>NC_044989.1:80771069-81371069 GCF_008728515.1 Papio anubis
CCGAGACGGGCGGATCACGAGGTCAGGAGATCGAGACCATCCTGGCTAACACGGTGAAACCCCATCTCTACTAAAAATACAAAAAAAACTAGCCTGGCAGGGATTGCATTGGGAGTTATACCTGATGTAAATGATGAGTTGATGGGTGCTGACGAGTTGATGGCTGCAGCACACCAACATGGCACAAGTATACATATGTAACAAACCTGCACGTTATGCACATGTACCCTAGAACTCAAAGTATAATAATAAAAAAAAAAAATGAAAAAAAATACAATTAAACCATCATGGAAAAAAAAAAAAAAAACTAGCCTGGCGAGGTGGCAGGCGCCTGTAGTCCCAGCTACTCGGGAGGCTGAGGCAGGAGAATGGCGTAAACCCGGGAGGCGGAGCTTGCAGTGAGCTGAGATCCGGCCACTGCACTCCAGCCTGGGTGACACAGCGAGACTCCGTCTGAAAAAAAAAAAAAAAAAAATGAATTATAAAGGAATGGTTGCTTGGTCCCCAAAAGATCCTTTCTTAGTTTGTCACTTTGCATGTTTAGCGAATACTGGCATGATTTATTATTTAATAGATTGTGGAAATATGCCATATCTTGAAATGATAGTCAATGAATACTGTAAAAGATCTCAGGAGAACTATGTGCTTCATTTAATTAAACTATTTATTTGAGTTTATTGTAAGACAAATGTATCTTCAGTTGCTTCCATCACATGGAGTACCAGGCAATGAAGATATTTTTAATTTCTTCCTGACCATATATGATCCCCCAACTGTAATTTCCTTCCAATTATGTCAGGTCAAGAGATTAGTTTAAAAAAAATAAAGGTTTCATAAAAGATGTTTCTTTTGGGGAAGTAGATTCGTTACATCTAGTAGGACAGTACACATATCAGTGCTTGAGAAGACTAAACCTCCTAAATGAGTGTTCAGGAGGTTTAGATGTGAGTATGTCTTCCCCAAGAAACCTAGTTCATCTTGTTCCACGAAAATGCTCAGGTCCTAGAGCATCTTTATCATGGCCAGAGCTACCTTGCTCATCAATCATTAACATTTCACCTCCATTTAGATTTAGATTTGGATTTGGATTTGGATTTAGATTTAGATTTAGATTTAGATTCAGATTTAGATTTAGATTCTCCATTTAGATTCTCAGGCCCCTGATAAATAGCAAAGTAGGTACTGGGGGTAGGGAAGGAGGTAATTTTCAAGCAATAATGAGCAAAATTCTGCCATGACAATATAAGACTGGATAAAACAGCCCAAGAACTACTACCGTTTTCTAACTTAAAGGAGTTATATGGTAGCTTGGCATAAGTATGTGAAATTGTCTTCTGTTGTCAAATATCAGACATACCACACAGGTTAGAATCTTGTTAACTATTCTCTCCTTTCTACTACAACCTATGCTACCATGTGTCCATTTGAATCATATACATTTAAATTTTAAAAATGTCTATAACACAAAGATCACATGTCCCTTAATTGAGGTTCTTTACTCCTTTATGCCACTGTGAGAATAACTCTGAAAAAGTAGTTAGGAGACAGATGTTCTAGACCTGCCTCTGCCTCTAACATATTTACCGCATGAGCTCATAACAGGAGCATCTATATCATTACAAAACAATGATTATGCACCACTTCTACTTTTCGCACTGAGCTTTTGCCAAGATCGAATGAGATAACCCAGGTGAAAGTGCTTTATAAACTCTAATGGCATTATGCTTTGAAAATGTGACATTATTTAGTGCCCTGGAGCAGCAAGGTACTAAATAATATCTTAGTGGCTTGAATTAATACAGCTGCCAAAAGAGCCTAATTTAGGAAATTGCTTAAATGTGAAAAAAAAAAAACCCCTCATTCCATATGTATTGTTCACTGACACAGGCTCTCTGTGCTCCAGGTTTCAGGAGATACGTTAATACAGCCAAAGGAGGGAGGCGGTTGCCAGAGTAAATGGAGGTAAATGAGAGAACCAGAGTTTGCCCCTGAGAATTTGGGTAAAGCAGTTAACCACTCACAACTGAGCCTCTTTCAGAACTTCTTCTTCTTAACTTTCAACTAATGAGTCCCTTACACTTCTTCAGTTGTGGCACCCTAACTTCAGGAGTACTCCTATCCAAATACCTTATTGAAAGAAACAAATAAGATAGAAATTAAAATGTCATCACAGGAGAATATCAGGGGATGGAATTCTAGAAGGGAGTGCACATGTAGGAGGGAGCTGGTGGGTGAAGATGGGAATATACTACAGAGGAGAGGAAGGGGGTGGATGTAATGAAGGTGCTTGATTTGAAAAGTCTTTTTGTCCAATGCCATCATAACCAAATCACTCACCCACTGGAAGTATAACTAGAAAAGATCATGAGTCATATGGCCTCCATTTTCCCTCTTGCAAACAGAGTGCATCTTTAGGGTGGTGTGGATTTGTGGAGATAGAATTTTGAGGGGACAAAGGTACAAGTAAACACAAACAATATTACCAGTGTTGTGAGGATTGTGAAAACAAATGGGATAAGGAGTTTCCGGGGGAGTTTTAGAAGAGAAGTCTTAGGGAGGTTAGCATTTCTGTAGTTCAAATATTTGAATACATGACTTGATCATGTGCAGAATGACAGGGAAATATATTTCCAATACAGCATGTGGAAGATTTTTTTTGTAATAAATAGAGCTGTTCTTTCGAAGTGATAAAGTCTAGATAGCTGTTTCTCAAACTCGGGTGCTAAAGCTGCTGGTCTGGGCCCATACTCTGGCATTGAGGGTCTAGATCGCCCTTGCTACTCACCAGAGGGCTTCAGTTGTTTGCCAGAAGATCTGCTGTCCAGGGTGCTAGGTCAGGGATTGCTGCTCCAGATGGGAAGGTAGACAGAGAAGTGTGGGTGCTTCTTTCACCTCTAAACCACTGTAATACCTTGTACAGGGAGTGCAATTAGTGGTAGGATTCATGGTGTTTATTTGTCTGCCTCCCAATGTCCAGGGCACTGATGTAGACAGGGTAAGGGCTAGTTTATCATGTGCTAGTTTACCACTGCAGTTTCTATATCAGTCAGGGGCCATTTGGCAATGAGTCTTCCTAATTGTAGCAGACATCCCTATATGCCTATCACATATCCATTCTCTCTTTTTTCCCTTAGTAATATCACTGTGCAGCCTGGCAATGTTCTCAGCCAGAGAGCAAAAATGTTGACTTTACAGATTCTCCTCCTGTTAGGAGAAGCCACCTGACATAGTTCTGGCCAATGAGATGTAAGCAGAAGCCGTCTGGGACAGATCGTTTTTCTGATAAAAAGTCTGCATGCTCTTTTTGCTCTTCTCTTTTCCCCATCTTGCCTGGCATATGGGCGTAATGTCTGGAGGCTCAGCAATTCCTTTGTGATGATGAGGACGAGAGCTACATTCTGAGGATGAAAGGGATGCCAGCTCGTCTCCCTTGGGCCACTGTACAAGCCCTGATTAGTCTTCTGAACAATTTCTTGCTATGTAAGAACAATAAGCATCATACTTATTAAGCTGCTCTTTACTGGGTTTTGTCTACACGCTGCCAGACACAGTCCTGACTGATATTCTAGTGATCTTCATGCCTCAGGCAAGTAACCTCTTGTCACTTTAGTTTTAGGGAAACACCTCTCTCATCAGCAAAGATGCTCCATTATATATGATGAACTTTTCTATTTTTGTTCCCACTGGACAACTTTTTCTTTCTTTTTTAAACTCTTATATAATTTTAAAAGTCTTGTTTTCCATGAACATTAAACTACCATTTTTACTTAGGTAGAACAATTTTTACTGCCCAGAGGTTAAAATTAATGATACCCCAAAAAAGTATTCCATGGTCTATATTGCTGGGTAAATACCACAGTCACATTGTTCATTTTTTTTTTTTTCCCAAAAAGATTCCATTTCTTAGCCTGTCCATTTCACTCTTCAAAATAATCACTGTCCTCCTGCTGGATCCCTCTTTATCCTTGGCAACTCTGTTATGTCAATTATATAATAGTTTGGCCCTTTTTGGCTTTTGTTTCACTTTGTTTCTTTTCTCTCTCTGCAAAGCAGCCTGCAGAGCAATAAGATAGGGAACATACCTGCTGGGCCTGATTTTCTTCTTGAAAGTAGCTTTGACCAATGGTTAGTGATAAAAGAAGTTGGTTCTCTATAGAAGCCAAAAACCAGGTAAGTGGATTTAACCTCACATTGGCTCAAAGGTGACTAATGGACAGAAAATGGAATCTGTATTTGCTTTGAACATAAACAGGGGCAGCAAGACATGGTAAAAACATCATTATACCTAGAGTGAGGTCACCAAGATTCCACACTGCTGATTCCAACTGCGAATCCTGCAGTCTCTTAGCCTCTCTGGATGGACCTTAGTTATAAAATGAGTGGGCTCCAAGATTTCTTCCAGCTCAAACATCCTGAGCTATTCTCATCGAATAATAAATATTTATTGTGTACCCATGATGGGCCAGGCACTGTACTGGTGGTGGAGATGTGGGGATGAACCATACAGAGAGAAGAAACCAGGGTTTGAGAGTGCAGAAATGGGAGAGAGCAGAAGGAAGAACTGTCATGGGAAAAAATAATACGGGGGGTGGGGGGAAATAGAAACAGTAACTAAAATGTGCCTGGCCATTTTAATGGCCAGGATCATTGCAGCCATCATTAATCTCACCACCCAGGGAACCTCCAAGTATTTTTGTCGACACCGTTCATTCAACACTTATCAGTCAGCTGTCTTAGGAAGTCTCTTTGGGGGCATTTTTCTTGTCTCTCAACTACTTTGAAAGCACTTAGAGGCCAGGTACTTGTGTATGGCTGAATCAAAATACATTTTGGTATCAAGTATAAAATAAACCAGGCAAGTGCTATGGATCTCCTCAAAAGGCTAGAGGCATAGCAAGGAGTCATATTAATATTTTTGGATCGAATTTAGCTCACTGGAAGGTAGGAAGGTAGGTAGGAGTATTAACTTCAGGCAGGCTAACCACTCATAATCAAGCACAAGCTGGAAGTCATATGCACCCCTTGAGTAGTGCTTAAATTATAGCAAAGAAAAAGGTCAGTGAATGGTTATGATAGAAAACAGCAGTTTTCATTTAATTAGTTCATGATATCTGTTCCGTTCATCACCACAGATCCCTGAAGACTTACCTTTTACTTGCCTTGCCAGGAGGCATTCAAAATAGGTTTTATTTATTTTTATTTTTATTTTTTATTTTTTATTTTTAAGAAAGGAAGGAAAATAGTCAAAAGGGGAAGGAAAGGAATGAAAGAAGGTAGCATAATGTTCTGTAGATATATTTCAGCAATCTCATAGTCTATCTGTATTTGGTATTTACATTCATAGTGCCCCCTCCTTTTGTGCATCTCCAGAGGCCACGAAGTCTTTTCTATGTCCTCATCTCTGACAGTGTCTATCATAGAGCTGGGCACAAAGCAGATGCCTCTATAGACAGACTGAATTGACAGACAGATGGAACCAATTCTTCTTCCCTGCTCCCCAATTCCAAGTGGGACCAGTGATGTGTGGCAGAATATAGGAAAAAGGAGGATCTCATCAGTATCTTGATATTTCCTGATGCCTGCATACTAAAGACAGAAGAATCAATATGACTTTTCTACTCAAAACCACCTATTTGGCACTCGAGCACTGAGAATAAAAGGCAGGGTCAGGATTCCTGGTCCCAAGGACTTGGACAAATTTATAACCTATTTGATTCACATAGGTAATAACATCAAATACTTACCTTCTAGATTGTCAACAGCTACTGCCTGACCCAGAACTGTGCTAAGAGAAGCCATCTCTAAAATTGATTTTCTTATTGAGACTTGGTAATATAGGGTGCTCTTGGAATGCAGGAGGGTCGAGGTGGTACTTATCTTTGCCTGTGACACTCAAAGCTAGATATAAATGGGGCTGCCTAACTTCTAGTCTTCATGAAGGTAGGCTCTGTGGGGGCAGACACTATGTCCTTCTTGTTCATTCCTTAGCCTTGTGAACTGGGGAAACATCTATAGCCTTTTTGTGCCTTAGTTTTATCATCCAGAAAGTAAGGATACTATGAGTACCTATTCACAGGAGTGATGTGAAAATAAATTCAGTTAATGCTTACTTACAAAGTCCTTGGGACAGTGCCTGGCAAGGAGTAAGCCTTCTGTAGTCATTAACCATTGCTTACTAGTATTTTAGGCTTGAAGAGTGTCTGGCATGTAATAGATATCAAAATATTTTTGCTAAATAAATATATGAATGAGGTCTGTCAGTGGTATCCTACATTTTTTCTTTCTTTCTCTTTTTTTTTTTTTTTGAGATGGAGTTTTGGTCTTGTCACCAAGGCTGGAGTGCAATGGCACAATCTAGGCTCACTGCAAGCTCTGCCACCCAGGTTCGAGCAATCCTCCTGCCTCAGCCTCCTGAATAGCCAGAATTACAGGTGCCCACCACTGCACCTGGCTAATTTTTGTATTTTTAGTAGAGACGGGGTTTCACCATGTTGGCCAGGCTGGTCTTGAACTCCTGATCCCTCAGGTGATCTACCCGCATGGGCCTCCCAAAGTGCTGGGATTACAGGCATGAGCCACTGTGCCTGGCTAATATTCTAATTTATGTTTAGCTTGTGCATTCCTTAAATAATTTCTGAAAAAGTATGTATTTCCTTGTATATCTTTAAGTAGATATATAAAATGTTATATCTCAAGTCTAACCAGTTGCACAAGATGCACTTTCTAGTATATTGAATATGTTAACATTGTAAAATAAAACTCTTACATCACTCTTTTGAAATATAACAAATGGAACAGAAATATCACTGTCACCCATTAAAACAAAACATGAAGATGGACTTTATAACATTTTCAAATATTGCTTCATTCTTTTTCCTTTTTGCATTGGAGTTTCCATTCTATCCTATCACAGAAATTGATACTAAAACAATATATTTTTAGAATTGAACATTTTTATTGATTTTTTAAAACTCCATTACTATAGGCTCACTAATGAAAAAAAAAAAAAAAAAAAAAAAAAAAAAAAAAAACACCTTGTTGGCTTCTGAGTGTGATGGCTCAAACCTGTAATCGCCAGCAGTTTGGGAGGCCGAGGTAGGAGTATTACTTGAGTTCAGGAGTTCAAGAACAGCCTGGGCAACATGGCAGGACCCTGTCTCTAAAATAAATAAAAAACTAAATAAATAAGTCCTTCTATCCGTATCAAATTGGATTGATATCATTATTAAAAATAAAGTGGCGATATGTGTTTAAGTGAATTTTAGGACTCTATTTGGTTCTACTGAGCTTTTTGTCTACATTTATGCCAATAATACACTGTCTGATATAGTTTGGATCTGTATCCTCATCTAAACTCATGTTCACTTGTAATCCCCAATGTTGGAGGTGGAGTCTGGTGGGAGGTGATTGGATCATGGGGATGGATCCTTCATGAATGGGTTTAGCACCATCCCTTTGGTGCTGTTCTCATGATAAGAATTCACATGAGATCTGATTGTTTAAAAGTGTGAGCACCTCCCCCTCTTCCTCCTGCTCTGGTCATGTAAGACAGGCCTGCTTCCCCTTCACCTTCCACCATAATTGTAAGTTTCCTGAGGCCTCCCTAGAAGCAGATGCCACTATGCTTCCTCTAGAGTCTATGGAACCATGAGCCAATTAAACCTCTTCTCTTTATAAATTACTCAGTCTCAGGTATTTCTTTATAGTAGTACAAGAATGGACTAATACACTGTCTTAATTATTGTAGCATTTCACTAAATTATGAAATCTGATGGAGTAAATCTTCCAACCTAATTTTTCTTCAACATAATCTTGACTCTTCTTTTTTCATATATTTCCATATCAATTTAGAATCAGATTGTTAATTTTTACCAGAAACACAGCTATTGTGATTTTGATTGGAATTATATTTAATTTGTCAGTAAATTTGGGGATAAGTAACATCTTAATGAAATTGAATTTCCTTATCTATTGCCATTAGATAGTTCTCCATTTATTTACATCTTTAATTCCTTTTAGCAAAATTTTATAGTTTCTAATGTAGTAGTCTTAAACACCTCTCACTAAATTTATTCCTTTTTTTTTTATCGTTTTGAAGGGATTGGAAGAGGTAGTGAAACAAAATACTTAAATTGATACTTAATTTTTTTCCGGTGAACCGTAAGTTTATATATGCTGAAAAGTTCATTGTACATTGAGCTATTTCTATGATAAGTAATATACAACCGATCAAAATTATTAACCATTTCTGATGGATAATTGTGACATAACGTGTATTTTTTGAAGACACATATTATAGAGAGATGGAGGTGGCTATTAGGGTACTTTGATTAAAATCACTGTCTAATTATCCCTTTTGGTAGTACTTGAGGATTTTCTACACCTCAGAGCAGTATATTTTAGTAAGATATAGAATAGGTGAGAATTGTGCCTTTATTTTGTAAAATGGGAGAGTGGTAAGTGTGAAAGTGGAAAAGGAGAACTTCAACCACAGGAGCATCTCAGATGAATTTTAGGTCACAATCCTAATGGAGTTTGAGGATCTAGCAATTGTTTTATTAAAACTGTCTTGACAGTGTACTCTATGATTAGTCCCTGCATATGCTTAGGGGGTACATGTAAGTGGCCCTGCTTACAAACCACTTCTCTAGAACAGAAATGCAAGTGAATCAGAAGGGTGACATTTGCAAATGTTTTATTTTTTTTTTAAATGAAGTTGAAGTTAATCTATAATGATAGTGTTTTGACTTGCTTTCTGATAAGATTTCTCATGTCATGGTGATCTATGCATAACCTGGAGTTTGTCACTCTAAACCATTAACTTGAATATGCTACTGTTAATGTTCTATTGATACTTGCTATTATTATTAATTTGTGTTTATTAGTAATTAATTATTGAACTGATTATCAATTTTTTAAAAATAGCTGATTTGCCAGAACTTGATTTTTACCCTGGGAATGGATGGTATGCACTGATATCATATGAACAAGGTCCTCGCATTTTTTTCTCCCAGCTGGCCTTCATTGCCTCCAGTCCCTTTATTTTGTTCTCCCATTAAGAGCTGTGTAATACCAATTTTGGGGGCTACAAATTGGTTTTCTAGCAGATGGAACATCAACCTGAAGAGGTAATGGGTCTTTATTACTCAAACTAGGTCAAATATTCAGGCCTTCTCGGTAAATCACAAGAATTATCTGAGAGTCCCCTTGAGGAAATAGAAATGCATTTCTTAATAGTAATAAGTGGTTAAAAATTAAACAACAACAATAACTTTACTTGATCCTCACTTGGGCCACACCATTATATTAGTTTTTAATCAGCATGGGTGCAAAATGGATTGTGGTTCACTGGATTCTGAATATATAACGACAAACACTATCATTCTTGTTTCATAAAGTGAAGGTAATCCTAAGGAGTATAACTAAAGTAAATGTTCAGAAACTAGATGTAGTTTCTTAAATAGTCTATTCTTATTTCTAAGACCACACATCAATAGTTTGACTTCCATTTGGGTGACACATAGTGCCAGTTCCCAAAAAAGGACATTTTAAAAATCATGGCATGACACGGTCACAACTAGAAAGATACAGCAGGATTAGTAGCTGCGATGAACAGCGAGGTGCAAGGGATGGTTTCTGGAGGCCTGGCCTGAACTCCATCTGTTATTTATTATGTGTGTCACCTGTTGGGGAAATATAATTAAGAACAAACTCTCTTCCTTTCCCCCAAAACCTCTCCATGAAGGTGAAAGAGGAAGAAAATGGTTTCATTGTTGAATAAGTACTAAACAAGAATATGATGTGCATCACAGATCGCCTACTAAGAGATTGCAAAGACACAAGGAAATCTCACCTTTTTAAAAAGCCAAACAGATGCAACCCATTCCATACATGTTCTTAAGATAAACAACAACTAGTCCTCTAGTAAGAGGACTTGACAGCACCATTTGTCACAAACAGTTCAACCTGAATTCACTTGGTAATTAGGGTGACCATCTGTTTTAGCTAATTGGCTTTATCTCAGAGAAAAATAAACTCTTATCTTTATGACATGAGGCAGTTTTGCAGCTTGGAGGAAAGAACCTGATGAAGTTAGGTTCCTACCCCTGCCACAGAACTGGTTGCTGAGGATGCTTTTTTCCTTGATTACATTTCAAAGAGATAGTTCCCAGGTCCTTGAGAAAGACACTCCTCCGTTATAAAGCTGGCAAGAGGCGTATTTAACTTTGAAAAAGATTTACATACATTTCAAAGAGGCGGAAAAATAATTTACAAGTTTTCTAAAGCAAGAAAAAGGATGAGGGAGAGGTCTCTTTTCTATTTTCAACAGAGATAATTATTTACTTTTTCTTCTTTGATTTGTGCTTACCCTTACACATCTTAGGAAACCACTCAATCTTCTTGAATCTTTTTTCTCATCCGTGAAAGGGGAGTAATAACACTCTTAATTATTTCACGTCACACAGGGTCTAAGAAAAGTGTGCAAAACTCACTTGTCATTTTAGATGCTGAAATTACTAGAAATGAGATATCTTTACTGGTTAGTACATGAAACTAATATTTAAGTAGAATCTAACATTTAAGTGGAAACTTAACATTTTTAAAAGAGTCCGTCTCTACAAGGCCAAGATTCTTTTCGCAACAAAAATGTGTCAGCTCTACATTTATCGGTTGAATATTTACTCTCTCTCATGTCTTACCCATAAGAACCAGTTTTCTGTAAATGTTGTGTACCAGTTCTCTTGTTATCAGTGTGTTCTTGTTCCATTATAGTGTTAACAATAAATGTTAGGAACTGGGCATGGTGGTGCATGCCTGTAATTCCGGCTAGTTGGGAGGCTGAGTCAAGAGGATTGCTTCAGCCCAGAAGTCTGAGGCTTAGATTTGCTATATATCAGTCCAGTGAATTACCACTGCACAGTGGCATTCTAGTCTGGGCATCATAGCAAGACATTGTCTCAAAAAAAAAAAAAAAAAAAAAAAAAGGTCACGGTAAATTCAAGCTGTTCTAACGTACTAATTCACCAGATATACTTATATTTTTTGGAAATTTTACTTTTACAAAGACATGTCCTAAATAATTATTTTGGTTTAAAAAATTCTGCAAGATACATTTTAATACAAAAAATCAATATAAGTACAAGAAATTAATTTAGATACGATGAAAAACAAGCACAGAAATATTTTTTCTTGGGAAATGCTTTTTAAAAACATTAAAAAGAAAAAAAATGATGCCATTGCTTGAATTCAGAGGTACTTCGATTTGACAGATTTGACATATCATGAGATGAAGTACAAGCAAAGCAAAAATAACTAAAAATAGCTCCATGATAATGCTAAGTATAAGAATTAAATTGAAGATTGAAAAACTCAAAAATCTGAAGCATGCTACATGATTTTACCAGCTCTCTCAAATAAAGCCGGGCTTAGTAAATGCTCCGGTGACTGAAACAACACTAAGATTGTGCTTTGTTCTTCAGACATGGAATTCATCACCTTCTTGGTGATGAATCATTCGTAAGGCCCTAATTATATAAACAATATGTCAAATCAAAGTTATCCTCCTCCATTTGCATGAAGATTTCTGTACTTAGAATTGAGTCCTGCCACATTCTTGTAATGGTGCGTCCATATGGATAGCAGGTATACACACCAATAAATAATGTGGCTAGTATGATTCTGGAAATTACAATACCAGTTAGAAATTATTCAGAATGGAATAAAATATTTAAAAGCCCTGCTATAAATCTTAGCCTGGAAATAAATTTTCATGAGACCAGTGATTAACCCAACAGCAAAACGGAATTTGTATCAACCATTCATTAATCCCATTTCCCTTCTCCCAATACCATTAATTAAGTGTCTGCTCAATTCCCATTCCTGTGCTACACTTGTGTCGCTTACCCAATTACAGCTAATTTTCTTGCATGCAACGGGAGTGGTAATAGCCTCTAACAGTTGTTGAAATGTGGTTCCTAGCGTTTACTGCAGTGTGTCATCCTTAAATATTCTCTAACATGTTTTCTAGTTCTGTTTCTAAAATCGAGTTTGTGTGGGGAGGACTGAGTTGAATACAGTAAGTGGGTGGTTTCCTTCCTTTCAGGTCCTCGGAGACCCTTATCTGATTTAAGTTTTGCCTCAGGAGAAAGCTGTACCACTGAGATTGCTAAAAATAACTGTTCTCTTGTCTTTCTGTTTTGCCTATGATTCTCTGGGAGAAAAAAAGCTTTGGAAAATAAACTTTTGAAGGCGTGTTTTATAAATTATCTGATCACTTCTTCAGAGTTCAATAGAAACGGTCAATTTTAAAATTAAAGCCTCTGTAACAAGATGTTCTTTTCTCTCTTCTCCTTTCCCTTTTTAAAACACAGTTTACAAAAAAGGAGATGGTGAAGGCTGAAAATATTAAATATAAACTCTTTGCCTTATTTTAGTCGTTCCTAAAATGATGGGTGTAATTTCAGTCTGTGTATTCTAAAAGTAAGTTTCCCATGGACGTCTGTATTATTATTTGAGAGAAAGTAATATTTTGTTTTCTGATGGTTCCTCACTTGTCAGTGGCTCCTAATGATTTACTTGATTTAAGTACTTTGTATCTTCCCTCTGACACTCCCCATACTTTTCTTTCCTCACCCCAGGTAATTGATGATCTGTAAATAAACACTTCAACTCATTAGAGAAGCTCACTATTTAAAATAAGCCTGCAGAGAATCCTTTTGTTAAGCAAATAAGCCTTTTATAATCACCTCTGTTTCTTCTGCACAGATTTTTAGTCTATCAGCTTTTTCTTAAAGCAGAAAGTGTTTTATCTTTTCGAAGCAAGTGAAAGATTCCCTTGATATGTAGCTGGGCTCTAGAGGGGAGAACAGGAAAGAAACTCGGGTTTATGATTAGTGATGGGGTTAAGTGCGATAGTAACAACTCGATTTAGCGGCATTGCCTTAAGCGTGCTCCTGCACACTGTAATCCAGTCATCTGTGGGGTTTGGCCTTCATGTAACACCATTTCTTTCTTTTTGTCTACATACCTGGCCTTTTGCCTCTTCCCATTCCCCTGTAATTGGAAATGGCATCTATTTGGGGTTGTTGTCACCACCTTTACCGTATCTATTCAAAAATTAATCTACAAACATGAATAGTTCAAAGAAAACCTATGCAATTCCAATCAACTCAAATATCCAGTTGTTTCTAACATGAAATTCAAGGGACTACTTCAAAGCCACTTGGAGAGCAGCTTTCTTCCCATCAAAGAATGGGTAGTAGGTACCCACTGTTCACCGCTGACATGCGGAGAGTGCTGACAGTGCGCCCTGAATAAACACAACCCCTTGCCCTCTTGCAGCTTGTATTTTAAAGGTTGCAGAATAATCTTGTTTTTGTCAAACCTGGCAATAGTATTTTGTAAATTATTTTTTATATGATTTAAAAAATGGACTCATCAAAATGAGCTGGCACATATAAGCTCATTATATTTTTACATTTTAGCGAAAACATTGTGTCTTTCGTCTACATCATGATAGTTTGTGTTTTTTGAAAAAAAAAAATCTCTATTACGGTCTTCATAGTGTTTCTAATTTCTAAAATCATTTTGGCCTGTAGATACTTACAAAAAAAAGATGCTCTCTAAATATAAGGAACATAAGATTGTGTAACTGCTTTCATAAATGAAAAACTTACACTTACCATTGTCATCTGAGAGGAAATAATGGTTTAATTAGTTTTTAGATAAAAAGATTTTTGCAATCAGACTGTGTTTGTAATGGCATTTATAAAACAATTTCCCCCTACAGTAGCATTGTAATTAAGACTTTCAATGAAATTGTCAGAGGAGAAGAGTGCATTTTTCCCCCGTGGTCGGCTGTTATGCTTGCCCCTCGGGGCCTGCTGCTCTCCTGCATCAGGCTTGCACTAATGCCCACTAATGCCCTGTAATTGTGTTTCACTTCCTCTAATTAAACTGACAGGGAACTGGAATTGCTGTCACTTACCTTAATGATAGGGAAGGTAATGGGATTAGAATGTGGCAATTCTTGCACAGAACACTTAACATCCCAAACAAATACCCGCTTACCAGGAAGAATGCATTTCAGGGAAGACCTAAGGACTTCTGGGGTTCTGGTTCCACCTCTTTGGCAATGGAATATGTGAGTTAAAAGGTCACAAAGAATATCTTCTTCATAGGCGCACGCCTCTGAACATCAGCTCCTGAAGATTTTAATGGATATTACAGGAGAAAAACATTTCTGAGGCTCAGTAAAAGTTGGAAAAGCAGGATTAATCAAATTAAACAGATTTCTTTTATTTGTCACTGTCAATGCCTTGATACTTGCATTGATTTTTTTTCTTAAAAGTGTGCTGTCGTGGTGGTGTGTGTGTATGCATGCATTTGTGTGTATAAAGTATTTCACAGACACATTTGCATATCCAATAACTTTTTTTAGGGGCAAATTCAAGGCCTGGTATCCTACAGATCATCTTTTGAGATTTGCAGATCTAGCCCATGAAGACTGTCACATGGTTATTTACTTATAGGCTCTCCACCCTGGTGGTATTGAGAAAGTGACAACATGCTAACAGCCCTCACTCTCGGCGCCTCCTCGGCCTCGGCTTCCACTCTGGTGACACTTGAGGAGCCCTTCAGCCTGCCACAGCACTGTGGGAGCCCCTCTGTGGGCTCGCCGAGGCTGGAGCCGGCTCCCTGTGCTTGCGAAGAGGTGTGGAGAGAGAAGCTGCAGGCGGGAACCAGGGCTGCGAGTGGCTCTCGCAGGTCAGCGCGATTTCAGGGTGGGCGTGGGCGCACTGACCCGCCGGCGGGCGCCACCGCCCGAGCAGTGATGGGCTTAGCACCCCGGCCAGCAGCTCCAGAGGGTGCGCCGGGTCCCCCAGCAGTGCCGGCCTGCCAGCGCTGCCCTCGAATTCTCGCCGGGCCTCAGCTGCCTCCCCGCAGGGCAGGGCTCTAGACCTGCAACCCGCCATGCCCCAAACCCCCTCGACCGCCCTGCAGTGGGCTCTCTTGTGGCCAGAGCCTCGCCTACGAGCACCAGCCCCTGCTGCGCAGGCCTGGTCCCATCAACCACCCAAGGGCTGAGAAGTTCAGGTGCACGCCGCCTGACTGGTGGATAGCTCTGAATGCAGTCCTGGTGCGGGATCCACTAGGTGAAGTCAGCTGGGCTTCTAGGATCTTGTAGGGACTTGGAGAACCTTTATGTCTAGCTAAGAGACTGTAAATACACCAATCAGCACCCTGTGTCTAGCTCAGGGATTGTAAATGCATCAATCAGCACACTGTCAAAATGGACCAATCAGCTTTCTGTAAAATGGACCAATCAGCTCTCTGTAAAATAGACCAATTAGCTCTCTGTAAAATGGACCAATCAGCAGGATGTGGGTGGGGTCAGATAAGGGAATAAAAGCAGGCTGGCCGAGCAAGCGGTTGCAAGCTGCTTCTGTCATCATGCACCCTTTGGAATATTTGTTTTTTTTGTTCTTTGCAATAGATTTTGGTATTGTTCATTCTTTGGGTCCTTGCTGAGTTTGTGAGCTGGGATACTTACCGTGAAGGTCTACAGCTTCACTCCTGAGGTCAAGACCAGGAAGCCATCAGAAGGAAGAAGCTTTAGACACCTGTGAACATCGAAGGAACAAACTCCGGATCCACCGTATTTAAGAGCTGTAACACTCATCTCGACGGTGCACGGCTTCGTTCTTGAAGTCAGTGAGACAAAGAACCCACCCATGCCAGACCCAGTAGTGGCTGTGGACCCATAAGCTATTGGATCAGCCTTTCTAAAATACATCTTTAATTACTTTTCATTGTTTATTTATTCTTTCTTCACTACTGTTGGTGCAGTGTGTCAAATCTCTTAGCCATACTGCTGTGAACACCAAATATCTGAGACAGGTCTCAGTTAATTTAACAAGTTTATTTTGCGGGGATTGAGGATGCATAGCTATGACACAGTTTTAGGAGGTCCTGCTGATATGTACTCAGGGTGGTGGGGGCACAATTTAATTTTATACATTTTAGGGAGACATGCGACATCAATCAATATATGACAGGTGAACATCGGGTCCATTGATTCCATCCAGAAAAGTGTTACAACTGGAAGTTGGGTGGGGGAGGGGAGGTGGGGCAGAGTCGAGTCCTTGTCACAGATTGGTGAGAGACAAATGGTTGCATTTTTTTCTGAGTTTCTGATTAGCCATTTGAAAGGGAGCAACCAGATACATAGCTATCTGAAAGAGCAGGGAATGACTTTGAATGGAATGGGAGTCAGGTTTGCTCTAAGCAGTTCCCAGCTTGACTTTTCCCTTTGAGGTACTGGGGCCCAAAGTTTTATTTTAATTTCACATTTCATAGAAAAATGAAAAAAAAAAATACTTCATTGTTACACTGTTTTTCCCTTCTATTCTGGGTGCTGCTGAGCTGGAGTATACAATGTGGTGGTGTGAAGAGTGCACAGCGTCACCCAGTTTGAGACCTCTGACTGACTAGTCTTGCAAGCACAGGCACATTTCTTAAGGCCTGTGAAGCTCCGTTTATGCATTGATAAAAAGAAGCTTTAGGGTTTTGAGTTATTGTGGAGGTTGGAGAAGTTGGAGGAAACAAATAGAAGTCTTCTGGCCCTTAGCACACATTCATTTAATGATAGCAGTTATTATTACGTTAAGATTTTAAAATCTTTTATTAGTTTTTTTAAATTTTTTTATTTTATTTTATTTTTTTTTTTGGCCATCGGCTACACTACGACGAGTATCTAGATGCAAATTGAAAAATTGGTTGAGCATTCAGCTCTTTATAAATAGCTTTATGCTTGGTAAAAACCAGCATTATGATTAACTTTTTAAAATAACTTTTATATCCTGCTTGTAATGGTGCAGATAAAAAGTTTAAAGATGTTGAGATAATACAGTTTTAAAAAAAGAGGTAAGTATTAAATATCAGCTCTGTTAACTAGTAGGGATTACATTCTCTTCTTTCCTGTGGTGGTTTTTTGTTTTGTTGGTTTGTTTTTATTATTCAACTGAGTAGGATATCAGAAATGGTAGCATCTGCTCCATTCAGAGTCATAGGAACTTGTTAATTTCACATGTGATTGTGTTTAGATGTGACTTTTAGCAGTTGAGTTCCAAGATATTTATCAGTTTGCTCAGACTGTTATCATAATTTAGAAATCCACGTTACCAAATAAATGCATGCAAAAATTGACTTCTGAAAGCTTGACACATTCATAGAAAGATATTCCTGTGGCAGATATCACACAATATCAATTTAGACTATGAACCTCAGAGGCCATATCAAGGTCATAGACTGTTTTGGCATATATTTGCATTTAAGTTCTGAATTTCTCCCCTGTCCTGTCTGTGTGATCTTTACAATTTTTAGACTTTCAGCATCTGCAAAGAGAGATTATAAAATATTACCCAAGTTATGGGTTGCGCTGAGGATTAAAATGAAATAAGGCTTTGAAAAGTATTTCATAGACTGGGAAATGTTGTCTACATTTTAGCTGGTTAGATTTTAAATTATTAGTTGTAATAGGGTGCATGTAGAGCACAGAAATTATCTCACGCTGTAAAGTTAATTCCCATCGTATAATCTCCTTTCTATAAATTTTCATATGAACGTGCTAAATTTGGAGAATTGAATGCACAATACACAGATTCTATTTTTGTTTTTAACCATTTTTGCTTCAGTTTAGAAAGCAGCCAATGTGGGTGCAAAACATAAATCTTAACACAAAGGCCTGTGAAAAGTATCCGATTAGCCTGATTGATCTATTTTGTGCACAGATTTATTCTTAAGGCACTTATGTGACACAGATGTTCTGGGAGATGTCACATTTTCCTTTTGTGACACCAAACTCCAAATTTAGGGGCATATTCTAAATATCTCTGTTTTTAGCAGCCTGTTTTCAATGACTGATAGGTTTGCCATTTTTAGCAAAAAAAGAAAAAGAAAAAAAGAAAAAAAATGAAAAAAAGTGTATGTGTGTATATGTGTGTATATATGTACGTGTGTGTGTGTGTGTACATATATATATATATATATGGCATGCTAGACTAGTGGTTAGGAATGAGAAAAGATGGGAGGAGAACTGGTGAAGTTTGGAGCTGTCAGGTCAGCTGGGTGACTGTGCTCCAGGATATTGTAGTACATTTTTCTTGAACCCTATGTCTAAAGCTATAGGATTAGTCAGCTCAGAGCAATACGTTGAAGAAAAGGCTGATAAAGTTTGTTTTCATTATATAGAGCTTTTTAAGTTTCCTACAACCCCCATTCTCAAGCTTCCAAAGAGGAGTGAGAGGTGCCCGGGAAGATAAACCCATCATCTTATTCTTTTTTTTTTTTTTTTAAGACGGAGTCTCGCTCTGTCGCCCAGGCTGGAGTGCAGTGGCCGGATCTCGGCTCACTGCAAGCTCCGCCTCCCGGGTTCACGCCATTCTCCTGCCTCAGCCTCCCGAGTAGCTGGAACTACAGGCGCCCGCCACCTCGCCCGGCTAGTTTTTTGTATTTTTTAGTAGAGATGGGGTTTCACCGTGTTAGCCAGGATGGTCTCGATCTCCTGACCTCGTGATCCACCCGTCTCGGCCTCCCAAAGTGCTGGGATTACAGGCTTGAGCCACCACGCCCGGCCCCCATCATCTTATTCTTATCTTTTTATACCTATGCAAGTTATAGTGAACTAAGATATTAGACATTTTAGGTTATTTTGCCAGAAGGGATATATTTCTGCCCCCCACCATTTTCAAATATCTAAACATTTAGTAAGGACACTTAAAAATAAGGCAGGGACTTCTTAAAGAGATAAATTTCTCTGTAGCTTAGAAAGTTGGGGAATATGTATATTCTTTGACCTAGTAATCTACTTCTAGGAACATGTTCTACACAAGTGCTCACCCAAGCATGCAAGAATGTACATATATAGATGCCACTGCCTTATTATTTGTAAAAGTGAAATATTGAAATTGTGGTAGGCAGAAAAATGACTCTCGAAGGATATGCATGTACTAAGCCCTGGAACCCATGAATATGTTACCTTATATGGAAAAGGAATTTTATAGATGTGATTAAGGTTAAAGACCCTGAGATGGGGAGAGTATCTTGGATTATCAGGTGGATCCAATTTAATCATTCGAGTCTTTAAAGGTAGAAAATCTTTCCTGGCTAGAGTCAGAGACAGACGGAACTACAGAAGCACAGCGAGAGAGATGCTAAATTGCTAACTTTGAAGATGAAGTGGGGTATGAGCCAAGAAAGTGGGCCGTTTCCAAAAGCAGGAAAAGGCAAGGAAACAGATTCTCTTCTAGCACCTCTAGAAAGGAGTGTACCCCTGACCACACCTTGATTTCAGTGCCATAGGATTTCTGACCTACAGAACTTAAGACAATATATTTGTGTTATCTTAAGCCACTCAGTCTGGTAATTTGTTATGACAACAATAGAAAACTAATTTGGCAACACAGATGCTAAAATATAGGGAAACACTTAAATGATAGCTCACTCCAAATAGCAAGTATCATGAATTCACAACAAAAGGTTCAGGCATTTGTATTTTACTGCCATGAAACATGGAAGAGTGTTGGTGAACTCTTGCTGACTGAAATAAGTAGGAGAACTCAGTGCAGATATTGTATCCTATTTCAGTGAAAAAATATTGTATATGAACGTACTTGAGTGTGGTGTGTGTGTATGTGTTTGTGTGCATGTGTGAATGGAAAAAAGATCTATAGCTACCTATTTTGGTGAAAAAATATTGCATATGAACGTATTTGAGTGTGGTGTGTGTGTGTTTGTGTACATGTGTGAATGGAAAAAGATCTATAGCTACCTAGTGAAATGTTACCAGTAATTTCAGGACAGGAAGGGTTGCGTGTTTGTGGAAAGGGGGGAATTCACCTTTTACTTTATTCACATAAGTGTTATTCAAAATGTTTAATATATACTATTGTGTAACTTAAAATATGATTTTTTAAATATTGAGGGAAAAAATAGCCATAATAAGGCCAAGTCAATGCTGATTCATTGACAACTAGCCAGAAGACTTTGGTATGTCACCTTGACCAAGGATGGCTTACAATTGAGGAGAAAAAAACTTAAAAATTATCTAGTTCTAACACCTTGCTTTAGAGATAAGAAAGCTGGGATCTAATACAGTTCAGTGACTTGCCTGGCCTCACAGAAAGACAAAGAGGCAAAATGGGAAATAAGATAAAGATATTCTGGGTTTTCACTATATCACACAACCACTTACTTGTGTTTGTTACTGAAAGGGAAAAGAAATATATTTTCTCACTCATCACTAGGTTCATGGCTGAGACCCCTGTAACAAAAGGCAGATTAGTAAGAGAAAAGCATACAAGTTGATTTAGTATGTTTTACATGAAACAAGACGCTTCATAAAGAAATGAAGACCCAATGAAATAAGTAAATCTACATATTTTTTAATGCTAGGTTTGATAATGACATAAATAGTTGTAGAGAAGTATGATTGGGCAAAAATGATATGATCTAACGGTAAGAAACTGGGGGAAACAGCAAGGCCTGTTTTTTAGTTTCTTCTCTGTGTCTCCATATATTCAGAGTTAAGAATGTTCTTTCCCTTCAGGGTTAGGCAAGGTACTTCTCAAATGAGGGTCATATGACTTGCTTGAGAGGGGGAGTTCAAGGAGAAGGTGAGAGTGATCTTCCTGCTTCTGCAGATTTCTCAAACGCCAAGATGCCATATTTTGAGGTAGCATGTCCTGAACTCCGTCATTACATAGCAAAAGTCATATGCCTGTCACATGATAGGCACTCAGATGAATTGTCCAAAATGTGGCCAATTCTGATTTTAACATTTACCTATAGTGGTCATTATCAGCGAATATGTATCAGATATCAACTAAATATGAGGCAGTGAAGGTGTTAACAATAAAAAGATAATGGTGATGTAGTAGTATTATGAAAAGCATAGACAAAGGAACCTGTAATTATAGGGTAAGAGGAACCATGGTAGAAAGATGCATTAAGTGTAGTGCACACACACACACACACACACACACACACACATACATGAACAAATAATGTTTGAGGAAATTAGGGAATTTTTTTACAGAGAAGATAATAATTGAATGAGATCATCAATAAATAGGTGAAGAGAGAATAGGGAACATTGTAGATTCTAACACAGTGGTTGATGTTATTGAATAAAATGGTGGAGGGAATGTCAGCAGTGAGAATGCCACGTGGAAGAGCCTAGAGGCATGAAAGCACAGTCTATTTGAGCAATGGAGGTGGAAGGTAAGGTTGGAGAGCAAAACTGAAGTCAAATTGCCCAGGACCTTCTTGGACTTACCTTGTAGATGATAGGTTGGCATTGGAGGATTTCAGGCAGGTGAGTGAAGTAATGTATGCTTATTAAAGGTAATGATTAAATAATGGACTGGATTTTCACTAAGTGAAACTGGTGACATAATATGACGTAAAATAGCTGGCCTAATAATTTTTCAACTCCAGACTTAATTGAACTAATAATAAGGTGATAATAAAACTTGCAATCCAAACTGAAGCACTTTATAGAGTGAAAGGAGGCATTATTATCAACTATGCAAGGACAATATAAGCAGATTGGAAGGAACCATCTCCCTCCATGTGAAACAAATTCATGCAGATGTGAAATGATTGGATTTATGGATGATAATTAGCTGGCAGGTGGATATTTGAGGACTCTTATACATAAGGCCAATCCACGGACTCTCATGACTATAGGAAGGATGCTGGGGAACCCCAGAGCCTCTCCATTATAACCTTTACTCATTGCCTTAAACCAGTCTCAAACTTACATTATTTCAATAATGTATTTATTTAGGGCCACAAATCCCCATGCAAACTCCATTTTTAGAGAATTTTTTTTAAGTTGTTAGCTACTTTAGCCCTCATGTAGCAAAGGTTGCTCTTTCTTAAAATTTATCTGTCCTTCCTAAAGAATTAATTGGACTTGAGTGTAGAACCTGGATTTGATCCTGGGTTTGTCTCTCACTCTTTGACCCTTGAACATGTTCATTGGTGTCTTTGAGCATACCTGTAAAATGTTTATCATATGGGTACGTCATAAGAATTAAATAAACAATCAGGGTCAAGTGTTTGACACACAGTAAACACCCAAAAAATAGATATTGTCTTCATTTCATATCTCTTCGTTGGTAAAACAACTTTTGTTTTTTGAGCCACGTTACCTGTCAGTCAATTTGCATTGTATTTGTATCATACCATTTGTCTTACTCTATTTTAATTGCTTTAAAAATTATGTCTCATTTGTTAAGTCGGTTGTTCTCAAGTGGGGACAATTTTGCTCCCCCCTTCCCCAGGATATTTAGCAATGTCTGGAGATATTTTGGATTGTCATAACTGGGGAAAAGATACACTGGAATCTAATTAGCAGAGACCAGGGATGCTCTAAATATTCTGTAATGGCTAGGGTAGCCCTCCATAACAAAGAATTAGCCAGCTCAAAATGTCAGTAGTGCTGACATTTAGACTACAAGCTTTAGACTATGACTCCATGCAGGTCGTGACCATGTTTGTCTTGCCATGGCCCAGTGCCTAGCCCTGTGATCATTCTATGAGTCTCAGTGTTAATTAGTGGAGTGGATGAATCAGGACGAATGGTTTAGCCATGATCCGACTTGGCATATATTTCTTAACTCCCTTTAGTCAACATGTAGGTTGTTTTCATGGTATCTCAAGCACACAGCTACCTGCTGCTTGCTTGAAGTACCAGGAATAGTAAACCTGAACTCTGAAAGGGACACCATTAAGGAAATATTACCCATAAGGGAACAGGCATCATATATTACCAAAAACACTTCCTTTAAGTTTCTTAATCGAAAGCACCTGCAAGCTTTCACATAGCATATAGAAGTCCTATTTTTTACCTGATTTAAACTATGAAAGAGCATGAGATTAAATTTGTCTCTGGATGCTTACTGAAATGAGAAATGTTTGAGGACCAGTAAGGAAGATGGCTTTACTTTGTTTTATTTATTTATTTACTTACTTGTTATTTAATTATTTTGTCATCCTATAGCTGCTAATTTTTAATAAGAGATGTAAGACTCTTGGAGGAGCTTGAGAAAGCCAGAGGAAGCCAGCCTGGCATTCAGAGCAAGAAAGCTGCTCCTGGGCTTGGGAAATTTCTTTTCTAATTGTTGGATGAGATGGTGCTCTTTCGTTATTCAGACAAACTGATTGATAGGAGTCTTGTGCTGTGAAATACTGAAGAGCTTTCTGAGAAGTTACACAGGAGATTTCTGGAGGCTGTCACATCCTCCCTACCTGTCCTTATCTCAGCTGTCTAGGACTCCTTGTAGCCTAATCAGTAATATCATCAAACCTCAACAAACCATTACTCTGGTATTTCCTGTTACATCATATCTTAGTTTGCTAGGGCTACTATAACAAAATACCAAAGACTGGGAAACTTTAAAAAAATTATTTCAACTTTTGTTTTCGATTCAGGGCTACAGGTACAGGTTTATTACATGGATAGATTGTATGATGCTAAAGTTTGGGGTGCAGGTCCCATCATCCAGGTAGTAAACATAGTACTCAGTAGATAGTTTTTCAGTCCTCCCTGGCTTCCTCTGTTTGCACCCTAGTAGTTCCTAGTATCTGTTGTTTCCATCTTTATGTACCAATGTTTAACTCTCACTTATAAGTGAAAACATGTGATTTTTGATATCTGTTTCTGTGTTAATTTGCTTAGGATAATGGCTGCCAGCTGCATCCATGTTGCTGAAAGAACATGATTATGTTCTTCTTATGGCTGTGCAGTATTCCATGGTGTATATGTACCACATCGTCTTTAACCAATTTGCTGTTCATGGGTACCTAGCTTGATTCCATGTCTTTGCTGTTGTGAATAAGATGGAGACTTTAATAATAGAAATTTATTTTCTCACAGTTCTGGAGACTAGAACACTGAGATGAAGGAGTCAGCAGGGTTGGTTTCTTCTGAGGCCTCTGTCCTTGATTTGGAGAGATGGCTGTCTTCTCCCTCTGCCCTCACACTGTCTTTCCTCTGCGTGTGTGCGTGCGTGTGTGTGTGTGTCTCCCAATCTCGTCTTTAAGGATACCAGTCATATTGGATTAGGGCTGAGCTCATTAGGACTAATGATCTCATTTTAACTTAATCACCACTTTAAAGGTGGTATCCCCCAAATATAGTCACATTCTGAGGTCTTAGCGTTTAGCACTCCACAATGTGAATTTGAGGGTGGGGGAGACAGAGTTCAGCCCACATCACACCTCTACAAGGCTCAACATTACACAGGTGCCCAATAAACACTTACTTGATGGAGTGATCTATTGTTTAAAATGGAATGCGGTGGCAGACCCCCTCAGCCCAGCTGATGTGATTTGCAGCCTGCAGATTCTTCCGCAACCCAGGCAACCACAGATGGAAGCCTAATCTTTCTACCCCTGGAGTCTCTGTGCATAAGAAAACAAAATTATGATACTCAGACTGTATTTAATGTTCATTAGGTTGGAAGTTCTTTCTTTGTTTTCCATTTAGCAGACTTTGGTTAATCACAGGAGAAAGGAGGCAAGGGAGAGGAGAGGGTTGGAATAGCCTTGGGAAAGGCATAGGAAGTCCTCTGGAGGGAAAAGGGCCTTCCTAGGAGGTAGGGATTTCTATGGAGCTCTCAGGATGGGGAAGAGAGGGGAAGGGAAGTGTACAGTTTGGTTCTCATAAACCTGACTTTGTGTTTGTCTACACGTAGGTTGTGGGGAGAGGGGTGGATTGCCAGGAAACTTTGAACTTGGCAGCAGTCTGACTTCTGCAAAGGTAATGAAAGGACTTGAACCCATAACATGGTGATCCACCCTCAAGTCAGGCTTATAGCTGGTTTTACTCAGGACTTTTTACTACCTTTTGATTCCTGGTTTCTGGCTTCCCTTTCTGACTTCCTCTAAGTACCGTCTATTTTGTTAGTAGAAATGGGATCTCTGGCCAGTTTTATTCCCTTGGTAGTTCCTGCTTTGGATCCACCACAGCACACAGAAGCTCCAGGGTAAGGTCTGAGCCACTCTTTGCCTTAAACTATAAAAATGTATCTTTTTTTTTTTTTTTGCCTCTCCCACATCTCTACCATTATTTGATTTTTTCCCCAGTTTTTTGTTTAGACTCATACATATGTCTAATTCCTAAATCCTAAATTCCTGACGAACTGATTTCCTATGGGACCAGAGTTTGTTTTATTTAACTCTAAGTTTTCATCTGCCACCCCTCACACAGAGGTTTCCATTTTGCCTTTCTATTCTGTCTGTTTAGGGAACAGCTGTCTATTTTCCAGAATGACAACCATTTTAGGTCACACCTTCATTAAGAACCTTTTGCCAGCTACTGGACTTAGTAGACATGCCAGCAAACTAGAGAGATGAAGTTCCTAATTGAAGTTTATAGGCTAATGGTAGAAACAGGAGGAAAAAAAAAAAAAAAAAAAAAACAACGGTAAGTAAATTGTCTATGTAACATCCTTCTTAGTTTTATTAGTGTTTTAGCAGGGAACTTCTGGAGTCATCACAAGTGCGTTACAATTCTCTAATGATAGATAGATCTCTAGACTGCATCATGGTGGAGAGGACATTTAGAAAAGAATGTTTTTCTTGCTGTTCAGACCCAGCTCTGGAGGCTGCTACCTTCTGAGGTGTGTATAAGTGATTAGCAATTCCCTTTGAGGACTCCCCATCAGTGTGGGGCAGACATGGAAAGCCTGCTGCATCTGGCTTTCTAATTTCTGCAAGGCCATCCCTTCCTTGATATGCCAAGTGAGGGTGACTGAAATAGAATCCACTCTTGATGCTTGGGGGATCTCCCTGTTTCTGGCAGTTACAGGTGCTCAGTTTGATTAAAATCATCAGTGAGGTGTGTTCATTACTGATTTCATTTCCCATGCAAAAGACTGAAAAGGAGGAATCAGTCCCCAGCATTTGCTCCCCATCTTTCCCTAGTAGAAGCTACCATGGTTGTCAGAGCTTGAATTCCTCATGACTGGACTATATAAGTGAAATATCAGGGTCAATGTCTGGTTCTCCTTTTTCATTTGCCTCATATATGAGTTATGTCATAAATGGATTTTAACTTGGTGAAAATTTCACAAGTATTAAATATTACTCAGATGCTCAAAGATTTCCAAATGGCAAGTCTTGGTAAATCCAGATCCAGCCTGTAAAACAATATATTATCCCTAGACATTCCATCCATCTGTCTTCCATTTATCCATAGTTCAGATTCTTGGCACTGTGCCTCTCCTTAGGAAGCTTACTATCACAAGAGGAAAAGATCAGGGTAAGGAATTTGCTTATTGGATACTATTTTCATGCTAGACTCAGAGATAGACATGTTGTATGCATTATCTTATTTTTACCATAATCTTGGGTTAGGCATTATTTTCACTGTTCTGCAGATGAGAACTGAGATTCAGTGAGTTTAGGAAAACTGCCCAGCCTCACACAGCTGAGCAGCTGAGATGTAACCTAAGTCTGTGTCTACTTCAAAAGCTCTTGGAAGGAAGGAAAGGCATGCGGAAGAGCATGAAGGTTGAGGAGGTGGGAAGACTGGAAATTACATTTGCATTGTGATTTTACATAAGAAGATAAAATGAGAAAATATTGATTTATTTATCAAAGCATCGATCTTTCCCCACCCTAAGTCTTAGTGTCATAAGTCTTCTTGGAGACTAAGATGAACCTTGGAGCTAGCGCTATGGCTTTCCATGGCTATGCATGGCCAGATAGGTAGCTCTGGATGCAAATAAGCAGGTTGGTATGAGATTCTGGAAAAGCTAAGATTTTGGAACTTATCTTCCGCAGTCATCTATGGTCCCATCTCTCATCTATGGCCAAAGGAAACTTGGCCTTAACATTCTTTGACTCCCAAGTCTAATGTCACTACAAGACTTTATTGAGTGCAAGGGAAACTCCTTTTGGGGGCATTGTTCCTGACACTGGGAGATGTGGTCTCATGTGGAGATGATAATAGTTTAAACTCTTATCTACTGGGAGAGTACCTGCTTACAAATAACAGAGAAGGGGGCCAGGCATGGGTGGCTCATGCCTGTAATCCCAGCACTTTGGGAGGCCAAGGCAGGTGGATCAAGAGGTCAGGAGTTTGAGACCAGCCTGGCCAACATGGCAAAACCCTGTCTCTATACTAAACCTACAAAAAATTAGCCAGGCATGGTGGTACACCTGTAATCCCAGCTACTGGGGAGGCTGAGGCAGGAGAATCACTTGAACCTGGGAGGCGGAGGTTGCAGTGAGCCAAGATTGTGACACTGCACTCCAGCCTGGGTGACAAGAGCAAAACTCTGTCTCAAATAATAATAATAATAATAATAATAATAATAATAATAAAATAATAATAAAAATAACAGAGAAGGAATAATGTCACATGAACTTGCAGTACACACACATACACACTCATTCATATGCACACATATTCAAATGCAAAACATGATCACAACATTTTTATTTTACTCTACTGTGTTGTATATACAATTAACCAATGTATCATCAACAGTTTAGGAGTTATTGTCAACCAATGTATCATCAACAGTTTAGGAGTTATTGTCAACCTGCTCCAATAGTTTCTTATAATCAGTGTTAAAAATCCAGTTTCCATAGGGCCGATGACATAATTAGAAGCAACAATAGTTCATTCCCCTCAGCTTATTCTGAGTGAACAGAGAAACTTCAAGCACTCACCTTTAGCCCTACTCCTTCCTTTTTCATCAGGGCTTGGAAGACAGGGAATAGCTACAGCCATGTATCTGACTACGAGGGATGTGGGTTGAGACCACTCTGTGCCAGCTTTTCCCAAGAAGGCTATTCAGGGCTTTGTCTGAGTGAGATGCCACTGCCTGACATCAGAAAGGAATGATCGGGAAGGGAGTTCTGTGTAGGCTCTGGGGTCAGGGAGGGGCAGGGTTTTATCTTGGCTGTGGAGGATGCTTCAGGATGGGGAAGAGGGTAGAAGTGGGATGTAGGAGATTATTATGGGGTGCTCAGAGAAATTCTTATTGAGGGCTGGGGCATAATTACAAGGGAACAGATAGGTTGGGACCATAGAAAGAGGAACTTGGAAGTGAATTTTCTTAAAATATTAGGAAATCAGCATAGTGTAGACAAGTTTACCAGCGGAAGCTCTGAAATATTTCCTGTATCAGGATCCTGGCTTTTTGTTTTATTTTTGTAAACTTGCAAAAGTTTCTTAAGCTCTTTATGCCTTAGTAAGATCAGCAGTCGCTTTTATCTCTTTGTCCACCGTCTCAGCTAACCTTATTTGATGTCTACAGGTAGATATGACAATAACAGGCAAAGAATTTGGGAAGCTGGTATAGCTTTTTCTTTCTTTGTGAAGGGACTTTTTTGAAATGTTGTTACAGGGTATGCCTAGTCTGTATTGTTTTAGTTTCTCAGAAAGTATGGCTTTTCTCTTCCAATTAAGTGGTTTGATTATGAATCTCGTTTTGTTGTTGTTGTTGTTGTTGTTGTTTTTTAATATAGTGACTAATTCACTGGGAATCAAGCAGAATTGCCTTAATTGTGGATTTTGGTTCTATTTCAGATGTATTTCCAGTAAATGGTTACAAAAATAAGTTCCCAAATTAGGTTAAACAATGCAATTTTGAAGGAAATATGAAAACACAGATTCCTAGGCCACAATTGGAGAGATTGATTAATCAAATGATTAGTTGGTTTGGAACACATTGAACTATCCTCCTGTTTGAAGAATGTATCTATAATTTTAAAATGTTTATTAAAATGGAAGATTTCCATGCCCTACCCTAGAGATACTGAAACATAGTATTTTGGGAAAGGGACCAGGAATCTGCATTTGTTATAACTATCTCTTATTAACAGTTTTAAGCCTATGGACTATTGAGTCTAAGACTCTCCTATTTATTTTCTCATTTTTTTTTTTTTTTTTTAGGCACCATTTACCACTGTTTAACCAGCAGCACCCTGAGGACTTAAGTTATGTAAAAGTTTTCATTAGCAGCCATTCACCAGTCTTGCTTTGTTAGAGATGTACTTATGGGAAGAGATGTTTCTCTTCTGGATTTCTAAGCAGACAGGAAGGAGCAACTGCGAAACTCTTAGCTTTCCCCAAGGGCTCTGAGGAGGCCTTGGAGGTCAGGAGCCAGCAGTGGAGAATTAAGTCTCTCCCAAGAAGTTCTTCTAATTTTGAATGTTCAGCCTCTTTCACTTACAACTGAAGACTTTGTGTTGTCATAAGGATCCAGTGAAGTGTGAGATATATGCACAATCTGAAAAGGTATAAGCTTCTAGGATTATAACCTAGGCAAAGGTTTTGTTGTGTATATTTTTTGTTTTTGTGTTTTCTTTCCCTACAGCTGGTCTGCAGAGAATACAATGCACTTCTTAAAATTCCATGCAGACCTGGCAAACTTTCAGTTAGATCCCAGCATAGGAAGGAAGATCTCAGTGTCTGACTGAATATAATATGCATTCTCAAGTCTCCCCCTTCATAGACACAGTGTACGCTACAGAGAGCAAAGTGTAATTTTAAGAACCTTGTAATTCTTTACAAATTAACACAGCAGATGGTGTTTATGGGAGCCACATAGTGAGGAATATTTGGGACGATGTGAGACATGTGTTCCAGGGTTTCGGCCTGCTTTCTACATAGTTTAGTTTTTAACTGTCATGCTACAAAAATTCCATTTTGCCTCATAAAGTTTTCATTGGTTCCAAGTGTGAGGGAATGCCCCAAGAGATAGTACTAGTATGACAGATTCCGAGCATGCTCAATGAGGTCCCTGATTCACCTAAGCCCGAGGAGTGCCAGTGACTTGTGCCTTCATGTTCAGGAGGTGGTAGTCTCCTGGGCATTGGTGCTGGGGTTGGGAGCAGCCCGGCCTTCCCCCAGCTTGGACATCAGTTTGGGAAGTCGAGGAAGAGCACAGAGCTTGGTAAGTATCGCCCAAAGAAAGCAAAAGATAACATAAGTGGGCTAACAATAAGGTTAGCAGCTCTAGATTGGGGCTTGTTAGTGTGTAAATAGTTAAAATATTTCTTTGAGTGTTTTAACTGTCCGTATAATTAAAAAGAAGACATTATTCTCTGCAAGTTCCCTCATAACGTTAAGAATTAAAGTGCTTGGGACCTGTGTGCTTGCTTTGAAGACAGTGCTGGCATTTTGGAGGGGCACATGAGAGGGAGAAAACACCAAAATAGGGATTGAAAGGTGGTGCTGCCAGAGAGGATGGGAAGAGGTCATTCTCATGGGCTTTGGCAAAGATGAAGAGAGGTCAGAGTTAATTTGGGCAGGCAAAACAGCCCTGGCTCTGGCACTAGAATGGAGATACTTTTGGGATGCCCTGGGAGGCAAAGAGTCCTTGGTGCTCCCAAACCTTGTAGTTCTTCTGCCCACTGTCACCCACATATCTTCCTCACTTTCCTTTGCTGTGGGGCTGGCAACAGGAAAGGTCCCAGGTGTTCTCAAGTACATCCTGTCTCCTTGTTCCATTAAGAGTTCTCATCTCTTAGAAGCACCTTTTTATCAAATCTATTCCCTTTCAGTTCCTACTCTTTTCAAGTTTATCTACTCCTACGACTCACTACTTTGATAAAAGCCATTTACTCTTTGTACTTCTTCCAAGGGTATATACATCTTAATCCTATGCATACAATCAAAGGTTTTGGCTTCCAGAAATTTCCATCTTTTTCCTGCATAGGGAAGGTATTTGAGCAGGGAAGAAAGGGAATGAGTGTATAAAGTGTAGAGAGGGGATGAGAGTAGGCAACAATATGACTCTACCATTGGTGAAGACACAGTGAGACACCAATACCACCTCTGCAGCTAGCCTTGTCTCCAAAGATTGGTATCATTTAATTAAGCCAGTAGCTAGAACACTAACTACTCCATTCATAGCCAATACATATTTATATGTACATATCTATACATATTTCTAATTTACTTAGCACCTATTCTGTATAAGGTACTGTGCCAGAAACTTCAGAGTTTCAACGAAATGTAATGGTCTGACACTTTCCCATCCTTGGGCAGCTGTGCCTTTAGTTGGATAAAAATAAATATGCTCATGACAAGTTTCTGAACACTATAGGATAGTAATGATGCAGCTTATATTATTTGTATACCGTGTGACATCGGAAGTTCAATTAACAATGCAAGAGGCTTGCACAATATAGAATTATTTCCTTGGTGAGAATTGTTCATAAAGAACCAAATAAATGGCAGAGATGGCTATAGGCACACAGAAGAGGCTAGGTTTCTGTGAACTGCGAGGGCAGGGAAGGGGTGATGGAGGAATTAAAACATGAGCTGGCTCTTGATAGAATGATAAATGAGGCACACGGAGGCCAAGGCTGTGGGTCCCCACATAGACATGCTTTCCATAAATTAAAGTAACCCTCTGCCTGAATGTTTTCTGATTTCTGTGAATTCTCAGCAATGTGGACCCAGTTATTGACCTCTTTTCGAGATGGCAGAAAATGCCAGACTCTAGGGATTCTTTAGGTGTTGAAAGCTTTAACTGTAGCTGAGTGGTTTGGGGAATACACACTTAAAAATGAAATGGAACTTTAAATTTCATTGAAATTTATTTATTCCGTTTGGGTGTGTGTGTGTGTATGTGTGTATAAAATCAATGGGAATTTGCACTTTGCCTTGACTACTTTTATCTCAACTGTCAAGATGAAATGGCACCTTTTTTAGCAGTTTGCTCAGTTCATGGTCTCTTTCAGGCTTAGAAGGGATATGTGGTTAATTAACCCCAGCTTTTAGCAATCACCCAAGATCGGGGAGTTGGAACTATGAAAAATGTCTTTTATGCAGGGTTGTCTGGCAAGTAATCACTGAGGACTACACCTGTGTTGATAAAATAAATCAAGGAACAAGAATTGTAACCTTACACAGGTGCCAACTACTACCTATGGCCTTGATCAGCAAATTGCGAAGTGGGTGAAATTTATTTTTAGGACTCTATATTTTCCAAATCATCTATCCCTTTCATACCTGCTGCCTATCCCTAGGTGCCTACTTGGACCATCCATCTTTCTATCAATAAACAAGCATTTCCTAACCATGTCTTAAGAGTTTCATCCTGAGTTCTTTGGGAGAAAACCAGGCATGTTCTACCCACAAAAAGCTTGGGTTGTATTTTGCAGCCACACAAAAACTTATTAAGTAACACCAGGTAGTTAGTATACTGTAAATATATGCACTGTTTGGCACACTACCTACATGAAAGATGTGGTCAGAGATGGGAGATTTTTAGCTTTTCTTTGAAGGATGAGTACAACTTCGCTAGGTGAGTTAGAAGGGGAAAGGCCCCTTCCAGCCAGACACCAATATGAGCCCATAAAGAAGCAGGACATTTGTGAGTTGTTGGGAAAATACAAATAGATTAGAATTGGATCATTATGAGGGGGAGACCATATTCTGGACCCCTAACATACAGGCCCAAGAAAAAACAGAATTACCATTCAGCCCAGCAATTCCATTACTTAGGTATATACCCAAAGGAATATAAATCATTCTACCATAAAGACACATTTACAAATTTGTTTATTGCAGCACTATTCACAATAGCAAAGACATGGACTCAACCTAAATGACCATCAATGGTAGACTGGATAAAGAAAATGTGTCACATATACCATGAAACATTATGCAGCCACAAAAAAGAACAAGATCATGTTCTTTGCAGCAACGTGGATGGAGCTGGAGACCATTATCCTAAGCAAAGGAATGCAGGAACAGACAACCACATACCACATGTTCTTACTTACAAATAGGAGCTAAATGACAAGAACACATGGACACAAAGAGGGGAACAACAGGCGCTGGAGTCTACTTAAGGGTGGAGGGTGGGAAGAAGGAGCAGATCTGAAAAAAATATCTATCAGGTACTATGCTTAGTACCTAGTGACAAAATACTTTTTTATGTAGGTAAACTCATGTCACAAAATATCTGCACTGTTTGGCACACTACCTGCATGAAGGATTTGGTGTGACACATAATATGTGTGACACAAAGTGTGTCACGCAAAATCCTTGTGACATGAGTTTACCTGTATAAGAAACCTGGCACATGGTATCCCCAAACCTAAAAGCTAAAAGAAAAACAAAAAGATTAAAAAAAAAAAAAAAAGGAAATAGGACTTCAGTAAAATCTAAATAAGAATTGAATACTGAGCTGAGGAAATTAAAGCTTGTTCTTAGCAGGCCATAATGAGGATGATGAGGGAATGCAATCAACAAAGGATGCTGTGGCATTCCAGATCTCCACTGCAGTGGGTGGGTGTCGTGGAAAGAGAGATTTGAGGAACAGTATGAATCCTTATAGACTTTTTGACGGGCAGTTTCTCAAGGTTAGTGACCAACTGGATTTAGGGGAGAAATACGATATTAAGAATTAGAGCTGGGTCAGTGATTAGTGCTGGGGAAAACGCTGTGAATGAAACTAGATGCCCTGCCAAGACATGAACTCCCCAGACAGTGCTCCAGACCTTGCCTGAGGTCTGCCCGGATCCCCACCACTATACTTTCCAGTTATTGTGACTTAGTATTTTAAGATCCCTGATTTAATAAGACCCTTTTCTTTGTAAGTGACAGAAATGCCATATGAATAAACATAGAGGCATTTATTAACTCATGGCACCAGGTAACCCATGGATAGAAACTTATGGCTTTAGGTGCAACTAGATTCAGGAGGCCAAGTGTTTCATTCATTGACTTAGAAAAATTTACTGTAATTTTTTAAATTTTTCTAATCTAAAAATTAGAAAAATTTACTGAAAACCTGTTACATTCCAGGTACACCTCCAGGCTCTAAGGATATAATGACAAGCAAAACAATGATTTTGTAGGTTAATGTGTTTTATATACCAAATGTTTGTGTCCCCTCAAAATTCAAATGTTGAAACCTCCAATGTGATGGTATTTGGAGGTGGAGGACTTTGATAAGTGATTATGTCATGAAAGTGGAGGTCTCCCAAATGGGATTAGTGAAGGCCTTTGATAAGTGATTATGTCATGAGGGTGGAGATCTCCCCAATGGGATTAGTGCCCTTATAAAAGAGACCCCAGAGGACTCCCTTGCCCCCTTGGCCATGTGAACACACAAAAAGAAGACAGCCTTCATGGACTAAGAAGTGGGCCCTCACCAGACACGGAGGTCTGCCAGTGCTTTAATCTAGGACTTCCCAGTCTCCAGAAATGTGAGAAATATATTCCTGTTTTCATAAGCCACCCAGTCTATGATACTTTTGTTATAGCAGCTCAAATGAGTTATTAATAAAAGAGCACATAATGGAAAATATGAACCATTTTGATTTTACTCCAAAAGCTGACTTCTCTTTTCTTCTCCTTCTTCTTCCCTTAAATTTCTTTTTCTCCAATTCCTCATCCCTTTCTTGCCACAGTTTCTCTCACAATCTCTGCCTCCTGTCTCTGTCTTTCTCTGTCTTCCTCTGCCCCTCTTTCTCCCCCTCCTTCTTTCAGCTATGCTTTTCTTTTTGTGGGGTCTATTTTTGGAGACTCCCTAAGTAGTTCAAGGTTTGTCTACTACCAGTTTATCAATCTCAGTGGAAAAATATGTCTCCTTCCTAATAATTCTACCTACAACCTATGATTCTACTGCTGATTCTCACTGGTTTGGATGATATTATCAGTTTGTTCCCTGTCCACAGAGTCTTAGTTGGGAGTTAGGACAGCTGCTACTGAAATAGCGTGGATGGGTTGATGTTGGGATAAGAACAGGGATTGATCTCTCTGAGCCAGTCCTGCTTTGCACATTGTCCGAGGCATATCCTGATATTGCTCTACTATTGGTCAGGGCCTGGTAGTCTCACCAATATTACCATATTCTTACGTTATATATTGATGATTATTTCCTTGAAAATGGATGCAGTCTGGCAGATAAGAGTCAGAGATACATCAGTGTTTCCCTTTCCACCTTTACCTCCTTCCCATCCCCTCCACCACCTCAGAGACCAAGAAAGCTGGGTTGTGATGTGATCAGAGTATCTTGATTATAGATTTGCTTTGTGGCCACTGTTCAACTTTCATCCATTCTAAAGAGATACTGCCTGTTTCTTTTCCAAGAGAAATGTCCTTAGCTAGTGAAAACGTATATTTAGAAAGGTCCACATGCTCCAACTATGATTTATACATAATATAAAGATATTATGAAATGTTCAAGGTTCTATAAATAATGGTGCTATTTGTAATAGGGATATGATTTCTATATCCAGGGTTTGAGGGTAGGTGGGCAACCCTCCAAAAATGATAGTGTGACTGTTGGATCAATAGATCATTTTTTTTCTCCCTCCTGTTGTCTAAATCATAGGTTTAAATGACAGCAAAATGTGTTGGAGATAGAGTGCATGGCATATTATTGCTTTCTGGCATTCTGATGATTTTGACTTCCATTTCTTTCAAATGACAACAATTTGAAGACTGGGCATTTGATTAGCTCCTGAAACATCCAATATATTAGAGTCACAGCTACACAATATCTTGAAGATTCCTTATACATTCAGTCATGTCTGCAGGTCCCTTCAAGGGAAAGGAAGGAAGTGATAAACATCTACCTTCTTACAACCATGTCCCACATATTAATATAGTACCCTGAAACATGGTTGATGTGTACCCATGGATCCAGTGGAAGCACCAAGATGGTCAATTTATATTCCCAGGGCTTCCATGAGAGACCCCCCAGAACTGGATTGTGTGTTTATAGTAGGATGAGCGGCTGGGACGGGAACAGTCTTTAAAGAAATACTCATTTTCTGGAAGGCCGAGGCAGGTGGATCACGAGGTCAGGAGATCGAGACCATCTTGGCTAACATGGTGAAACCCCGTCTCTACTAAAAATACAAAAAACTTAGCCGGACGTGGTGGTGGGCGCCTGTAGTCCCAGCTACTCAGGAGGCTGAGGCAGGAGAATGGTGTGAACCCAGGAGGCGGAACTTTCACAGAGCAAAGATTGCAACACTGCACTTCAGCCTGGGCAATAGAGCAAGACTCCGTCTCAAAAGAAAAAAAAAAAGAAATGCTCCTATTCAGAGATTTATAAATTAATAATTTTTGTTTCTTTTTGTTTTATAAGTTAGGGAGTCAGTATCAGTTGTGTATTATTCAGCATGTTGACATAAATCCATTACAAACATCTTCAGAATTTCAGAAAGGGTGATGGGTATTCATATAGGGAGAGAGTGGGGTGGGGATCCTTGTCCAAAGTGGGCCAAAAGAGGGGCTTTTATTTTTGCAAAGGGGCTAAGAGCAGTGTTATTAAAAAGAAATTGTTGAAATAAAATATCATTCTTTTTCTAAAGATTAATTGTAAAAACAGAAATTTCTATTAATGGCTTAATCCTTCTGTTTAAGGACAAACTGGAAATATAAAGGTCTTCAAGATAATATCTGATACTTTAGCAAACTGGACTTGAATTTAAAAACAGAGGATGGGAGAATAAAGGATCTCCTATTACAAATCCAAGTCAGGAAATTTATTCCCTTCACTCTCATCAATTCAAGCCATGGATCTACCCCAGATGTGTTTTGTAAAATAGTTCTCAAAGACTAAAACAAATAAAATTTAATAAACATGCATCTCCCTAGCACAACAGATGGCAACTAGGGAAGGTGCCCACAGCAATGTGGAGAGTACTCCCACCTGGCTTCTTTTTTTAATAACGATATTTATTAAATGGCTATGTCTATTGCACACTCATTCTCTGCAGGTAAAGGTAAAGAAGAAAAGTGAGGAGCAGGTTCCAAAAAAGGCATATAAGATCTGTGGACAAAAAGCGGCAGAGGAAATACACCTCAAAGTGAGATTTTACTGGTAGCCTTTGAAGAGAAACACACGAAACTATAAAATCACAGAATCCTGAAATTTTAGAGAAGGGAGATTGTTTAGATATGGAATGGAAAAAGCCCTGGCTGGGAGTCTGGAGGTGCTGGTCAGATATTAATGAGCCAAGTGATCATAATCAGTCACTTCATATCTCTAGACCTTGCTCTCCTTATCTTTGAGGAGAATGAAGGGGCGGGCAAGGAAAGACAGCTAACATTAACTGAGTTAACTCTGCTGGTTAGGTATTGGCTAAACCCGTTACACAGCCTATGTCTTTTTATGCTCCTAATAATTATATAAAGCAAGCACTTAGCTATGTTTTAAAGATGAGAAAAACTTCAACTGCATGTCAATCCCTGGCCCTTTCTGCAGTGTTACGATTGTTTCCCTCTAACAGGGAAGTATAGTTACAGGTGCTTGATGGTTTTTCTGCTTCTCATATTTCACAATTTCATAACTCATCTCTGGCCCTTTCATTCTACAGATGATAAGTTTGGAGTCTAGAGATGTTGCCAGGTCACTTAGGTGGTTACTGGCAGAGAGTGGTTACAACTAATTGGCTTTCGTTTCCTTTTGTTCAGCAAAAACAGGGAATAATTGGATGACTGACTTAACACCACACATTTTGCTTTTATTATTAGGTGATGATGTCAATACTTAGATCTGCTTTCACTTCCGTTTGTTAAAGTATTTTTAATGTGTAGAGCCTGGAGGGTCAGGGATGGAGAGCTAGGTGAGGCTTCCGGTAGACTCCTAGGGAACCAGGATGTGCTCGTGATGATCAAATCCTTAGTTACGAGACAAAATATCTCCCAGGACCTACTATGTAAAAGACTGAACTGGAGATTCTGCCCCTCATTTCACCTCTTAGAAATATCTCAGACTAGCTGTATATTTAAAATGAACTGCCTCAAATATTCCTTCTTTAAAGGGAGAGAAATTTTTCTTTAGGGATACCAGTTTTTGGCAAGGTTTTTGTACATTATCTGCCTGGATGGAGAAAGCAGAAGGACAGGTGATCCAAAAATAGTTTCTATGTACTGTCTAAATCAATTCTTTCATTTCTTTTCCACAGCAAAAATACTTTCCTAATTACACTGAATAGTCTTAATGTCTTTTATTGTTTCTAGCACAGTAACATTGTGATTGATTGTCCTGCTAACCTTGTAAAGAAGACAGAGCATATATTATGCTATCTATTGTGCTTATGACAAAACTCAGACTTTAAAAAAAAAATGGGGTAAATGCTTAGTTCAGGATCATGGAGGCTACTAATAGGGAGCTGACACTAGGAGGCAAGTCTCTGCTTCTCTCTTCCTCCCTCCTCACTATCCCCCATTGCTCTCTCCCTTTCTCCTCTCCTCTTCCTCCCTCTCTCTGTGTCTCTGTCTCTTTTTCTCTCCCTCTTTTCCTCTCTCTGTCTCACTCTCAGTAGCTGGCTTCCTGTCCAGTTTAAACTGATGAATTTAAAATTATGGCCACATTTAGACATACAGAGCTAAGGAAAGTAGGACATAATGGCTTCCAAGTCCCCATTTGCTGTGCAAAGCTGAGCTACTATTGTTATTCCTGCACAAATACCTCATTTTTTAAAATTGGAGATAAGAGAGGGCCAGTGAATTGACTATCCCATCCAGTGGCCCAAAATTCCTAAATCCTAGTCCTTGTTTTAACATTCCCCAGCCTTCATGTATAGTGACAACAAATATGGCACCCAAGTCAACTGCATTTCTGAATTGTTTTCAGCCAAGGACTTTCAGGCTGGAGAAACCCAGGATCACAAATATTACACAAATAGCATCCGAACAAAAGTGAAATGGAATGACTAACGTTACCAGAGATTATCTGGGCTTGTAGATCAAAATAAAGTTAATAGTAATCACCAGTGAATTGACTATCCCATCCAGTGGCCCAAAATTCCTAAATCCTAGTCCTTGTTTTAACATTCCCCAGCCTTCATGTATAGTGACAACAAATATGGCACCCAAGTCAACTGCATTTCTGAATTGTTTTCAGCCAAGGACTTTCAGGCTGGAGAAACCCAGGATCACAAATGTTACACAAACAGCATCCGAACAAAAGTGAAATGGAATGACTAACGTTACCAGAGATTATCTGGGCTTGTAGATCAAAATAAAGTTAATAGTAATCACACTATAAAAAAAGTTCTTATAAAAATAATTTATCTCTGTAGCTAATCAAACTGATCTCTTCACATCATGGAGAAAAAGCTGGTTTGTTTCACTCACTGCCTTCCCAGAACCATCTTGCCTTCTTGCCTACATGACTTTCTTTTTGCCAGTCAAAGTGCCTCTCTCTTTCCTATTCTAATCTTACACAAGGCTTAAGGTCGAGTGAATTTTCTCTTTCCTCTGTGAGATTTCTTGACTTCCCAAATGCAACATCTTCTCCTTCTTCTGAGCAACTCAGTTGTTGAACATGCTAATATCTCTGCACAGTTTTTGGTATTGTTAGTCTTGTGTACTGGTCTATTCCCCTGTATCAGGAGCTCTTTGATGGTGAAAATCGTGGCTATCACTTTTCATGTGTTCCCCACAGTGACCAACAGGATACCTCACATCTAAGGGATATGTGTTTTACAGTTCCAGAATATTGATGCCAGAAGGGATACAGATCCCACATGTTGCCCATCTGCTCACAGAATGGGGCAACCAAGCCTCCCACATGTGTCTGTAACAACCGCAATTACAATCTTGAACATGGCTCTTTCCCCTGGGGGTAGGATTGTCAGATTTAGCACATAAAAAGACAGGATGCCCAGTTAATGTGAATTTTAGGTAAACAATAATTTTTGAAGAATAAATATATCCCCCCATTGTTTTTTAAGTTTAAAAGTTTAAAATGTCATCTGATGCTGCATTTGCACTACTCACCTTGTTCGCCCTACCCTAATCCTAGCCCTATTGGATTCTGTCTTTATTTCAATTTTTGATATTTTATTTTCAACATGGATTTCTTTGCATTAGTTTTGATTTTAAAAATATTACATTAGGTCAGGCGTGGTGGCTCATGCCTGTAATCCCAGCACTTAGGGAGGCTGAGGCAGGTGGATCACAAGGTCAGGAGTTTGAGACCAGCCTGGTCAATATGGTGAAACCCCATCTCTACTAAAAATACAAAAAAATTAGCCAGACATGGTGGCACGTGCCTGTAATCCCAGCTACTTGGGAGGCTGAGGCAGGAGAATTGCTTGAACCCGGGAAGCAGAGGTTGCAGTGAGCCGAGATTGCGCCACTGCAGTCCAGCCTGGGTGACAGAGCAAGACTCTGTCTAAAGAAAAAAAAAAAAGTATATATTACATTAAAATATTATTTGTCTTGATGACTGAGTTCCTTGGTGCCACCTTAAATTTTACATCTAAATTATACTCCCTCTCTCCCTCTTCACTCTCTTCACACCTGTCCCAGGCCCATTTGATCCTCATTCTTCTTATCTGAAAAACGGTTACATAGATATAGCACTGGCAGGATGGAATAAGCCCAGAGTCTGCCATTTACATGCACTCAGTAATTATTTTGTGTATCTAAAGTGGCTCCATTTTTTTCTTTTTACTTTGAAAAGTTTAGTAATCGACCCTCCGTCTGTTGTAACCACATTTTAAACTAAACTCATAACTTAACTTTCGAAAGTAAGTTTTTCTTATTCTAATAAATGAAAAGGCCATAGGAAATTATGATTTTCAGAATGATCATGGTCCAGAGCTCCACAAAGGTGCCCTGTATTTTGATGGCCGACAACCTATTTGCAAGGAGAACCAAACAGAAAAGGAATAGCCTTTGACTGTTGAATTTGTGGCAGATCTGAACTTGGAGAGGCAGAGCATTGAAATTACACTCACTGCACAACCACATTCCCTTGAAAGATAGAGCAGCACGTTTTTCTCCTCCATATACTTTTGTTTTCTTGGAGCTATTTGCAGGCTGATATTTCAAAGTTGTAAAATGTTAGCCACTGTATTTTAAGCTCTTTCTACTTACAAACCTTAGTGTCTACATCTGAAAGTGAGTGTATGAGTTTAGGGAGTGGGAAAGGATGATGGGGAATTGTAAGATTTTAGAAGACTAAAAATATATGCACATATGTCTTGGTTTGGGCTTTTTAATGAAAACCCTATAGGACTGTGTATCAGACATTTGTTCAGAAAAAATAGTTAATTAAGCAAGTGGCAGAGAAGAGTGACTACTTTAAACCCAGCTATGGAGAGCTGGTATGTATGTATCAGCTTTATGTGTCCTGGATTTTGTCATGGAAACAGAACATTTAGAAACCTGTTGGATGGTAATTCTTATGCATTGCCAATTCATGTTATCCTATTAGGCACAACTTAAGATCTGGGATCTCATTTTCCTCATATCAGCAAATTACTACAGAGACCTACATGATTTTACAGAGACTGAGTAGGCCACAAGAATTGACTTGCCACTAGCATAATAAATCAATCAATCTGTAGTGTTTGACTAAAATTTAGATAATTTAATCGATTTGACAAGGTTTTTGAAAACATTTATCTTTTAAGGAGAAGATAATTGTCATCCGTAAAGTCTATAGAGCTTTTCATCCATGGGAATCTTGTTGCTCTTTTAAAAAGACAATGGGGATTCTTTTTTGTTCAGTTTTAATTGTTTTTCTGTACCCACCAAAAAAAAGGAGAAAAAGCAAAGAAATAGGAAACTAGTGAAACTTTCAAGTGAATAATTTATTAAAGAACACTTTTTTTTCTCTACCTCTGCCTGTTATAGTCATAAGGGAAATTTTCCTCATGACCTCAAGCTGTGGGTTGCTTATTATCATTTTTAGCATTTCACTACATGACAGAGCAGAGATTAGCAATACTGTATTTTCTAGTAAAGCATCTCTTTTGAATTTGATACAGAAGTTGCAGTATGGCTTAAAAAATATTGGTATAAAATTCTGAATTTTGGTGATTTACTTAAAATCCTTTTCAATTCAGTTTTTATTATCTCAATTATCTTCTATTCAGAAATGTGCCTACACAATATAGACACACAAAGCATTTTTATTTGAAGGCAAAACCAAAACATCCTTGTTATATTTACTTAACTGCTAAGCATCTGGAGGAGGGATGAAAACACAGATTTGTATGGAGCTGAATATGGACATATGTGTAACCATCCTGACAATGTTTTGGTTTTTATCGATTTTAATTATTATTTCGGGAAAAATCAACTTTAGAGACCAAATCATGTTATAGTTATATATTAAAAATAATCTTTTTAAAAATTGTTTGAATTTAACATCTCATGTTTTCCTGATTTATTTTTTTACTTTTAGTATCTCTAACATTGAATATGCTAAACCAGAAATTATTTCTCTTTTCTTAATAGACTGGAAGGAAAGAAAAAGGAGATCCTCTCAACATTGCGATTGATAAGATGACTAAGAAAACAAGAGATCTAAGGAGACAGGTACTATTTTTTATTTTTACTTTAAGTCCATGATATTTAATAGTGGTTTCCAACAATATCCTTTTCCAGGGTGTCTTCTTGGAGATGATGATGAGGTTGTTATTCTTTATAACATCTACATAATCAAAAAGATCCCATTTTATCGGCAAGGTAGAGATTGCTGGACAGAGATGAGCCTGTTGCAAGCAAGGAAACAGTTACTGAGCAGGTGGCTTCTCACTGCCTAGACCCAGTCTGTCCCGGTGGAGACTGGATGAGTTCACTACTTCTACATCTGGTCTTTAGTTTTCCAAATCCAGGTATGCCAAGAGCCTGTGTCTGATCTTTGCTGGTTCTTACTTATCAAACTCCCGGGAATTTAGTGATAAACCAGAATGCTAATGGTTAATGAGAAATACAACTCTTAATCTAATGGGTTAATTAAGGTCTCTTGGCCAGTGTATTCCCTTGGGAACATAAATCTAGGAGAAATTTTGCTTATCAGATGGTTGTTTGGGAAGCAGGGAATAAAATGCCTAATGACATCATTAGTTTGATGGGTCTGTTTTTCTTAATGGGGAGAAATCTCCAGTCAGGGACCTTTTTTCTCCTTGAAAGTGTTGTATGAACACTGGTAAATGTTGCCTTAGAATCCTGATATTATATGTGGCCATGATGAACTCCTCTTTCTTTGGTAGTAGTATTTCTCTGAAAGAGATTCTACCACCCACTGAGTTATAATAAAACCCCCTCTTCTTGATTCCTGCCCAGGAGGGCAGAATCCTGTCTCCTGCTGTAGCTTTGGCTATGTCCATCTCATTCACTAATTGTTGATTGTGACAGCCAGCTAAAACCAACCACTGCCATGGCAGCACCTGCTGTATTTTCTACAGCTGAAACAATTGGTTTAGCATGGCCACATCCAGCATTTGCTCCTGCAGTGTGTTAAGTACAAACAAAATTAGCAAGAGGCCTGGGCAAGAATGGCCAAGTAGAAACTTGGAAATGATTTGAATGAGAGGAACCCACCACTTTTGACTGCTGGGGAGCTTCTTAGCTTTTATCCAGATGTCACCTGAAGGTGTAGACACACTTGATCTGGTGTCCTTCAGAGGATATCACAATTATTTCTGGAATATGAATATTCTAGCTCACCAGCTAACAAACCTTTTGGGGGAAACATTCCCTTTTACTTTACTTCAAATAAGGCAGAATACAACATTGTCCTTTTAGGTATTAGTAACTAACAGCAAATGAATATATGGCCAGGTTTCTATCTCTTTGCTGTCTTAGACCATCTCTACATATCACCATTTAATATGAAATGATATGGGTGGCAGGAAGTGGAATGGAGGTTAGTTAAAAACACTGAATCAGATACCAGAGCCCTTGGTTTTAGTGTTAGCTCTGCCACTAAACTGGCAGTGTGACTGTTGATCTTTCATCTCTTGGTCTTACAAAAGTAAGGAGCCAAACTAGATCTGTAAACTCTTTTTTTTTTTTTTTAAAAAAAAAGCTGTATAAGATTGTATGAGTCTAAGGGAAATTCTCATTCCTATGTCAGAGGTCCCAATGACTGATAATCACAGATTTTTAAAAGCAGTGGGAGGACATCTCCAGGTCTTGCCTTTGGCTAGATTGTCAACCAGGTAAAATTCATGAACTGGGTCCTCCCATCTTCCTGATCCCTTGGTCTCAGCAGTGATTACATTTTTTACATTCAAGAACAAGCCCGCTCAGCTCTTTTCAATCATGGACTACTCATAGCAGGATTATTATTATTATTACTATAAAGGAATGAAACAGTAATTTGTACTCTCATGTTACAATTCCTGGAAAGGGTTGACTCTTTTTAGCAGAGGACAGTGGTAAAATTTGAAGGTGAAAAATTATGGTGGAATTTTAAATGCTTAGGTGACAAGCTCCTTGGAGAGCTTCCTGTAAGATGGCAGTGGAAGGAGTGTGTCCTTCCCTGAAATTATTCCATGTATCTTATTTTTTTTCCTTACCTTTCTTCAAAATATAGAGGAATAAGGATAAAAAGGGAATTGTTTCATGGTATTAAGATCCCACAGTTATGGCACAATTTCACACCGTATTCATGAATTTGGTTGAAACATCTTTCTCTTCTCCAATCTGCCTTTCTAAAACGACGATGGTCCCCATCTGTCAGTTTCATCCCTACCCATATGTTGAGATATTTTTGTCTTTCTTTTCATCTCCTCTGCCTCCCCATGTACACCTGTAGTGGCACAAAAGCTTCTGTGATCTAAATTGAAGCTACCTAGCACTTGAGCAGATGGAACATGCAATGACTAATTTGTTTGGCCCAGGTAGGTCATAAGCTTAGATTTGGGTAACTAGTAATTAGATTAACAAGGTGTTACCTGGGTCTCTAATAGCCCCTCCACAATAGTGGCTCAGAGAATGCTAATGGCTCAAACAAATGTATACTGCTGACATATTTTCTGTTCTTAATTACAGACAAATGTATGCTAGAACAGATTCTAAAAGAGAACACTCAGTGATCATGTCCACTTCCCTGTACACATGTAGAGATCAAATCTCATAGGGAAAAAAAGGTGAAATCAAAGATTTTAGTTTATTAAAAAATATTTTCAGTGACATTCATGATGTCCCACTCTTTCAGTCTCCTGCCTCCTCCTTATTGCCCTAAGTTTGGGCAGTGATTTTCAGAAGGGTGACCCTGGAGCCTTGAAAAGTTTTAGCCACCGAATTGAAAAGAAATAAAGTCAATCATGATCATTATTTTGGACTTTCCTAATGAAAGAAAGTGGAATTAGACTGTAGATACTTAAAGAAATCAAGATTAATTTTGGTTTAAGTGGAATTTTCAGGTAAGTAGAACTCCTCTCTTGAAGCAACATATCCCAAGGAACTGGGGCATTATAAATGGTGAAAATATCATTTAAAACTGATTAACATGAATCCATCTTACCAGTCAAACCCATGACAGGGGGCAGTGGTAGAGCAGAATCCTCCTAAGGAATATTTTCTTTAGAATGAAAAATGGGCCGGGTGAGGTGCCTCACGCCTGTAATCCCAGCACTTTGGGAGGCCGAGGTGGGTGGATCACGAGGTCAGCAGATCGAGAACATCCTGGCTAACACGGTGAAACCCTGTCTATACTAAAAATACAAAAAAATTAGCTGGGCATGGTGGCAGGCGCCTGTAGTCCCAGCTACTCGGGAGGCTGAGGCAGGAGAATGGCGTGAACCCGGAAGGCGGAGCTTACAGTGAGCTGAGATGGCGCCACTGTACTCCAGCCTGGGTGACAGATCGAGACTCCGTCTCAAAAAAAAAAAAAAAAAAAAAGAATCAAAAATGGATTTAGGGGATGCTAACTCCCAGCTTTAAGCATTGTGTTCTCATTTTAGAGCTGTGGGCACAGCAGACCCCGCGTCTGAGCTATTGTCACAGCTGTGATTCTGGAATCAGCCCAGTGTGGAAACAATAGCTCTTGGCTGATGCCCCTTCTGGGTGCCTAGTGGCCCACATGGTCCATCCATCCCCTGGAGAAGCCTCAGTCAGTGTCTGCCAGCTGCAACCCTATTCCCTTTTGCTCTGTGCCACCTGTGAACTATTCTAGGTATGATCTCTTAATTTTTCCTATAGTTACAGGGATGCTAGTTGATTCTGAATATTATTTTTGTATTTTTATTAGTCCCTGTTTTTTCCAAGTTGATAAATCAGCACCGAAACATTTCTCTCTGAGAAGCTAATAAATAATATCTATGATATTACAGTGTTGCTAAACTTAGCAACTCTTTCACTCCCAAAACAAATCACAGGCCTAATTCTTATTCCTTCACCCTTACTAGCCACCACAATGATTCCAGCAATGAGATTTAGTGAGTGTCAACCTGACAAAGGTCTCAATTCTATTATTACAATCAAAACATTTTTAACAACAAAAATTTATATATAGAATGCTTTAACATTAGGGTAAGTACTTAGAATAGTAATATAACAAGACATTAAAAATCAATAAGCAAAACATGTTATTGGATGCAATGTTTAAAAGCTGATTCATTAATGTTGTGTCTCCAAGTAGTACTACAGAAAAATCTTCTAAGATTAATAAAAAACAATTACAACTAAAAAATTCCTTAGCTGTCTCCTTTTTGACCCAATTCCTTATGTACAAACTCTGGCTGAAGGTGAACAGTTACCATGGAGAGCTCATAAAATTACTGTCCATAAAATGTAAACTAATTTATAACCCACTTGTATTAAGTCCTTGCAAGGTACCTGGAACTGTTCTAAGTTATCTCTCTGTACTGATCACATTTATTCCACACACTAGCTCTAAAAGATTGTCACCATGCTTATTTTACAGATGAGGATGTTAAGCCAAGTAATGTACCTGATATGGTTTGGCTGTTTCCACACCCAATTCTCATCTTGAATTGTAGCTCCCATAATTCCCATGTCATGGGAGGGACCTGGTAGGAGGTAATTGAATCATGGGGGCAGGTCTTTCCCATGCCATTCTTGTGATAGTGAATAAGTCTCACAAGACCTGATGGTTTTATAAAGGAGAGTTCCTCTGCACATGCTCTCTTGCCTGCCACCATGTATGATATGACTTTGCTCTTCCTCCACCTTCCTCCGTGGTTGTGTGGTCTCCCCAACCTTGTGGAATTGTGACTCAATTAAGCCTATTTCCTTTATAAATTACCCAGTCTCAGGTATGTTTTTATTAGAAGCAGGAGAACAGATCAGTATAGCACCCATGGCCATACAGGGTGTGGACATGTGGAAGTTGCGGCCAGGCAATCTGGCTATAGGGTCTTGTACTCATAAATTTTACTACATCCTGCCTCTCCATAGAATCAGCATATGCATGTGGGTCAACCATATACTAATGTACTCTGAGAAGTGCATGTGGGGAAGAAGGAAGGTTCACATAAATATGTAGAGGTGCTTCGAGGTTTTGAGCAGCACCTCTACAACTCTAGGATTTGTAATTGGTGGGACGAATGCACTGTGAAAAGAAAGGAAAAAAAAAACAACTATGGTAAATGTCAAAAACATGTTTCTTGTTTGTGATATATCATCTCTTGGGTCTCCAGTTGTTATGGTTCATTGGATCCTCTTTTGAAAAAGTGCAATTATGTTTAGGTGTCTGGCCTCTCAAAACATGAATTATAGACTTCCTAGAATAATTGCAGAAAAAAGAGAATGTTAAGGCATTCTATTCTTTTTCTCACATCTGCTTATGATAGGGCCAATTATTTTTAAATTCATTGTAAAAAACATTTTAAAATCATTATTTCTGGATTTGAATCTGTTTTTCTTCATAAGGATATGAGGCTCTCTACATGGCAACAAAATATATTACAGAATATTGAGTTCCTTCAAGTGTTAAGGTTTGTGTTCTGTAGACTGTACAGAACCCTACATATAAGAGCTAATAATCTCTGGAGTTTGGAGTCTAGGTCAGATTGTCAAGCTGCCGTGGAAACATGGAGATCAGAAAATGATCATGCAGCAAATGGGATTTGAAATACAGGAAACATGAACCCAGAGACAGCTAAATAGAAATGGGATCAGAGGCCAGGCGTTGTGGCTCATGCCTCTAATCCTAACACTTTGGGAGGTTGAGACAGGAGGATCACTTGAAGTCAGGAGTTCAAGACCAGCCTGACCAACATGGTAAAACTCCGTCTCTACTAAAAATACAAAAAAAAAAAAAAAAATAGACTGTCACAGTGGCACACACCTGTAATCCCAGCTACCTGGGAGGCTGAGGCAGTAGGATTGCTTGAGCCCAGGAGGCGGAGGTTGCAGTGAGTCGAGATTACACCCCTGCACTCCAGCCTGGGTAACACAGCAAGACTCTGTCTGAACAAAAAGAAAGAAAGAAATGGAATCAGAAACACCATAAATTAGAATAAGAAATGCCAGGAGGAGCAGAGCAGCGTAGGTAGTAGGCTGGAGCGCAATGGCGCAATCTCAACTCACTGCAACCTCCACCTCCTGGGCTAAAGTGATCCTCTTGTCTCAGCATCCCAAGTAGCTGGGATTACAGGCACATGCCACCATGCCTGGCTAATTTTTTTATTTTTTATTTATTTTTATTTATTTTTTTATTTTTAGCAGAGACAGAGTTTCACCCTGTTGTCCAGGCTGGTCTCAAACTCCTGACCTCAACCACGAAAGGCCATCCTTTGGATGTATCCCTTGATGATGGGTAGTACATTCAAGCTACCTCTACCTTAGGAAAATCCTGATAAAACAACCCTAAATTTCAGAGCACCATTTACTTATCACCTGGAAAATAGTCATTAGGCCAAGTCCAAAGTACATTATTTCATCAGTTGGAAACAGTTCTTGAAATATCATCTTGGGCTAGCTGTTCTCTTGTCAAGGTACTATTCAACTCACAAAGTGGTTCAATTTATTTCTATAAGCCAGCATATGGTTGATTGTTCACACATTGGCTTGACACTAGCAAGTCTAGATCATACAAAGAAGCAAAAGAGTCTAGTAGCTTGATCAACATTGTTTCATCAAATGGTACACTAGACTGAGCAGAGGGATCTATAACATAAGTATGAACATGAAAGCTCTCAATGAAGTGGAAGCTTCAACTACTGATTTATTCTTTTCTGCTAATTTCTCTAGGCCCTAGAAATCAAGGAAAAGTGGGAAGGGAAGGAGTAAATAGCAATAACTGAGCCCCAAAACACCTTCTAGATAATGTCTGTGTTTGGTTCAATTCCCAACACCTTCTTCTATTTTTAACAAAGAGAATAATACCATTAAGAATCCTGATCCTGAGACTGTAAGATCCACTGTAGGATTATGAAACAAAAATGCCATCACATTTTTCAGCATGAAATTCCTAAGCAGGGAAACTTAGAATATTTTCAACCATGGTGACTTAAATAACAAAGATTATTTCATAGAATGCCCTTTCAGTTTACCAGAACATTCATTTTACTACACCCATGCTGGTTAAGTGAGGTTCGCTCATATTTGTTGTTGGAGGCTATGTTTAGACTGGGATTCTTATCCAAAACTGTCACTGAAAACGAGATAATTTTAGAGTGTGTGGTGCATCTACCATTATGGCCTGAATTGAGGTGTTTCTAGAGTTGATGATAACAGCTAATCGCCTTGATTCTGACTGAATGTACTCAGTGGATATTTGCAGTTAGCTTGTAGCCAAATATATCTGTTCCATTTGACCCCTCCTTGCTGAGGTTACCTTTTATTACCTGAAATGGCTTCTGGCATCATCCTTCCCAGGGGAAATTTCCATCAGGACTGCAATATTTCTTTATCTCCCTATTTCCCGAGGAGGCTGGACAAATCTGAAATTCAGAAAGTGAGTCATCTTTCTGCCGTCTCTGCCATGCCTGCTGTCACCACCAACCCTGGTGGGAGCCCATTTGCTCTAGGATGTCCTCGTGTTGTGCCTTCGTGATTCCCATGGATGCCACTGCTGATGGCTGAGGGAATTCAACTTTGCTTTTTGCTTGGGTGGAAAATTGTGAAGAAGGTGATATTAGTTTGAACACCTCTCTATTTACATTACATGCCCTTGACTCATCTTTGTCCTCTTTTTGCGCTGAATGAAATTTCCAGGTTATCCTACAACCAAACCTTCACCCCACCATGGCTCTACACAATTATGTGCTTCCCACTGTGATCTACTTTTCAAGAGAGTGACAGTCCCATGCAACTCCTCCTTTTGTTATTCCTTAAATCTCCTTCAGCCATTCAGTACAATTGATACCACCTCCTAAATGCATTTTGAGTTCATTGCTCCTCTCCACTGGCATTGGCCCTAATGCACTGCTTCTCACACACAAAAAAATGGCCATGGCCACAACCTCATAACCAGTATCCTAGACCCCAGTTTCCTGGTAACTCCTAGACCCCAGTTATGATTGCCCCAGCAGTCTAATAAGCCAGTGTTTCCAGATCCTTCTGCCTTTGCACTTGTGTTGCTTCTGCCTGGAATGCTCCCACCACCCCTTTTTGTTTTCTTCCAAAAAAACTCACATCTTTTCCTACTAGGCTTAGCTTAAATGTCACCTTATCATCACAACTTTATCCAATTCCTGTAAACAGGATTTATCCAGTAGACTCCCAGAGCATTTAAAAATATCTCTATTATGACACTTTTTGCAGTGAGTTTAAGTTGTTTATTTGTTTTTGCCAGTGCACATGTCTTTCTAGTCTTTGTTTCTTCAGGTAATATCCTAGTGCCCGAAATAAAGGAAGCCTGAACCACACAGGTGCTGAAAGAGTGAAGAATCCCCTGTCTGTAGCCACCCCACCCAGGAAATATCCCAATCATCAACTTGCCTCATTCTAAACTCACATGTCTCTAGTTCCATTGTCTCAAGGACTAGATTTGCTAGCGTAAAACGTCCACTTATATTTTGAGGATAATTTCCATGATTAATGAGGCTACCCTAATCCAGTAGTTTCCTGTTACTCAGTTGGCTTGAGAAGACTTAGCTCAAGAGCAGCTAAAATGAAGATATTTTACTCCATTTTGGGAGATTCTGACTTCATGTACCTCTGATGGCACCTTAAAATCTGTAATAACAAGCTTTTTACTTATTTCTGATATTCTGCCATGTTTGAATTTCACTGTCTTTGTTTCCGATAGTTGGAACTTTCAGACATCATCCCACTCCCTCTGGCAGTATATTTGAGGATTTGTGAGGCCTTTCCAACTCTTCTCCAGTCTCCTCGGCCTCTACTAGACTTTTCTACTTCACAGAGACAATACCTGTTTTCAGGGGCAGAAAATCCATGTTTGAGGCTTGTAAGAGATAGAAAAAAAAAAAAAGCTGTGTTTTTCCTACTTTCACACACTCTCCATAGCACACTTCACCTCTAGTCACCAAAATGTATGCGGTATGATGTTACCTCACTGAACAGTTCTTTGACACCAGCCATCTGTCCTATAATTCAATTCAATTCTAACACTATCTACCTGGAGATAACTTCAGATTCCATAGACTAAGAGCTCGTTTTCACAAGACTGCTTCTACTTCAGATCCCAGTTGAAAGTAGTAAGTTGTCACCTATACTTCTGACTGACCAGCTATATAATGGGGAGTTCCCATTAACCCTCCCTCAGGACCAATTAATTTGCTACAGTGGCCCACAGAACTCAGGGAAACTGCATACTTTTACCTATTTATTATAAAGAATATACAGGTGAACAGCCAAATGGAAGAGATGCATAGGATGAGGTATGTGGGAAGGGGCTCAGAGCTTCTATGCCCTCTCTGGGTGCACTACCTTCCCTGTACTTCCATTTTTTCTGGCAACCAATAGATTTCCAAACTCTGTCCTTTTGAGTTTTTATGCATTGCATAGGCATGATTGATTAAGTCATTGGCCATTGGCAATTAACTCAACCTTCAGCTTCTCTTACCTCTCTGGAGGTCGGGGTGGGTGGGACTAAAAGTTCTGATGTTATAATCATATGGTTGGTTTCCCTTGCAAACAGCCGGATCCTGAGGTTATCCAGGAGTCCATCAGAAATTGCCTCATTAGAATAAAAGATACTGTCACCCAAGAAATTTCAATGGCTTTAGAAGCTGTTTCCAATGTTACTACCTAGGAAATCATAAATATTTTAAGAGTTCTGTGTCAGTTACTGGGGTTAAAGACCAAATATTAGAACAAAAGATTCTCCTAGTACCCCTTATATACAAGGGTTTTAGGAACCAGGGCAGAGGTCTGAACGAGGGGTTCAGGAACCAGGATCAATTTATATATTTCTATATTATATATTTATATAATTTATATACTATAAATTATATATTTATATAATTCTATATATTTGTATATTTCTTATTATTTCACAAGGCTCCTCTCCTCTGGGCATAGGTTAGAAATGAATGGTCTGATTGCTCATTGCTTCTTATTGTAGGGCTTGGAAAGATCTGTACTTTCTGGAGCAGGGCCAGGACAAAGGTAAGGCAAGTGAGGCACAGCCTCAGGTGCAAGATTTTAGGGGCTACCAGAAAGATCAATAATCAAGATAAATAATATTGTGTGCAGCATTTTAAAAAATCAAAAATAATGCAGAAATCCATGATGAACAAAATATCAACATTGTAAATAAAGATAGGATCGTCATAAATAAAATAGTGCCATGCTGAGCCATATTGAAGCTATTACAAGGTTGCTGTCTTCTTCATCATGGATGAACCTCTTGTTAGTCCTGGCTCTGCTCCAGAGCCTCTATCTATCAGAATCTTTATTGCACCTGCTGTAGGAGAAAGTTCCCCACAAAGTCTCAATGTCAGATGGCTTTCTTTTTCTTCTCACATTAGTGACAAAAGGGCTGGCTTTTAAATTTTATGAGATGACATCTTGGACTCCAGATTTGAAGACCTATTTGAATTGCAGTTGTCTTTTAGGTTGTGTTGCTCAAAATGCATTTCTTCTTGATGTTTATCACAGTGACATGGGCTTTTTATGGCACTCTGAAGTGCTTTAGAGAAAATGGAGAACATTTTAATACTGCTGATTTACTCTTTCAGGTCTACAGTAATTTCCTTACTGCCTAATTATAAGACTCGGTTTAATTTACTCTACACATAATGTTTACTGATGCACATATGGTGCCACATTTCAAGAAACTGTACCCAGAACAGGCATTTTTTGTCATACTAGAGTATGGAAAATTTCCATTTAGTATGATATTGGCTGTGGGTTTGTCATAAATGGCTGTTATTATTTTGAGGTATGTTCCATCAATACCTAGTTTATTGAGAGTTTTTAACATGAAGGGATGTTGAATTTTGTTGAAGGCGTTTTCTGCATCTATTGAGATAGTCATGTGATGTTTGTCTTTAGTTCTGTTTATGTGATGAATTAGAGTTATTGATTTGTGTATGTTGAACCAGCCTTGCAACCTGGGGATGAGGCTGACTTGGTGGTAGTGGATAAACTTTTGAATGTGCTACTGTGTTTGGTTTGCCAATATTTTATTGAGGATTTTTGCATTGATATTCATCAGGGATATCGGACTGAAGTTTTCTTTTTGTGTTGTATCCCTGCTAGGTTTTGGTATCAGGATGAGGCTGGCCTCACAAAATGAGGGTGTATGTGTCCAGGAATTTATCCATTTCTTCTAGATTTTCTAGTTTATTTGCACAGGTGTTTATAGTGTTCTCTGATGGTTGTTTGTATTTCTATTGGGTCAGTGGTGATATCCCCTTTATCGTTTTTTGTTGTGTCTATTTGATTCTTCTCTCCTTGTTCTTTTTCAGTCTAGCGAGTGGTTGATTTTATTACTTTTTTTGAAAAAAATACAGCTCCTGGATTTGTTGATTTTCCATTATATAGAGGAAAAAATAGTAATATATGTAATTCTCTCAACAAAGAATGTCCCCCAATGAGGGGGAAATATCACATATCTTCTTAACTTGAAGAAGGCTACAATCTCTTTAAACACTTATTTTAAAAGCAGACTAGTATGTGGTTACATGTGTCTAATGATTTTCAGTTACCCTCCAAATGAGGAGATGGGTAGGAGTTGGGGAAAGGAGACAGAGGAAAAATAGTACTATTTTGTGGACTTATTTCTCAACTATCTTTGACAAGAAGCTATTGATTCAGAAATCATGGGTTCACAGATTCTTAGGGGTGGAAGGGACACTATGGGTCTTCCCAGGGCAAGAGGTCTTTCTTCAGGAATTTTAAGATGCCTTTTGTTAACCTCAGCTTTAAATATGGGAGCTCATTCCTTCATTACAGCAGTTGGTACAATTATTGGGTAACTTTACTTGTTAGAAAATTGAGTTAAGATTAGTGATTTTGTAATTATCAACCATTGATGTTGATTTTGTGCTGCAAAACTGATTTCTCTTCCTATGTGTAAGCCCCAGATAAAAACTTCAGTAAAGAACTCTACTTAGAGTTCCAGAGACCTACAAATATTAAACATTATTGCATTCAAAACCATGGCTTCACCAATTGCCTTGCCTTATCGTAGCAATGAGTGCTAAGAATGGTTAGGCTTAGGAACTGGGCATGTCTCTGGTCTTTGAGACAACTGAAATAATCAGCTGTCTTCATCATCTGATCTATTACTCCTGTTTGTACCTGGTTGTGTATGAAGGTCAGAAAAGTAAAGCTGTCCACTGACACTGACAGTTTTTTAGTGTCCATTCTTTACTTGATTCTTTACTGATGATCCCTACAATTCTTCAGAGAGATATTACTATCAAAAAGACTTTTTTTTCCAGAGTAGAGTATTGAAGTTGCAAAAGAAGATTAAATTTTGTACTGATATAAACCTCGTAAATTAGATGACTCTAGTGGGCTGACTCTGAAGCCTGTCCTTTTAATGACTGTGGTTGTTAAAGTTGGTACACTTTGCTCTTAGTTTATAGCTTTTATTAAAATTCTTTAATGGGAAGAGCATAAGGTAAATATCAATTATTAATGAGACCTGAGTTTCTCTGTAATAATCATAATAATAGGCTTCGTGTTTAATATAATCACCATTTCTTTCTTCCTTAAGCCATTCATATCTGTGTCCAGCTCCATGACAGAAACTGAACTGTGAATGGGATTTTGATAATTATTATTCTAATTGATCATAAGGGAGAAAAGTAAAGGACTTTCATTTTAGCTGAGGGAATATCTGATTAAATGCATATCAGGAGACTAGCAGACTTGCCTGGTGTATTCAGTGAGCAATGGTTGAATGGATTGTGCCTGAGCATTCCAGGATTAAAGGAGAACCATTTGTCCTGAGGAGTTTGAGGATAGGAGTGGATTTTCTCTTTGATCCAACCATATATGTTGTCAGAAGTTTGGGTGATTCATCAGTCCCAGACCCATCCTTTTTCCTTCCATAATTTCTTAGTTTTTCACAAATGCATCAATCCTGTTTAACTGTTAAGGGTAGGACTTCTGTATTTTTATTTGATTCCTTCAATTTCAACAAGGATCAGGTTGCCTTAAGTAGTAGCTACAGTATGAGTTGCAACTGTCTAAAGGGGGTGACTGTAAAACTAAAAAAGCACCTTTGGGCCAGGCGCGGCGGCTCACGCCTCTAATGCCAGCACTTTGGGAGGCCAAGGTGGGTGGATCACAAGGTCCGGAGACCGAGAGCATCTTGGTCAACAGGGTGGAACCCCATCTCTACTAAAAATACAAAATTAGCTGGGCACAGTGGTGTGCACCTGTATTCCCAGCCACTCTGGAGGCTGAGGCAGGAGAATCGCTTGAACCCAGGAGGCGGAGGTTGCAGTGAGTTGAGATCGCGCCACTGTATTCCAGCCTGGGCAACAAGAGCAAAACTCTGTCTCGAAAAAAAAAAAAAAAAAAAATGCACCTCTGAGCAGGGCTGGGAGACCAGAAAAATGGGAGCAGGAGGATGCTGAGTTCCAAGGGCAGGGAGAAGTCAGCACTAATGGACTCTGAGCAGATTTCCTTCAGCCTCTCCTGTGAAATACGCAAGCTTAGACCAATGTGGCCCTGCGGCTGTATCTACAGATACCAAATTAACTAGTCGAAAGGGGATAACTTCTGACTGATCAAGTAGGCATTGTGTCACAAGTTACCATAGAAACCAGCTTGCCTGCTGCTCTTTGGGTGCATTCTCTGTGTGTTTTGGCAACAGTATCAAGGGTGTGGAAGCACCCTTGTTGCCAAATCAGCAGGAAATTCATGATTTGGGGTCCAGTCCAGGCCAGAACACCTACATTAAGCAGTCCAGCCAGCCCAACTAGATACAACTTCTACTCTTCCATGTAACTTTCTTCTTCCTTCCTTGCCTCAAAGCTTATATTAGAAAAGGAATTTCTTAGGGACCACTAGAATAACCTTTGCTTTCTAGCAGAGTATGAGGCAAAGAAATAACAAAAGTCATTTGGTCAAATACCAGTCACACTGATCACCTGGGGGCTCTTAGAGGCCACATTTGGCCTCTTCAGTTCTCTTCTTAAGGAGGTAGCTTCTGGACACAGCAGATGCTTGGTTACAAGTAAGCAGTGGGTAAATGGAGCTTGAAATAGCCAGAGATTGCAGTAGAAACTTATGTATAGAGTGAGAGGCATATAAGACTAAAATCCACTGATGAAACCATCTAGAACAGGCATCAGCCAATTACTATCTCTGTCCCAAACTTAGCCTTCTGTTTGATTATGCAATGTTGTATTGACTGCTTTTGTGCTACAACTGCAGACTTGATTAGTCATGACAGAGACTAACTGGCTCACAAAGGCCAAAATCTATACTACCTGGCCCTTTACAGGGAAGAGTCTGCCAATCCCTGCTCTAAAAGTAAACCTAGCTTGAGATAAAACAAATATGGTGTAAGAACCTGAATTCCCTGAAAAGCTAAAGGACCTTGAATCCAACTACTTTTACCTTAAATAGTGACAACACCCGTCATTTTATAGGATTTCCACAAAGTTGGGAATGTGGAGTAATCATTGGGCTTCTATCTGAAATGAAGAACCTCTAGGGAAAAATTCAGCAGCTGTTGGAAATGCAATGCTGTGCAATAGTTAAAGACAGGAAGTGAAAAGTATTGCATACGGCAGCAGAACTCTGGAGAAAGAAGAACTCTGGAGAGGGAAGGTAGCTCGGAGGCTCACCATTATCTATAATTGGAGTAAAACAGGGGAGTGTGGTAAATGGTTTTCTGTTTTAGAAAGTGTGCTGAGCCCTTTACTGACCACAAATGGCCGGAAACTTCAGAGGTACATTTATCAGTGACATCTGCACCAAGAAGTAAGTTCCCTTCATTCTTGCTTCCTCACTCAACAGCATCTTATTCCCCCAAGCTACCCATCCCACTCAAGTGAACTGAGGTTTCACTCGTACCTAGATTGAGAAGAAGTGAGTTTTGTCTGGGTTCCTCCCCGGGTGCCTATGTTTATAATAGACGTTCTTCTAAGACCCACAGGACTTGTGCTGTAATGTGGAATGCATGACATGTGGCAGTACAGGGCCAGGTGACTCTACTTGGTACCAATCCTACCACACCGTAACAGGTGTGTAGGATTGACCCCATTTGAAAGAAATAATAGGTTTTGAGAGCTCGTCTCTGTATCTTGCTTCATGCTCTTTAACCACACATTTTTTATAGGCTTCTGCTCTTAGCCTGCCATCAAATTCGTCCGTTCAGAAATTGTCTTTCCCAATTACCAATTAAATTGTGAGGGGATTAAATCATTTTTGGGGCATATTACAAGCTTCCTAAAGGTCCTTGGTAGGGACCATTACCTACCTTACCTAAAAACTGGATGCAGCTTTTGACTTTTTCACACTGTACTCAAAGCAACTTGTGCCTATTCATCATGAGTTAATCAATGGCAGATATTAGATACTCAGAATACAACATTCAGGCATCTGATCTTAGATCCCCCTTTGGAGCAAGCAATGGTGGATGAGACATAAGGCTGGGAGTAAGTAATCAACTAGGGGTGGAAGTGAAGAATTGAAAGAAAAGTGACCTTTGTCCAGTTAGGATTTGTGAACTTCAACAGCCAGGTCCATAAACCCATAGATCTTAAGTAAAATGACATTATTATTGGAGCCCGAATACCTGACTCTGGCATTTGCTATATGCAACCAGAGGATCCTCCCTTTCCTCCTCTAAACAACACAAATAATGATGCTCACCCTACAAAAAGCACCCTTCACCCACACCATGACATTGTAAGGAAGGACAAATGAAATAATGTCTAGGAAAGTTCTCTGCAAGCTATAAAAACAGGACATGCACAGGATTATTATTAAAATTAGCAGCCAGAAACTGAGTAGACCTTCCATATATGCAGAAGAGTTGACCTGCTTTTTGGTCTGGGTTCAGAGATCTGAGCAAGGTAGTTATGCTAGAAATGTCTTTTCCACCTTCACCCTTGCCACCTAAAACTTAACCCTTTTGAAATGCCAACTCTTCTGGGCTTAGACATTGGGCGATTAAAAGAATGCCTGTTCTGATGGAAGGGTGGAGAAATCTTAAGATAATCTGTAAGTAAGAAAAAAAAAGTGCAATATGCTATGAAAAAAATGTAGAAAAATTAGGCTATTTTACAGTGTTGTTTAGGCCAGCCTCCAACACATTCGACACGAATAGCTCATGCTTAGCTCTAAGCACCATTTATGAGGCCAGTCAACCATATATGAGGTCATGTTGATCACTGCAGCTTTGTTAGTAGTTGGGAGTTGAGACAGTGGAGGAGTTTTCAGCAGAAAGTGAGAGGAGATGGCTTGTCTTGTTTTTTTTTTCTGTATCCCTGGCCAAAAACAGTGCTTCATCTACCAAGAGCTACTGAAATGCCAGTAGAAGGAATAAATGACTGAACACTGGCCCTTGAGTACAGTTTAGTAAACTAAGTAAGCGATAAAGCATAATTTCTTTCTGAGGACTTCTTATGTCTCTTATAATAAGGTTCCTGCCACCTTCGAGCTAATTGCATTAGTATCTATACCATCGTATTTTTGTACGTTTACTCTCATTTCACTTCTTTGGCATAACAGTTACATATCTTGAATAAAACTATGGCATTTGTGTAAATTTTTCTTTCTAGATCCATTATTTCTCTTGAGATCAGAAAGGAATTTTGAATTTCACAATTAAAGGCAAATAAGAGACCTTTTTTAGTTTTTCAAGAATGAATATTTCTCCAGTAAAAGGAATTGCAGAGATGTTTTTCATTGAGTACATTAAAATGAGGCACACAGCCTTCAAAGTCTTATGCAAGTGTGAGCTTCTGCAAAACTGGTTGACTGGGGAGAGACATTTGTTTTCTTGGACTGTCTTTTGCAGGGAACTGTTTCATATTTATCAAACGGTTGCAGGGTTTTAGACTTTGTACAAAATACTTTTGCAGTATTAGATGTTGCTCAATATACAGCATGGACTCCTCATGCTCCACCCGATAGGTAGACAGCTTTTGGTCATTTTTGAGACAGTTTATTTTTCTTTTTGAGTTAGTGAGTTAAATTGTGTCTGTTCTTTCGTGACTCTGCACTCCCACAAAATGAGAACTGCTAGAGCAGGTATGATCCATTGACTATATTCCTTTGGGTTTGCTGAAGAAAATGCAGTTATTTACATTGATGAATAGCCTTAATTGGATAAAATAGACTGGTAGTGCTGAGCTAATACCTTTAAATGCCTTGTCTTATGCAATTAATATTCCTTTGTCACACATACATTTAAACCGTTGGAAGAAAGTCTTGTGTTCTTGACTCCTGTCAGACTTAACGAATGATTTTGTCAAGTCATTCCTTTCTGCCCTGGTTGATTGATAGCTAAATTTTGGTCTTCTAGCTTATGTAAAAAGTGTTAACTATGCCTTTCAGCTTGTAGGCAAGGGCATTTAAACCATTCTAGTAGTCAATTTACAGAGGAATTACATTGCCTGTTTACTGGAGGGGTCAAAAAAATGTGCCCCTGCTCATCAGAGACACAAATCACAGGGCCCATGAGCTAATGAAGGCAGTATTTATGAGTTTCTGCACTTGCTGGCTGATACCAAGTTCAAGATGTCCCTGGTCCTGGCTGCTGAGGACTCTGGCTCCCACTTTTGGATATGCCTGTGTTTATAGACTATGGAATAGATATATTTAAGAACTTTTGATCCTAATACTCTTAAGAGTGAGAATGCAAATTAGAATGCTAGATTGTCACAGTACCAAGCTGCATTTGCAGCTTTCAAAGATTTCTCTATAGTAAGGCTCACCTCTGCCACCACCTGGCTTATGGATTTCCATATAAACCATAATTACCATATCAAAGCATGGAAAATGGATACCAGTCTTTCTGGGAGAAGTCTCTTGTCCTTTGGCTTGAACCCAGTTAGAATCCTAAGAAACACACTTTCTTTAGCATCTTAAAATTTACTATTTTAAAACATTTTGATCATTAAGAGTTATAAGAAAATGGTTACATTAGAGCAAGTATAATTCATCGAATACATTGTTGCAGTAGGCATATCTTAGACCACAAGTTCTCTATTTTTTTCCAGATCCCTAAACCCCCAGGAAGTCAGAGTTTCATAGTGAGTATCGAGCAGGTCTCTTTCTAGTCTCAGAGTAGGGATTCATTAGGACTCAGCATCACTTCTACCTCTGGTAGGATCACTGATTCCCTGTTATGGTGTCTATCTGCCATAGGGTCTCTTCTTTTATCCTCTCCACAGGGGCTCTTCTTCTTTTTGGTCTTACTATATCATGGGTAGGGAAGAGGGGAGCTTTCAGAATCCCTTGTATATGTACTTTACTCATCCAGGAATCACATTTGTTCCTGGAATGTTTGCTGCTGTCATCATATATACCGTTGCTTTTGGTCAATAATGTACACAAAGCTGGTACAAAGTAGACATATGAGAGCTTGTGTATGTTAGTATTTAAAAGCATGTAGTCTGGGGCCAAGCAACATTGGTTCAAATCCTGCCACTGCTATCTGTTAGCTTTGTGAATGTGGACAAGTGACTTAATTCTATTGTCTCAGTCTCCTTACCTATAAAATGAATAAAATAGTAGCCAGTGATTTTTGAGAAAAGTAAACAAGTTATTCTAATTATTTAGAACAGTATCTGGCACAAAGTAAGCACTAAATGAAGATTGTTATTATGAAATATTAATTTTCCCCAATGCTTTTCTGCTCTCGCCACTTATCCTCATCTCACTGCTGCAGTTGCTTCTGTCTCTTGCATATCCTCTCCCTTCCACTAGCCTCTCCTTTGCTTTCTTACGCTGCATCCAGCAATTGTGGGCTCCATTTTCTGCTAACATTTTTAACAGCACCATGTCAAGGTGCTGTACCTGCTGCATTAAGCCATCTGGAGATCCACAATGATTCCAGCATTCCTTGGGACCCTGAGGCAGCTTTTCACTGTCTCTTCTCATAAAGGCAAGCGCTCTTGCCTATTGTGGAGGTAAAGGAGGAATTTGATACTGACCTGCGTGTGCTGGGGCAGAAAATGAAATCAACAGTAGGAGCTAAGTACCTATTACTGTCCTTCAGGAAAAGCCCCGATCAACCCTTCCCTGTCCTAGTCCCAATGACTTGTCTCTTTGTTATAACTTTTTGAGTAAAGTATTTATTTAATCTATAAAAATAATAAATTACAGCTGTGATTTTCTTACACACAGCCCATGGCTATATAATGAAACATGAGGAGTAGACTACTGTTATTTCAATACATTTGGCCAAAGAAATGAATTGAAATGGCCCCAGACTAGTCCGCTAATTGATCAGAAATTTATTTTCAAGATGTCTCTCCCATTTCACCAAAAGGTCATTTGGTAACCATGAAAACTTATTCTATGTATGTTATCAGTTATCTATTGTCACAACAGTGTAGTATAACAGTACTTCAGGGGCATACAGCAATAACATTTGTAGCTCACTGCTCTGAGGTGGTCATCTTGGCCCGGCCTTCTCCTGTGCCTGGATTCTATTGCTCTTAATGGATCTGGGAAGGCCTTGACAGCGATGACTGAGGTGACTCAGTCCTGGTCAATAGGTTTGTCACCCTTTTTCTGGGACAGGCAGTCTAGCCTCGGCATGTCCTTCTCCTGGGGATGGCAGAGAACAAGACCAAGCCAGCCAATGCTGAATGAGCCTTTCAAATGTCCACATGCATCATGGTGGCCAACATCCATTGACCCTAAACATGAGACATGACCAAGCCCAGAGTCCCAGAGGGCAGGTACTACAGAGTTACATGGCAATGGTATGGATAGAAGGAGAGAGAAGAATAAGGTTATTCATGCAACAAATCTATTACAATTATCTATTCCATCAGTGAGACATGTTCCTAACTTTTATACTGACCATCAGCACTCATAGAGAAAAAAATCTAAGGGCACATATGTTGATTTGGCTGTTGATCTGGCTCCAATATAAGTGTTGCTAATGATGACAGTTGTACTTTTAAATGATCCAGCAGACCTGAATGAATTTGGTGGACGGTGAATGAGATGGGTAGGGAAAAGCACAGGGCCTGATAGAGGTAATTGGTTCCATTAAGAGGAGATGCTAGTATCCCAATTAAAATGATTTTGCTTATGAAAGACAGTCAGTTTCATCAAGATAATGACCAAAGAATTTCATGTTTCTCTTATAAAGAAAACTAAATAAAGCAAGAACCATGATTATTCTTTAAATGTCTTCCCCAGGCCTTATAGATATGCCTCTGCTTCCCCCACCTGCTCCCAACACAACCTGAACAATGAAGAGTGCCTTCGTTACCAATGGAGTGTGCATTGATGGCACCTTGGCTTATTAAAGTGGCTTTGGATAGATTGTAGCACTGACTGATTACACTAATTGACCTTCAGACTGGCTAAACTTTGCCTGACTTAATGAAGCCCAATACTTGTCAAGCCCCCTAGGCTGGATGGCTCCTGGCTCAGTCACTTTGTTGCTTTGATTTTTCATTTTTAATAACAATTATACCACACAGCTTAAGGAAATACGGCAGAACATGTCAGTATTCATGAGGAGCCTGGAACAGCCATATTCATGGAAAGATTTAAGGGTTCAGATTTTTTGAGCCTATTTGAAATCACCCTCTAACCCCAGTTTTGACCTTGGCTGGTATTTCTTATATCATAGTAATGAAGAAGTTAACACTATTATTCTTAACAAGATTTTTGTAAACATTTATCTAAATGACAGGATAGATGTTAAATGGTCAGGCATTTGTTAAACATCATCTGCCCAGCCTCAACTTGGGTGTTAACTTTTATTTCTGAAAGTCAAGATGGCATTGGGATGCTCAGACACATAGCCAATTCTGCCTAAAGATTGGCATGCAAAATGCTTCAATTGCAGGGGAAGTTTAGCAAAGAAAGAAAGCTTTCATCCTGAAGGAGAAACGGGATTGATTAGTAGTAGATACTTGGAGCACTGTGTTGAAGTAGTATTTGAGCTCAGCATAAAAGAATGCAGTAATTGATTAATTATGTCTGGTGTGGGCATAGAAAGGAAGAGTTGTAGCATACTTGCCATTCCTGTCCTAGTTCATAGCTTTTGATCTTGTTCCTTATGAACAACTCTTCACCTTTTAATTATTTCTTATAAATGTATCTCTATTTATTTTCAACTTCCACTCATGCTTGAATCTCTGAATTAGTTTTCTGCCAGATCTTTTCTTTGCTGGCCACTTTTTTGTTTTTGGGTCAGTATCTGAGTTCCTTTTCTGTGTTCAGGGAATTTCTCGTGTTATGAATATCTGTATAAGAAATTTAAATGGCCAAAACACTGTTTTCAAAGAATACTTTCCTCCCGGCCGCTACCTCCTGTACTCTTTCAACTGGGTGAGGATGTATGTCCTAGAGTTCTAGTCTCTGTTTCACCCAGATGAAAATCAGGTCTGCCTAACATTTTGTATCAAAACCTATTGTCACAAAGACACAGGGTGTCTTAACATTTCTGAATTCTGCCCATTTTGTGAACTGATGGGTCAATCTTTCTGCTTAAATCAGCTAGAATTAGTTTCTGATGCTTGAGACTAAGAACTTGACAATAGATCTTCTAGGGAGGCATTCCTCAAACTTTATACTGTGGAAGGATCACCTAGGCATCTTAGTAAAATGCAGATTCTGGTTAAAAGAAGGTCTGGATGGGTCTTGCTTTTGCATTTCTAATAAGCTCCCAGGAAATGGCATGGTACTGGCCAGTGGCCCACACTTCAAGTAGAAAGGATCTAAGTAAGGGAAGGCAGAATTTGTAGGAAAATAAAAATTCTATTTTCAGGTTAAATTAGGGCAGGCCAACTACTGTAGCTAATAAACTTCAAAATGTACAAAGGCTCCAGACAACAGAATTACATTTCTTAATAATGTACAATACTGGGGCAGTAACAGAACACTAGGCAGTTCTCCTTCGCGTATGCAAGGACCTAAGTTTATTGGGAGGCAGGGAATGTCTTTTATCTTCAACTCAAAGCATCTCTATCTTTGGCCAGTGGGAGCCTCCTGTTATTCTGGCATGCCCCTGGGAGTCTTTGATAGTTCTTTGCTACCTGGCATGAAAAGATATTTCAAGCTTATTTGTACAATCTCGGCCTCAGAGTGCCTGGAATCAGCCCTTTCTCCATGAAGCTCTGTTTTGTTTTTTTTTTTTGCTTGTTTGTTTGTTTTTGTTTTCTGTTTTTGTAGTGTAAAGTTGTGTTTCAAGTTGTTGATCACTACTAGGCTAGCCATTATTTTCAGGCTTTTTCATTAGACAGAACTGAGAAAGTGTTTACAAGTGTGCGTATGTTTTCAATTTAAAATCTCATGTTTTCAAACGTTGGCAAGGATATGGAGAAAGGAAAGCTTTGAACATTGTTTGTGGGAATGTAAATTAGTACAATCATAGAAAACAGTATGGAAGTGCCTCAAAAAATAAAAAAATAGAACTACCATATTATCTAACAATCCCACTTCTGGGTAGAATCTGATGGAAATAAATCAATATCTAAAAGAGATATCTGCACCCCCATGTTTATTGCAGCATTATTTACAATAGCCAAGACATGGAATCAACCAAGTGTCCACTGATAGATAAATGGATAAAAAATGTGATAGACAGATAAATAGGTATATACACAATGGACTATTATTAACCATATAAAAATAGAAATCTTTTATATGTGACAACCTGGATGGACTTGGAGGGAATTGTGCTTAGTGAAATAAGCCAGATAGAGAAAGACAAATACTATATGGCATCACTTATATATGGAACCTAAAAACAAACAAACAAGAGGTGGAACTCACAGAAACAAAAAGTAAGCCAGTGGTTGCTAGGGGCTGGAGGTGGGGGTGGTGAAATGCTTGAAATGTTGGTCAAAGGGTACAAACTGTAAGTTATACAGTGAATAAGCTATGAGAATCTAATATACACCATGATGATTATCAAAAATACTGTGCTGTATGCTTGAAATTTGCTAAGAGAGTAGATCTTAAGTGTTCTCACCAATGAAAAAAAAAGGTAGCTATATGAGGGAATGAATATGTTAATTAACTCAATTGTAATTATTTCACAATATATATGTTTATAAAAAATGTATGTTTATCAAATCATCATATTATACACTTTAAATATATACATATTTATTTGTCAGTTATGCCTCAATAAATCTGAATCAAATCCTATGTGTTTCTACTGACATTTCTAATTCATATCTAGCATTGGAGAATTTTTCTTCAATTACTTTCTACCCTACCAACACTTCTGGTTAGCAAGGGCATAGGAAATGATGAATTAAAATTTCATAGTTAATCATTTTCTTTATTTTACCTTTAAACACAATAATGTTGGAATAACAATATTCATACTTCCCCTATAATTAAAATCACATAAAGTGCTTAAAATATTTTAGTATTTTCTATTCCCTTTCTCGTCCCCTTTTCACAATGTTGTAATATGTCTTTATTGTCAGAGTATACAAACATTCATACTATATTCTATCACTTTTTATGTTAATATTTTTCTAGTTATTTTAATTCTTAAAATTTAATTCTTAAAATAACTAGATAGGAAATGGTCATGAGAACAATATTCTGAGTTCTTGCGTTTTTATCAGATTTTCTATGCCTTATATCCTTGAAAGTCAGTTTTGCTAGTTATAAAATTCTTAGTTTACATTATCTTTCCTTGAGTATCTTAAAGACAATATTTTCCTTTGGCATAAATCTTTACTATTAAAAAGTCTGCTGATAATCTGTTTTTTCCTGTATAAATCATATGGTATATTTGTTGAATTGCAGATTTTTTCCTCTCATTTTTTCTTTGGAATTCAGTCATTTTACTGGAAAATATCTTGGTTGATAATTACGGGTCAGTCTTCTCAGGTACATAATACATTCTTTCAGATTGTAGGTTATTTGTTTAATTTCAAATTTTTTATTTTTCATTAACATATATATGTTTGTGGAGTACAGTGTGATATTTTGATATATGTATATATTATGAATAATTAAATTAAGCTAACATATTCATCACCTTACATACTTATTTTTGTGGTGAGAACATTAAAAACCCACCTTAGCAATTTAAAAATATACAGTATTAGAATACAGTTTCAATATATACATATATTCTGGAAAGTTTTCATTGATTACAATTTTTGGTATTCCTTCTGTTTTCTTGTTTTGATTTTCTTTTTTCATGGACCTTCTGGTAGCCCTGTATTGACTTTTCTTTGCCTATCTTCAATATTTGTCACATTTTCTCAAACGGTTTTTTAGCTCTTTAAAAATATTTTTTGGATTTAAAACTTTTCCTTACTTTATTTGTCTTATGGCATTTGTTGTGGTGTTTATTCATTCTTGTCTTTTTCAAATGATTTTCTTTTATTTATAATTCTTTCTTGAGTTTCATGACCTAATTCTTTAGTTTTTCTTATTCGAATTTGTCATGTTCTTCCATATTTTATATTATTTTTGTGATGTTTTTAATTTATTTGAAATGGTAGGTTACAGTTTTAATCTGTTTTATAAGCATATCCTTTTGGCATGCTTTCAGTATGCTTAGGGATAATATATTTCTTAATCTAATTTTTCTTATAATAACTTTGAATGATAATTTTAATTATCATTCAAAGTAATGATAATTTTAAGTTGCTCATTTTTGTGAACATTATCTTCCTGAAGGCTTAGAAAGAGGTTTGATGCAGATAGCTTTTCAAGTTCCCGGAGTTCTCACTTCTGTTATTTTTGTGTGGTATTAAAAAATGTTTGTCTGATTGTTGAGATAACCTGACTCTTCTTATCCCCCCTACTTTATCTCAACCTTCTCTTTCTTTTGTCTCTGTTGTCCCTGTCAAGTTCAATTTTGATTCCACTCTAAATATTTTTTCCTCCATTGTGGGACTGTTCTGGAAGACAGCCACTGCAGGTCAGTTTCAAGTATTCACTGTAGGATCTCCTTCAGACCTTTTGATCCTAGGCACTGCCATTTGTTAACTTATGACTGCAGACAAGTTATTTAACTTTTTAAAGTCCCAGCTTCTTCATTTGAAGAACTAGTATAAGAATCATTCCTATCTCATAGTTTGTGATAGGAATGAAATGATATAATATGCAAAGATTTTAGTTGAGTAAATGACACCTTATATATGAGCTCACCAATAACCAACATTATCCCAGGCAGTAATTTAATACACTTTGTCAAATGAGTATGTGGGAGATGTTAACTTTACATAGACTTTATTACATTATATATGGTAAAATGTCAAACACAATTCAGAGTTAAACCAAACTAAGTTATAAATACTTTCATGCATACTTTATGGTAATTAGTACAAAAAGGAATTGAGATTTGCTCCTAATTTTCCTTGTTCTGACCAATAACGAATGTGTGTGTGTCATCCTATCAAGAGATTCACTTGAATGCTCCTGGATAGGTATATTTGTTTGGAAAACATTCAGAGTGTTTATCATCTTCTCTTCTGTTTTTTTTTTATATACATCCCATATACATTCAGATAATTATGAACAAAACAGCACCAAGGTGATTTTTCAGGGACAGTTTCATTTTATTTTCATGCAGCTGCCCTGCTTTCTATTTTAACAATGTGGGAATGATGTATAATTATGCATTGTTAGAAGATTTGGGCTTGTTTATTCTCATTTATCTTGAAGAATAATTATAAGTATTTCTGGAACATAGCAACTATGTCATCATAGCACCTGGGCACAAACAGTTTTGAGATTGTTAGATGTTTCATGTTTCTGCTTCTATCTAACACAAACAATGGATCTAGAATGGGCAGGAGACTGCACAGTGGCAAAGTTTCAGGGTTTGCTTCAAAGTTTAGATCTTTATCCAATGTTCTCCCAACTTGTTGGTTGATGCCTAGATTTTTCCTTTTCAAAGAGCCTGAATTCTTCAACTGTGTCATGATTCAGAACATCCTGAAGGTTTGGGTCAATGAAAGATGAGAGAAGACCTTTGATGGGAGAGGGCCCATAGTGTATTGAGCAACAGGCGATTTATGTAACTTTCAGGTTGACATATAATATGTTTAATTCACACGCTTCCATCAGTCATTGGTTTTCCTTTAATAGTATAAGCTCTGGGGAAATTTTAAAAAGAAAATAGGAATATTATCTCCCTGGGTAATGAGAGCTCAAAAGCAGTTTAGAAAAAAATGGACAATTCTACTGTTTCTTAATTGTATGTCATTTTTTGTTTCTGTTTCAACTGTAGCTTCGGAAAGCAGTGATGGATCACATATCTGATTCTTTCTTGGAAACCAATGTTCCTTTGCTAGTTCTCATTGAGGCAGCAAAGAGTGGAAATGAAAAGGAAGTGAAAGAATATGCCCAGGTTTTCCGCGAGCATGCCAACAAACTGGTAGAGGTAAGTGTGGAGGGGCCTGAAGGCTAGAATTTACCGATGGGTTCAATCTCTGCATATGGCTGTTAGAATTTCACTTGAGAGCTATTCTGTTGTGTTTTTGGAGAAATAAGTCCTGGAATCATTCTTTCCTTTACTTTCTGATTAGTGTACCCCTTTTCCAAGGAGTCAAGCTATCAGTCATCTTTCTTTTGTCTATCTCACAACTCTAAGCATGCTCTGAAACATATTTGCCAATTTTCCTGAACAACAAGCAGGAGCTGAAACAAAAGAAGTAGAAGGGACACTCTGAAGTGCTGAATGCCAGCTTTGATTTGAGGGAGTAAATTAAAATTTCTAAATGGAGGCCTAGGACACTTCTCCCTTTTCTCCCTCTTCAAACCACTGTCCACTCCACCCAGTAGTGCCTAGATGCTGTCCACACTGGGAACTTGCAAAAAAAAAAAAAAATCACACCTGCCCCCAAAGAGACGTTTGAACTTTTGGTGGAAGATCTTGCAGCAGTACTAGGGTACGTTAAGCATTGTAAGTATATTTTACGTGTTAAAGGAATCTGTGGGAGTTGCTTTATAAATTCAAAATTTTACTGGGTAATATTGAAAAAAAATATTGTACAAAGTAAATGATAACTAGGCTGCCTAAATTTAGGAGCTGAATACCAACAGCCTGGCAAAGGTAGGATTAGTGATGTGGGGCTAAATATAATAGAAAATAGAGATGTTACAAAAGAAATATGTGTGCTAGAGAACAAGAGCCCAGGAGGGATGAGGATGGATCCTGGAAAATTTAGGGAATGGTTATTAGGGCCAGGTTAAAACTTTTACAGGCTCTGAGCACTTAATCCTACCACCACCACCACCACTGTGATGCATTCCCACTTTAATTGATAATAAAATAAAATCACTTAAAATGACAGAAGACTTAAATGCAAGCTGAAAGAAAAATAAGTTTTTTTTTTCCTCTGGATGGAAAAATTAAAATTCTCAGCAAGTTCATTAAATGTAAAATCATCTCTGCTTTTCTTGGAGTGGGTGATGGGGGTGGTATTTGATTTAGTTGCATCCTAAGCACCTGCTTAGTTTGCTCCTTGGTTAATCCAGCACTGCAGGTGCCTCGGGCTGAAGACACCCAGCCAACAGGAAGTCCTACGTCAAGCCTCTGCTTCTCTAGGATACAGGCTGAGCCATCACCCATGACAGCTGTCAGCAGGTTCTATGTGCAGAAACCTTGGCCACAGTAATGGAAGCTTTGAACTTCGTGCCGTAACCCCAATGTCTTGAGACAATACCAGCCTAGAGCTAAAACTAGGGTAATACTCACAATATCAAAGTAGTTTTTCTGGCTCTGTTCTCTCATACCAGGCAAGCCTTATATCACCGTTCACATTCCACCTACATGCTTGGAGAGTTCACTTAGCTATTTAGGGATCCAGAGTCTTGCCAAGGTTGACCTTGGAAGCTCTGACCATTTTCATGTTTTGAGAAGGGGAAGGCAGAGAAGAGAAGGAGGAGGATATGGGTACAGAAGGAGGGGAAGAAAGAGGAGGAGGAAAAAAAAAATGCTGATGGGTGCTACAAACCTTTAAATATTCACATGTAATAAAATAATGTTAGCATATAAATATACCATCCCATCTATATAATTACAGCATTTACAAGATAACTGCAGAGTTTACCGAAAATATTAATTGATGGTGTGTTGTAGACACTGTGGATGAAGAATGGGACATGGATTTCAAGTTGTGTGATAAACATCTACTTTCAGTCCTTTTAGTGTCTTTACTTCATTTGCAGGACATATTTGAAGTTCAGACTTAACATCTTGTGTAAATATGAGACTGGGGCCAAAGACTCGGCTTTTTCCACTCACTCTCCTTTCTCCTGTGACAGGCCCTGGACACATCCACCATTTCCCCTTATCCTGTCTTTAGCTTCCATTGTAGGTAAATCCGTTCACTACCTGTGATTCTTGATCCTCAACTTGTGACAGAAGCTGAAAGCTTAGATTACTTGCAGCTCCACATTTCAGAAAATTGCACTTTGCCTCCATCAGGTATTCCCTTCATTTCCCATGGATTGTCACTGTGGCCAGCAGCATTTTAATGTCTTGATGCCTAGGAGATACAGGGGCTAGTTTGTGGACTGGCCTCTGATTGATTAGGGAGTAACTGAAATATACAAATTTGCATATATACAAAAAAAAAAAAAAACACCAAACTTGAAGCACTGAGCCGAGTGTTAGCCTTTTTCTAGTTTTGAAAAGTGTGTGGATATGGGCACCTTTCTTAGTTTCTGTGTCTGTAATATGAAAAAGTTGGTTTGTATATTGATTTTATATCCATTGAACTTGATAAATTCAGTTAATAATTCTAAAATTTTGACAATTTCCTTTTGGATTTTCTATGTACATAGTCATGTGCCTGCAAATTATGACTATTATATTAGTCTGTTCTCATGCTGCTAATAAAGACATATAATATGCAAGACTGGGTAATTTATAAATGAAAGAAGTTTAATTGACTCACAGTTCCACATATGTGGGGAGGCCTCATAATCATGGCGGAAGGCAAAGGAGGAGGAAAGACATGTCTTACGTGGTGGCAGGCAAGAGAACTTGTACAGGGGATCTCCCCCTTAAAAAACCATCAGATCTCATGAGATGTATTCACTACCAGGAGAACAGTATGGGGAAACCACCCCCATGATTCAGTTATCTCCACCTGGCACCACCCTTGACACGTGGAGATTATTACAGTTCAAGGTGAGATTTGGATAGGAACACAGCCAAATCATGTAAGTGTATTTCTTCTTTCCCAATACTTACAGTTTGTTTTTTTTTCCTTGCATTATAGTACTAGCTAGGACCTACAGTACAATATTGTGGTGATAAATATTTTGTGATTTCTGGATCTTAGTGGGGAAATTTCAGTTCTTTACCATTAATTATATTGTTCGCTCTACATTTCTTTTAGATATCTTAATTAGGTCAAGCTAGTTCTATTACCTATTTGCCAAAAGACTTTAAAAAAATTATGAGTAAGTATAGGCTTGTATCAAATGCTTTTTCTGCAGATGTTGAGATGATTTTCTCATCTCCTTTATTCTCTTTCAGAGGTATTGGTATCAAAGTTATGCTTTCCCTTAAAAAATGAATTGTAAATGTTTCCTTCTTTCTATTTTCTTGGAAGTGAATGTGTTAAGATGAGCCTCATTTATTTTTTAAATGTTTGGTAGAATTCACTGATAAAATAATGTGAGTGTGAGGATTTGAAGAAAGGTTTACAATCATATGAGTATTTACATTGTTTAATTTATTTTAAGATCAGCTTTGTTAATTTGCCTTCTAGGAATTTGTCATTTCATTTAATTTTCTAATTTACTGGCATAAAATTGTCCATAATACATATGTATTTTTTGTTAGATGTATAAGGATCTGCAGTACTGTTTCTTTTTTCCCCACTCCTCATTTAACTAATTAATATTTTCTCTTTTTTCCTTGATTAGTTTTGCAAGTAGTTTATCAATTTTAAAAATAAGCTTTCAGCTTTATAGATTTGTTTGTATTCTATTTTATTTATTTCTGCTCTCTTCTTCATAGTTCTTTCTTTTTTCTGCTTTCTTCCAGTAAAACTTACTTCTTCTTTTCTAACTCATTGGAATGGATAATCATGTCATTAATTTCTTACCTTTCTTATTTTAGTGCTGTACGCATTTAAGGATATAAATTTCCCTCTAATCTGTGCTTAAGTCTGGTTATTTTCTACTGCCCTAATTTTAAATTCACTTATTCATGTGTGTCCAATATACTTAAAACTTATATATTGAGTTCAATTTTTTTAAATTTCTAGTTGATTTTTTTTTAAAGGGACTCCAGTTCTCTAGTAAAATTTATTATCAAGTCATCTCCTTTTAAAAAAAGATTAATCACAGTTATTTCAAAAGGCTAAGCCAAAGAACTGCAATGTTTGGGTCAGTTTTATTTTTGTTTCTGGGCGGCTCCACAGATAGCAGCCCCCAACACATCCAAAATCCACAGGCATGTTAACACTGATGATGCAACACACCCACCAAGAGGGTCCAGACAGGTTTATTGCTCATGCAGTGGGACTTCAGGGACAGCAGAGCAGGCACCCATGCCAGTTCATAATGGTTCAAACAAAGAGAAGAATAAGTGGGTTTAGTTTTTATCATGTTGGGGCATGTGGCTGGGGTCAGGATTTCTATGTGACAGCCAGGATTTTAGTGGTTTGAATTTCCCAATAGCAATAAAAAGGTGTCCCTCTTATCAGTTTGCCCATTTCGGGGACAAAAGGGAAATGGGGGAAGGGTAGGACTGACTTAAAAACTGTCAGCAAACGTTCTTTTTTTTTTTTTTTTTTTTTTTTTTTTTTTTTTTTTTTTGAGATGGAGTCTCGCACTGTTGCCAGGCTGGAGTGCAGTGGCGTGATCTCTGCTCACTGCAACCTCCGCCTCCCGGGTTCAAGCAATTCTCCTGCCTCAGCCTCCCAAGTAGCTGGGATTACAGGTGCTTGCCAACATGCCCAGCTAGTTTTTTGTATTTTTAGTAGAGACAGGGTTTCACTATATTGGCTAGGCTGGTCTCAAACTCCTGACCTCGTGATCCGCCTTCCTCGGCCTCCCAGAGGTCTGGAATTACAGGCATGAACAACGGCACCTGGCCCAGCAAACAATCAAAATAGACTAGGACTGTTCATTACAGTTCATCCTTAATGTCTGACTGATGACTGGAATGTGCCATGTTTTATTGAATTTAGACATGTTTAAGTGAACTATTATGGGACTCTATGAGGCTTTGAAAATGGAGACAGACTTTATTGCCTGTCCATTTTTATTAATTTTTCTTGTGATTGTGTTTTTTAATATGCTGGGTGATATTGGATTGAATGGCAAACATTTGTGTGGACAAATATAGAGGGTCTGGATAATGTGTTCTCCTTCCAGAGAGGATTCACCCTATTTTCTGTTGGGCAGCAGAGAGGCAAACCATCTCATTGCAATCAAAGATTAAAGTGACTTGAACCTAGGTTGTAGCACTTCTAAAGTTAAGCTTACCTTTCTTTCACCACAGTCCTGAAGGATAATCTTCCAGGGTGGCCAACTGAGGATCAGACGTGTCACCTCATTTGTGAATCACAAACCCCAATTTTTGTTTTTTTAACACCACAAGACTAAGTTTGCTTTGCCTTGCTTTTTGGACAGTCTCAATTTGCTTCTTGCCTCTTGCTATTTGTAACTTAATTGACTGTCAAACGCCTTGCGGAAAAGCTGGGGATGAAGCGCCAAGCTCACTTCTTTGAACCTCTCTTCTCTATGGGATCTTAAGTCCGAGTTGGCTGCCTCAGCGGGGCTGTGCTCAGCTCCATTTTTTGCCTCCTCAGCCCTATGAGATTGCTGAAAACTCCAAGGAATTCTCTTCCTCTCAACAGCGACCTTCTTTCTGACTTCTCAGATTCTCTTTCAACACTAAGAATTAGCAAATCCCAGCGAGGGTGACTGGAGTGACAGGCGGAAGGTTAGGCTCCCCTCAATGAGCCGCTCTTTTTGATGTAGTTTAAGTTTTGACATCTTTGGCAGCTCTCCTGTGCTTTCAAGTAAATTGCTTTTATTGTGTATTTCTAGTGGTTCTCAGCAGGTGAGTGGGTCACTTGTAGGCTACTCTATCATGTGAAGAAGTGCAAATTCCTGAGAGGGCTCATTTAGATAAGTTTATGGTGTTTTGTTGTTGTTGTTTTTGTTGTTAGTATTTTTAGTCAGATATCTTTTTATCCAGTGGAAATTTTGGGACTTACATACCTCAAATAAATGAATAAATCAATAAATACAGTTCTGACTGAACTGAAATAACAAGCTTGGAGGTCTGTCTATTTCCTACAATTCCCTCACTTAATGCCCTTTCTCCTCGTTAAGCACAACCTCCAATCCTTCCCAGGGCAACTTTGATCTCTGTTTGAAAACTTCTGATGAATCTCTACATTTCCATTAATCACATAAGAATCATTCATAAATACGTGAAATAATCAATCTATGAATCACTGATTCATAGATTTAGTCCTTCAGCATTTTTCTTGAGTTTAATGATAGTATATTCAGTTTGCTATCTATGTTTTTTTCCTTATATTTGTGTACCATTTTTTCCCAGTTTGATGTTCATAAAAATGGAGTCTATGAAGTGATTTGACCCTTTCACAACCTACAGAAGTTGTGAACCTTAGAAAAATCCTCAACAAGGACAGTTTTAGTGTATAGAAATGTTCATAGGAAAAAATAATATGGGTTTTCATAATTGCTTTAACAAGTGAAATTTTGAGAAGTTTTTTGTTCTTGTTTTTGTTTTCCTCCACAATATTTATAACATTTAATAAAATTTGGGGAAATTTCCACCAGGGTGTGTTGACTAGAATTTGACAGGTCAACTGTGATGTAAAGTCACTATAGGAAGTATAATCTCTAGCACTAGATAAAATAATTATTAGTAATTTTCTCTCACCTTCAGAATCATGCCCTTCTAAAGATTAGCTAAGGACTTTAGGGTGGGGTCGACCCTGAGCTGATCCAGAAACACCTGTTATACCTCACGTCTAAGCCTTCCAGAGAAATGGAGTGCAAATTATGGCAACTCAGCCGCAAAGCAGTTTGGTCAGGGCTGGGTGGAGTGGATGTAAATTGGACACAAAATATGCATCACCACAATGAAAATAAAAGCTAATCTTGAAAATGAGATGTGAGATCAATATTTGGGCCTCTGAACTTGTTTTATTCCTTCTATTTCTTGCCTGCTCAGTCAACCTGCCTGGTTTCTCTTCTCCCCCATCTCTATCATGCACTCCTGAGTGCAAGGCATACATTCTATTGTGCAGGCAACTGCAGTGGCCTCCCCACAGGCCTCTTTCATCTGCCTGGCCCTCTACAATCCCTTCTGCACAGAGCAGTCAGAGTGAATTTTTAAAAATGCAAATAAAATCATATAATTTCCCTGCCTGAGGCCATTCAGAGCCTTCCTCTTTTTATCAGGTTAAAGACCAACATTGTAAAGAAGCTTACGTGGCTTTCAGGATTTGACCTTCTCTTCAGTCTTCGGGCTCACCTTCCTGTCCCCTCCTTCCCCCCGCCCCCCAACAAGGAATCAGCCACACCTGCCATCTTTTGCTTGTTAAATGTGCCAGGCTCCCTCCCATCCTAGACCTAAGCTTGTGTTGTTCGTTTCCGGATGCATTCCCCACTCTATCCTTTCCTCTAGTTTCTAGGCATTGTTCAGCTTTCAGCCTGAACATCCTGGCCCCAGGTGGAATCAGTTCCCTGTGTCTTTCACTTTCATGACATCCCATTTACTTTAGGATTGTACCCATTCAGCTCTACAACTGTATGCTAGTTCTTCTGCTGGTTTACCAATTTCTTTAGGAAAGAGACCATGTCTAATTTAATCCTAACTACAACCCAGCTCCTAGCCAAGCACCTAGCATATAGCAGGTATTCAAGAAAGACATGGTACTTAAAAAGGAATAAAGTAATAAATGTAGCCAGTGATGTTGCCAGCTTTTGGGCCCCTGAGGTAATATATTTCAATAGCACAGTTGTAGGATCATACAGGTCACCTTGGAGATCAGCAGTAAAGAGGCCTTGTACCTTTTTAATTGTCTAATTTACTACCAAGAAGGAATTTCAAATATGTGAAGAACTAATGTGAAGAAATATTATTTGTACCAAGTAGAAAACACCTGCTCTTTGCTACTAGGATCCCTGAGGAGTCGAATTAACTCTCTCAAGGGGCTCCTGAAGTTGTGTCCCTAACTCCACTATCATTCCTTTCCTGTCCGCTGCCTGACAAGTGTGCTTCTGCTCTCATCCTCAGCTAGTGGATGTGAAAGAGGGAGCCAGTTCTATCTGACAAAGTAAAGTACAGCACTGAAGCCATAGCAATGATGAGTTAGACAAGGGAATCTCAATTCTCTCCTTCATCCTCTTGGCTTAGTTACTCCTGATAGCAGTGCCCCATGAAGGATGAGAAGCTATATCTACTGGAAATGCAGGGCTTGGAAGTCAGAGTCAAACCCTAATATTCAGAATCACTAATGTGATCATCCATCAGTTCAGTACCAGAGTGCCTTCCTTTCACCCTTGAGTAAATTGCTCTTCTCAATTAATCCCTACACTTGCACAATGCTGCATTCAGCAATATTTCCTGAGAGGCCCATGTGCTGATGCTGGTCCAGTTGCTGGCAACGTAACCGTGAACAAATCAGAGGAAGTTCCCGCTTTCATGGGACATGCATTCTCTTGGGAAAGATAAGAAAGGGAGAGGTAAGTGTATACTATGTAAGGCAGAACTATGTGCTGTAGCACAAAATTAAACAGAGTAGGATGATAAAGAATGAAGGAGGAGAGCATATGAGGTCGAGAAAGGCTTCCCTTCTAAGATGACTATTAAATAGAGATGTGAAGGGAATGGAAGAACATTCCAGACTGTGAAAAAAACAAGTCCAGAGACCCCAGGGCAGCAGTGTGCTTTGCATGTTTGGTGGAGAACAAAGAAACCAGTGTGACTAGAGCCAAGAGTGAGAGGAAAAATTACAGAGATGAAATTGAGAGCTGGGTATAAAGATTTTGTATTTTACTCAGATATTGAGTTCATTGGAAGGTTTTGAACAAAGGCATGACATAATCTGACTTCCATTTTTAAAAGTTCACAGTGCTGCTTGATGGAAAATATATCATAGAGTAATAGAAAGCAAAGAAAGAAGAATATGTAAAATAATATTGCAATAGTCCAGCAAGTGATTAATACTATGACTAGAAGAGAGGCAAGGTCAGTGGGAAGACGTGGCTCGATTTTCCTGTAGTTTCAAGGTTGAGCTGAAATACTGGATTTGTGGTGTGTGAGACAGAGAATACTCTGGGATGAATCCATGTTTTGACATAATCAGTTGAAACTTTAATAAAACATAGCCTACAAACTCAGGCTGTTTCTCAGTTGGCTCTGGCTTCAGTTGTTTGATAGATATGGTCCTAAAACCCCTACACAGATGTCCTGGGTTTAAATAAATGTAAGATTTTTGTATTTTCCAGGGCCTTGTTTCAAACTATGAACTAAAAAGAAAATCAAGAAAAATTTCACCAAAAACTACATTGATGATGATCATGTCCCTGCACTTCAGCCTGGGTGACAGAGTGAGACTCTATCTAAAAAAAAAAAAAAAAAAACAAAAACAAAAAAACATAACAACAACAACAAAAAAACTACATTGATGGAATTGGACTTGGACCTCCATGACCTCCATGCATTTTTTGAAGACAAACCCAATATTCTCATACCCATTTTTCTCCTTGCTGCTTTCCCCAATCCAGCTAATAATATTTGAACTAGAACTGAGTTACTAAAGTTTCTCTAATCAATTGAGCCATAGCAAGCCTGTAAATAATAATACTCTGTAAGAGCTATTTTGTTCAGCTCACACATGTTAAACTTACAGTACATTTTATTTTGTCATTTAAAAAGTATATGTTCCAGTACTACTCTCCTCCATAAATTCCCCAATTCTTAAACCCTACTGTATTTTGTAAGGTTTTCTGTAATATACAATAAAGCATTGCAGAAAAGTTCAAGGGCCCACCTTAGGCTCTTAAGTATTTAGATATAAGGCTAGGGTTTTAAAAGTAACTCTTTCTTACCTTATTTAATGCTTCTGACAACCTTACGAAGTGGCCATTATTTTTTACTTCAAATAACAGATGAGAAACCTGAGGTTTTAAGAAGTTTAATAATTGACCCAATGTCACATAGCTAGAAAGAGGCAGAATCCATGCATGAACCCAAGTATCCCAGACTCCAGAGACCACATTCTTAGCCACTGTGCCACACTGCCCCCAGGCTCCTATCCAAGGTATCTGTACAGCCTAAAGTCTGATACTTCATGTAATTATTTAGTACAGTTTCTGGCCCCAAAGTAATTGTTTAAAGATGTTAGCTGCTGATGTTGGTGTTATTGTACAGGCATTAAGTTTCATATCTCTGAAATCACATTTTAGAGAACAGCTTTATTTTACTGCACATACCCTGAAAGTAATGCATATTACTGCAGAAGAATTCTTATATGCTAATGGAATAGATCATGCAAACTGCTTTCAGGTACTGGTATTGGACAGGAAAGTAAGCTCACCCACTAGCTTCATGAATCTTCACCTGCACAGCTTGCATCATTCATAGCTGTTCAAATTACTAAATGCCACAGATTTTCAAGCTTGCTTGCAAGTTGGTGGAGTCCAAGGATATTCAGCATTTTTATGTCAAAGGTCTATTGAAGTGCTTGAGTTAACTATGCACATAATGTAAATACTACCAGGTAACATTTCAATCTTTACACCATAGTCAAACTATAAAGTGTAGGGCCATGATTATGAAATCAATTTTTCTCATATGTAAGAGGAATCAACTATTAGTTTCCATGAAAACTTTCTAATGGACTCAAATATCTAAATAAAATACAAAATCTTTACACCCAGCCCTCAATTTCGTCTCTGTAATTTTTCACTGGCATTTAGATAAAAGCAAACCATACCATATCTAAACCTCCAAATTATATTCCAATAGGTGAATTAAATACCCTTACAAAGAAACATCCAGAAAATAGAGGGCAATTAACTATGTTGTCCGTAACTAAGGAGGAGAAAGAGAATCAACACTTAGCTTGTTCCCTGTGCTAGATACTATGGTAATGTTCACACATTATCTCTTCTAATCCTCTAAGGAAGTGCTTTAATAGTTAATATCATAATTTTGCAGATGAGAAACGTCAGGCTCAAGGAAACTAAAAGTAGCCTGACCAAAGTCACTAAATGATGGATGAGTGACAGAACCAAATGAATTCAAATGCCCTGGGTCCATGTTCTTTCTCCTGTTCTATACGCTTGCTATACCTGTAGCGATTCATATTTATAAATATTAACCTTGTACATTCCTTACCTGCTTACCCTCACCATAATAAAATCATAAGCCAGCATACTGGTAAAATTGTTTAGTCTACTCTCCAAAGTTGAGGAAGAGTGCTGTGATGTATTAGAAAGATCCCCAGGAAACTGGCATCTGGACTTTAATAGTGTTGTTGCCACATCAGACATTTGTGTTTCATGTTGCTTCTGCAGACAGGTAGAAAATACTTGGTCTTTTGTTATACTAATTAGTTTTGCTGTTTCATCATCTAAGTAGGGAGTTTCTATTCTTTGCATGTGTGTATATACATATATGTATGTTTTTTCTTGTATTTTGTGTTTTCTGCAACTGTTGAAAGGTGTGTATATATTATTCAGCTACCTCAGAAAAGTTATAACCTTATATTGTTAAGATCAGACACCTTCAATGCAAAAACAAAAATATCACGCCCCAGTAAAAATGATGTGGTATGTAAGAGCAAGAAGTGTTTTAATTGCCCAGGAAAAAAACTTATTCGATAGTCATGTGTTCAAATTCTTCTAGCTTGAAGGGATTTTTAATGTCACAGAGCCTTCTAGAAGCCTGAAGCCATAGCTGGAGAGAGATAATATATTGGGACATTGCTTTTTAGAACCAAAAATGAGTTTTCAGGTTTCTTTGACTCCATTAGTTTTAGAAGGAGGTGGAGTTCAACCTCACAAAGCCTGCCCGAGGCTCAGTGGGTATGTACTTTAACCCTTACCTTAAAAGACAACATTGGGTCCTTCGGACCTGATGACTGGAGTTTCTTTGATGTGTAATGATTTACCCCTACTGTTGTGTGTGTGGACAGATCACTTTAATTCTCTGACCCTCAGATTTTGCATCTGGCTTAGCACTATTTAGGTGCCGCCTATCTTTGATACTTTACAATTCTAAGGACCTTTCCCAATTTCAGATTCTAGGAAAAGGGAAGACATGTTCTCAGGTGCATTTGTGGTTGAATCTTGAATTTTGGGGTTACAAGGAGAATATGTCATTACAGTGGTTTCCCAGGTGACCTCACACTCTGGTGAACGAGGAGCTGAAGCTTGGAGTACAGCTCGTAGCTGAGCTGTTCTAAACCAAAAACTGACCAGCAATATGGAACCCATCACTCCTTATTGTATTCCCATAACTTAGGACTATGACTGATCCAATGTCTGAAACACAGGTTTGAGTAACTCTTAATCAGCTTGGCCATTATGTAAGTAGAAGCCAAAGAGGGAATACAGGTCCGTGCCTGTCACACATAAAAATCTACACCTTAGCTAAGTAACATTCTGTTATTAACTGAGACCATTTGTTTATAAAAATTCAAAGCTTCCACTTTTTGTTTTGTTTCTTTTTCTTTTTCTGTAGGCACATTAGTGCCTGTTGGTAAAAGCCGATAACTGTGAGTGGCCACAGTGCCCAGGGTTGGCAGGTGGTGTGGCATTCTTTTTGTTTTTTAGTTTTAATAATATATTTAACACAGTATAACCAAAATATTATTTCAACATGAAATTAATATAAAAATTACTAGATATTTTACTTTCTTTTTTCATCCTCAATCTTTAAATTCTAGAGTGTATATTTTGCTTACAGTACAGCAGGCCCTTGAATAACATCGTTTTGCTTATTAGCACACGCTTTTCAGGTCTCCAGAAACATTCTCTGTCCCTCAAAGCCACTCCAGTATGTGTGAGTATGGGGGCATGTGTGTTAGACACATACATGCATTCTTTGATCTAAAGAACAAATATTTTTTAATCATATGTAAAATACAACATGAGCATCTTTTTGGGAAAAAAATTGATTTTAATTGACCTTAATGTAGAAATGTAAGTAAATACTGTTTGTAATGCAAATGCACCTTTTGAAAATTTCCCCACTACTACTTCCCACCAGATTGCTGCCTTTGGCTGCTCCTATTTAGACATTCTGGAGCTGCCACAGAGTGTGAATTTCACACATCCAAGGTGCCTGGGAATTGAGTCAATATTTTCACATAATACCAGTGGCCACCGAAATATAGTTACTTACTTAGACTGACAGGTTGTTATTTTTTATCTTAAAACAATAGAACCCTCATGATTTATCTTCTCTAAATCTTTTCTTGGAAGATCAAAAGAACAAACATGCCCTTCCAAATCTGTAAATTATCCCAACCAAATGATTTTCTTACCAAGCTGATATGAGGGGAATCCCAGACACATGGGCTCTGTCACCTTCCCTCACCCACATGCATTTTCTTACTATTTTATTACTTCATTTGTTTTGAAAAGAGTGGTTTATAACTTAATTTTAGAATACAAGGTAGTTTGATGGTAAAGCCTGTAATGTATCTTTAAAAATGCATTTCAGGCTGCCTGTATGAGGGAAGGTGCTCAGCTTTTCTGTAAAAATGTCATGACAGTTTCTGCACAGAGACTGGAGACTTGGAGAATGTTAACAGCAGTGGGGCAGTAGAGTACTTTATGGATCAATAGTTTTGCAAACTAAAAATAGGCTGTGATTGGACCTATCCCAACACAACACTCAGCTAAAGAGGCTGTTTTCATCCCCACAATCAAGTATCTCAAAAAGTCAAGTCTTTTCAAGTAGGTGACTTCAAGTATCTCTGTTACATAGAGCTTTAAAAAACCTAATTTGCAATTTACATCCAAATTGGCACACTTTTCCTCTGCCTATTCTGTAAACACGATACCAGCCAGGTGTTTGTCTCCATCCTGGCTGGCCAACATCTTAGCCTCATACCCGTCTGAGGAAGGGGCTCAGGTGGGAACCCCGCCATCCCAGTGCCTACTGTGGAGGGCGAATCATACCCCTCCAGGTAAGGTTCACAGCCCAAAAAGCCAAAGCCAAACACACAAATAATGGGCCAGTCAGGAATTAAAGCAGGCCCCATTCTTGCAGAGGACATGGGAAACACAGCTAGAAACAGTGCAGGAGGAGAGATTCAGGCTGTGGCAGCAGGGTCAAAAGTTCAGACAAGCAGAACAAGGAAGACTAGAGAGTTCATATATTGGAGGAAAGTGGGAAAGGAAAGGGAAAGCAGGGAATCTGGTTGCCTCTGCTCACAGCTCTTCCTGATGCAGCTCTAATTTGTAAGTTAAACTCTCGCTGTTTTTCTGCCCTTGAATTTTGCCTTGAGGACCATTTTCCTCTCTCAGTGACTTCATAGACTCTGTCTGACCTTTCTTATTTCTCCCCATGGTCCTCCTGTCACCAGAAACCTTTCAAACGGTTATTCTGTATGCTTGTAGATTCTAGTGCCTTGCTACAAATATGGGTTATATTATTGCCCATTATTTCTCCTGATTGTTTTCAGGGGGAAAAACATCTAATATCCAGTGAATTCTCTTGGTTTGATTTTTGCCTGGAAATTTGAAAGTAACAATTACTTTTCTCAAGATGAAAACAATTCAACCTTTGTCCCAATTGCTTAACTAGAATTGTGGAAGAAAGGCTTTTGCTCAAATACTATTAATAAACGGCTGCCTCAGAATTCTGAAGACTTTCTCACGGTCAAAAAAATGCTAATGACATGTGTGCAAGTGATTTTCTTGCCTGATAAGAGTTCAAGTGTACATCCACAACAAAAAACATCAAAGCTAATATTTCTTTAGCCTATCTTGGAGAACTTTAGTGTGAAATGACAATTTCCATGACAAGTTTTCTTAGAAATGAAGAGAGGTTTTCATTTGCACATAGTTGCTCCTAATTTTCTATTTATATCTTCTACGATAACTTTCAAAGCAGTGAATGTTCTGTTTTGCTCAAAAACATTTATAATTTTGCAGAAACTTAATGTACTCGTAGTTGTTCTGGTGGTGTACTTTTAATTGCTTTTCATTCTGGAAAACTATGGTTGATGATCATAACTTCGAAGGAACTGATGATCTCTACTTTGATTGTCGTCATTGTTGTCTCTTTCTTTCTGTCCTTTTTTTTTTTTTTTTTTTTGAGCCAGGGTTTCACTCTGTCACTCAGGCTATAGTGCGGTGGTGTGACATGATCATGGCTCATTGCAGCCTTGGCTTTCTGGGCTTAGGTGATCCTTTCTGGGTAGCTGGGACTGCATGGCTAATTTTTTGTGTTTTTTAATAGAAACAGAGTTTTGCCATGTTGCCTAGGCTGGTCTGGAACTCCTGGGCTCAAGTGATCTGCCCACCTCAGCCTCCCAAAGTGTTGGGATTACAGGCGTGAGCCACCACACCTGGCCTCCTTTCCTCTACTTTGAATGAATTTTTTTTTTTCTTGGGTAGAGATTATGGAAATCAAAGTACTTAAGGAGTAAAATAAGATTATTGTGTATCAGGGTTTCTCAACCTCCTCACTACTGACATTTTAGTCCTGATAATTCTTTGCTGTGAGGGTTTGTCCTGTGTGTTATAGGATGTTTAGTAGCATCTCTGGTCTCTACCCACTAGAAGCCAGGAACACTTCCCTCTAATTGCAATAATCGAAAATGATCCAGATATTGTCAGAGACTTCCTGGGGGACAAAATCGTCCCTGGTTGAGAATCACTTCTCTATAATCTTTAAATAAATATGCATATTAAGAGTTAAATTATGTACGCTCAGTGCCCTATACCTACATCAGTTCATTTGCAACACACATCGTTTGATATGAATGCAGTCAGCAGATAACACAAGAAATAGGTGAAGGTTTGTTTCCTAATTAAAATTATCTCTGAAATTACCATTACTCAAAATTCTCATCAGTTTCTCTCCTCACAGTAATTTGGTGAAAACCTCTTGTCACAATTTTTTTTCTCTCTGTGATCTTACTGCTGCTTATAATCTCACTATTTAAAAAAATGCCCTAGTATTCTGAAGCTACTTCCAGAAGGGGACATTTTACTGTTGTTCAAGTAGTAATACCTAATTAGGATTCTCTCACTGATTTCTTTTTAATTAAGGCAGCCAGCTTAAAATAAGGCTCTAATGAAAGAGGACAGGAACAGGTAGGTAGAGAATATGTTGGAGAAGATGTGTATAAAGAAGACACTGGAAGATGGCAAAGCCCATTGCATTCATATCACCCATAAAGTTTAGGACCAGTTATTAAATGCGACCACAGAGCAGACATAGTGCATACTTCATAAGCGCTTATTAGCTGAGGGTTAAATTCGGAGTGGAATTCTCTGGATAGGCCTCTGATCAATCTACCTTTAGTTTTACTTTCCATTAATCTCTTTTCAAAAAGGAAAATAAATCTTTCATACAGTTAGCATCTTTCCTTAGTGCCCTGACATATTGCATACTTGCTACCTCTGAGCCTTAGCTCCTGCAATTCATTGAGCCAGGAATTTCTCTCCCAATTCTCTGCCTAGTGATCTGCTTTATTTTTTAAATGAAAAGATAGTAAGAATGCAGGATATTTCTAAGCAGTTACTGGAAACTATGTGCTCTAGTAAATAAGCCCTATCCTAAGTGAGGACAATACACAGAGGCAGGGAGATCATGTTTATCCCTAGAGTCATGGCCATCGACATTAGTGGCTTCACTCCCAACCTCTGAAGACAGGCCAGTGTTTGCAGATGAGTGTGTCCAAGTATATCAAGGGACAGACACTGCTATCCAGGTCATGAGTATGCTGGTTACAGAAAGCAAAAGATCTCATTGTTCTAACTGTGTCCCTTGGCAGCACTGGCCGTACCTGGGAGCTTGTTGGAAATGTAGACTCTTGGGTCTGCATTTTAACAGGATTCATAGGTCATTTCTATAATATTCAAGTTTGTGAAGCTCTGGCATAAGAAACATTCTCCAGAATATCTTCCCATGAGATGCTCTGGGAGGGTGGAGGTGGGGGAAACAACAACAATGGGGGTTTGGGGAAGGATGGGTTCAAATATATATGTGGCAATCTCCTCATGCTATAGCCACTGCTATGGTCTCAGTGTTTGTGACCCTCTGTTTTAGTCTGTTCATGGTGCTGGAACAAAATACCTTAGACTGGGCAATTTATAAACAGAAGAAACTTATTGCTCACAATTCCAGAGACTGGGAGATCCAAGATCAAGGCACCAGCAGATTTAGTGTCTGCTTCAAAGATGAAGGCTTCTTGCTGTCTCCTCATACGATGGAAGAAAAAACAAGCTCTATCAGGCCTCTTTTATAAGCACACCAATCCCATTCACAAGGACTCCACCTGCAGGACCTCATCGCCTCCCAAAAGCCCCACCTCTTAATATATCCACATTGAGGTTTGGATTTCTATATGTAAATTTTGGAGAGAAAAACAGACAATAGCACTCCTCAGAATTCTTATATTGAAACCTAATTCCCGGAGTGACAGTATTAAGAGGTGGGGCTTTTAGGAAGTGACTGGGTAATGAGGGCTTCATCCTCATAAATGATATTAATGCCCTTATAAAAGAGGCTGCCTTGTCTCTTAGGCACCTTCTATGAGGACACTTAGAAGGCACCATCCATGAGGAAGAGGCCCTCACCAGGCACTGAATCTGCTGGTCCCTTGATCTTGGACTTTGCAGCCTCTGGAACTGTGAGCCATAAATTTCTGTTGTTGATAAATTACCCAGGCCAAGATATTTTGCTATAGCTGCCTGAACACACTAAGACAGCCACTTTTTGGAGATTTATAATGTACATATACACTGAGAAACATACTTTGGGAAATTCTAAATTATAATATCAGGCCTTAGGGATGGAGGATGTTTGAATTCTAGACATTTTTAATTAAAATTTGGTTATGGAAAATAAGAGTTTAACATGATAAAAGTGATAGGTGGTTACTTTGGATCAACTTTATTATTATTACTATTATTATTATTTATTTATTTATTTATTGAGATGAAGTTTTGCTCTGTAGCCCAGGCTGGAGTGCAGTGGCGCGATCTCAGCTCACTGCAAGCTCCGCGTCCCAGGTTGATGCCATTCTCCTGCGTCAGCCTCCCAAGGAGCTGGGACTACAAGCGCCTGCCTCCATGCCGGGCTATTTTATTTTTGTAATTTTAGTAGAAACGGGGTTTCACCATATTAGCCAAGATGGTCTCGATCTCCTGACCTCATGATCCACCCGCCTCAACCTCCCAAAGTGCTGGGATTACAGGCATGAGCCACCGCGCCCAGCCGACTTTATTATTTTTTAAGGTCGAAAAATGGATACATTTTCATATGTCATGGCAGTCAGCTTGCTAAATACCATTTGCTTCCAAGTGATCCTGTCAAAGGCAATCCAGAAATGCATAATTACTATTGAGTCAATACTTATTTACCGAGTCTAATTATTTATTTTGTTGGCAGTCATTGTTCTTTCTAGCATTAGTTCTAAAGCTATTTGGTAAAATGTGGACAGTTCCAAAGTACAGGTATGGTATTCATTTGCTGGAGCTGCCATTAAAACATACCACACACTGGCCAGGTGCTGTGGCTTACGTCTGTAATCCCGGCACTTTGGGCAGCCGAGGTGGGCAGATCACCTGAGGTCGGGAGCTCGAGACCAGCCTGACCAACATGGTGAAATCCCGTCTCTACTGAAAATACAAAAATCAGCCGGGTGTAGTGGTGGGTACCTGTAATCCCAGCTACTCGGGAGGCTGAGGCAAGAGAATCGCTTGAACCTGGGAGGCAGAGGTTGCAGTCAGCCGAGATCACACCATTGCACTCCAGACTGGGCAACAAGAGCGAAACTCTGTCTCAAACAAACAAACAAAACAACACACACTGAGTGGCTTAAACAACAGAAGTTGATTTTCTCATGGCTCTGGAAACAAGGGATCCAAGACCAAAGTGTCAGCAATTTTGGTTTCTCCTAGGTCTCTCTTAGCTTACAGATGCCATCTCATTGCACCCTCACATGGTCTTTCCTCTATGCTCGCACATCCCTAGAGTCTCTTCCTGAGTCCAGTTTCTCTTTTATAAGGACACCAGTCAGATTGGATTAGGGCCCATCCTCATGGCTCCTCTGAACTTAATCACCTCTTTGAAGACCCTATCTCCTAATACAATGATGGAGTTAGGGCTTCAACATATGAATTCTGGGAGAACACAATTTCACCCGTCACAAATGCCAACTGTTTTTTTGTTTTGTTTTTGTTTTTGTTTTTGAGAGAAGGAAGGCAGAAATACTTTCATATGTTTTGAAGGCTTTACATTTAATTTTTACTCATTATTTATGCCAATTATTGCATGCCCCAGAGATGAATTTTATGGTGGTCTAGGCCATCACTAATTATTTTGTTTCTGATACAGATTCTTTCACCTTATTTAAAAACATCTTCAGACCTTCCAAGTGTATTACATAAAGTGAACCTGACTTCATCAGGGAGTTGCTCGAACTCTAGAGTCTGGTCCAGGCTGTTTCAGTCAGTTGAGATCCAACTAGCGATACTCCTCATTCCATCCATTCCTTTAGGTACTAGATGCAGAGTTGTGTGAGGTTTTCCCTCTACTGTAATTTATTCACCAAAGTCTATATCATTCCCCTCCAGGATTTGCAAAATCACAGAAGACCTTGTTTGCTAAAAGGGCTCACAGTGAATGAAGGATGAGTATTACACCGACCACACCTTTTTGTGCGCTCTCTGAGAAATTTCATTTCCTAGCCTGAGCAGCTGCCATTTTCTGATGCAGCCTGTTGCCACTGCTGCTGAGAGAATAGGTATTTTTTAAATCCCTTTCTCTTTCTGATAATAAAATATTCACTGAAAATTATATGAGTAAATAAAGTAGGAGTGGGAAATGAGGACAATAATCATATTGAATATATCATGTGATTATGAGCTAGACTTTCCCCAGTCTAAATAATTTTCTGACTACTTTAGGGTCTTTCGCCTGCTGCACCAACTACAGTCAGGTCATCCTATTACATGGAGTGATTTACCCTGTCGACAAAGACAGTCGGGAAAAATTCATCATCAATTTATTTTTCACTTCCCCTGCTGCATTTTAATGTTAAGATATTTGAAAAAAAGTTGGAGGTTGTATGAAGAAATGAAGCATTGGCGATAGCTGCACTTGACATTAACATCTAATGTTTAGAAGGTAGTTTTGTTTTGTTTTGTTTTGACTTTGAGACAGAGTCTCACTCTGTCTCCCAGGCTACAGGCTGGAGTACAGTGGTGCCATCTCAGCTCACTGCAACCTCTGCCTCCAGGGTTCAAGTGATTCTCCTGTCTCAGCCTCCTGAGTAGCTGGAATTACAGGAGCATACCAACATGCCTGGCTAAATTTTGTATTTTTTTTTAGTAGAGAAGGGGTTTCGCCATGTTGGCCAGGCTGCTCTTGAATTCCTGGCCTTAGGTGATCTGCCTGCCTTGGCCTCCCAAAGTGCTGGGATTACAGGCGTGAGCTACGACGCCAGGCCTTATAAGGTATTTTTATACGTTTGTATTGCATGGTTTTATATTATTCGAAAACACTTTCATCAATATATACTTGGTCCTTGGAACATCTCAGTGAGGAAGCTAAGGCAAATTTCTTTTCTAAGAAATGTGACATTACCAGTTGGTAACAGACATGATTCTGGAGTCCAAATTAACTGAGCATCTACTGTGTGCCAACAGTATTCTGAATATGTGAGATGTGTCAGTGAATAAAACACAGATCTCTACCCTTGGGGAGCTTAATTCTAATTATAGAAGGCAGATAATAAACAATAGACAAAATAAATATATAGCTTATTTAATAGAAGATGACAAGTGCTTTGGAAAAAGGAAAAAGAGAGCAGTAAGGGAGGTTGAGATACAGGGTTGCAGTTTCAAGTAGGGTGGTCAGAAGAGGTTATATTGAGAAAGTGGCATTTAAGCAAAGTTTGGAAAGGAGTGATTTTGGTGTTTAGTAATTTGCTCACTGTCTCTCTGCCACCTATTTATTGGTTATAGCATAATTACCCAAATGACCTGCAAGTATTTGCTCAGAAATCTTAATAGCCGTGGAGTGATTAGAAAGAACAATGGACATTGGCCTGGACTTCAAAAAAATGACAATGTGAAGTAGGAGTAGTCCACCTTGAGTCTTGGTAAGCAGAAAATTGCAATACCTTTTTTAGGACAAGTGAGTTTCACAGTTTTAAGAAAATCTTAGAACTGGACAAGTAAATGGTGTTTCTGCTGAGTTCATGGCTATCATGGGCTAATCGGTATGCCTTCTAAGATGCCCATCTGCATATTTGGGCTTAGGACTGCTCACACATTGAGACGAAGTTAGACTTCTGTTTGCCCATAAGACTGTTCCTTACAGGCTTTACTATGATCATTGCAGATCCAGCTCCTTACTGGATAAAGTTGATGAAGAATAAAGAAAGGAAGGTAGAACTTTACGGGGGAATCAGGTGTTCAGCTGAGCAGTGAAAAGAAGGCATTGGGGAATTTGTGATCTAAATGCTATCAAAGCATATATGACATCTCTTAGGGGGATTCTTTATTCTGTGACATAAAATTCCACTCCGTGATCTGACATTATTCCAAGTAGGTGGGGCGGAATAGACTAAGTAATCTTAGTAATAGACAACCCTGACCCTCAATGGCTTAAGATAGCATAGACTTAATTTTCCTTCATAACTTTCCATTGAGAGTCCTGGGGTTACTTGGAAGCACCTGTTTCTCTTCGCCATCCTTACTGCAAGACTGATGAAGCAGCCGCTATCTGGAATTTGCCAGTATTTGTGGCTGAGACAAACAATGTGGCCAAACATGCACTAGCTTCTAAAGCTTTCATTGGAAAATGGCGCATGCTTCCCCTAACATTCCATGGACTAAGGAAAGTTTACCTGGACAGAATGATGTTCAAGTACTTGTGGGAGTAAATCCTACCTGGTGGCTGGAAGGAGAAAGAGCCAGGATATTTGTGAACTGTGTAGGGATTCACACAGTGGGTAAAATTTTGAAGTTTCTGTCTACCCCGAGACTTCAAAAAAAATTATTGGCAAAGTTGCTTTTTGCTATTTGATGAGGTGTCCTTTTGCTGTTCAGACTGGACATTTGATTCCTCTTGTGGAATTCTTCATTTTTCAGGAAGGAGTAGGGCAGAACCAACTTGTGCAACTATTTGAAGTTGAAGAGATGCTATTTAAGGTCAACATATGACAGTTTTGTTGTTAGTTTTGTTGACAGTATACTCATACTTTTATAATGAAGTCGTTTTCTCAGAAGCTCATGTTGGGTTGCAAAAAATATATATAAAAGCAGTCTTATCTTTCACAGAGGAAACTTTTAAAAATTATAATTCTTATGCCACAGGCAACACTGTTGTTTTTGATCTCCATAACTTCTGTTATGCAACTTCAAGATATTAGGTTCTATAGCTTCTGAGAAGGGCTCATGAGGGTAGACAGGTCTGAAAATATAATATGTTAGGCAAGTAATGTGTTTAGTAAAGAAATGGAGACAGAATGGGGAGCCAAGGAGATGTCAAAGGTCACAAAAGAAGTAAGTTGAGCCCAAAGATTACATAAAATAGGAGAGGTCAAGCTGTTCTGAAAGGCCTGATTCAAAAGAGGCAAGAGGCGGGAAACTCAGTCAGTAGCACTGAGGAGCAGTGCCCTAGGAAAATGAGCCATTTTCCTAGGGCAAAAGGCAGAAGCCAGACAAAAGGGAGACTCTAGTCTTTCAGGCAGTCCTTCATGGAGAGATGGCATTATTCTTCTTCTGCATCTTTCTTTACTTGCAGAGGACTGACTCTAAGAGAACTAGTAGCCTGCAAAAGACGTTTGTATATTCTTGTAACAGGTTCATGCATATGACAACTGCTCATTTATTTCTCTACAAAGCATATATATCAGCATGTCTTCACATGGGCCGTCCTTGTGCTTCTCCTCCACTGATTAGCCCATATCTCAAGTTCAGCCTTTCTAAGTGATTCCCCTTTAGGCCTCCCTTTGGGGCAGTATAGTGATGTGGTCAGTGGGCATTCATGAGTCTATTCTCAGAACTCTCAGTTAATTGATGTGTTGTGCTCCAGGGTGGGCCAGAAGGCAGGAGCAATAGATCAGTGTCTTCTTAGTTGTATTGTCCAGCCATCTGGACCTTATAGAGAATTCACTGCCCGGAACACAGGACCATCGTCTAAAAACTGATTACTCCAAACCAGCCATGAGCCACTTAGCAAGTGCTCACATCTCATGCCCTTTCAACACACATGCAGTGACCCCCATCATCAGTGGAACCTGACTCCATCTTGCTTTTGTTCCTTAATACATGAACCACTTCTATTTCCAAGAAGCTACCATTCCTTCCCAATACCATGGCTTAAGCAAGAGGATGATCCATTGGATGATAGAATTTTAGGCCATTAATATACTGTCTCTGTCGTTTTTTCCCCTCTCTGTTTCCTGTATGTTAAATGGAGGAACTAATACATTCCCCTCTTTTGGAAGACAAGAGAATAATTGAATGAGTTTAAATATTTAAACCACTTCCCCTGCCAAACAAAACACCAGCATGAGTGGCCTCAGAGAAAGCCCTAGACTAAGGTTCCCATCATTGTTGCCATCATCCTCATCTTCTTTTCTCTTATTAAGTAATCTCCAGATAGCTCAGAGCAGAAAACAAAGGGACCTTAGCTCTGACTGGAATCAAGAATTTTCCTTTCTGTTTCTCCCCTGCATCTCCTAAATACCCACCAGAGTCTGGCAGTGAGAGGGGCCTGCAATAAGAAACTGAAGCGCATGCTTTTTCCTTCACCTTTTTAAAATCTTCCTTTAGGATCTGCAATTGGTGGGAAGATGAATTTGCAGGCCTGAGGTGTTAAAAACCAAACTGAATAAAGGCAGCCTTCCCGTGGAACCAAAGTTCACTTAATCGTGCCTTGGGCCTGGGTGAACACAAGTGCTATTCTTTAGAGTTGACTCAGGGAAGCGATGCTTGCTTTTATAAGATTGGAAAACAAAGATGGAAGCAAAACAACTCTTCTTCACCCCAGTTATGTAGGCCAGCTTTAGAATGGAGAACAAGGTGTGATTTTCAACCCATAATAGGATTAATTCAAACTGACACAGCAAGGAAATCCATTTTTCAGGCTGCCATTTATTTCTTTTCTCTTATCAGTCAATCACAAATATTTATTGAGCACTGCCTGTGACCTCAGCATCGAAGGGGAAACAGAATAAGCACAAGAGATGACCTCTGCTTTTACCATTTAACATTTCCTTGGGGGAGACAAAGCTAACATTCATGGTCTTATACAAAGAATCAGGAGATCTGTGGTCTTGTCACAGTCGGTTGAGTAGTATAGTGTGTGGTTAAGTGTAGAATGCCCTGGAACTGGGCTCTCAGAGTTATAAAATAAGGCACTGTCGTTAATTAACAGTGAATCCTTGAGAGAATCCTATACCTTTCATCAATTTTTCTCATCTGTAAAAAAGAAGTTAATAATAGTGCCCAACTCAAAGACTTGTCAAGAGCTTAAAGTTAAAACTTGGCTAGCATTATATTTGTGGCACATTAAGTATGAGATATAATTCATTTAATATTTCAGACGAGCCTTTGAAAATCTCTGGGACAGAAAAGAGACCAGACTTGTGTTATATATTTCCTGTGCCCTAGAGACCAAATGGGGCACATCACATATGCATTTTTATACGTCCCCACTAATGCCTTGTGAAGTGGGTTAGGGAGAAATGAATAGGTTAAAATCATTTTGTAAAATATGCTATTAGGTAAGAGACAAAGCTTGGTTCAAACTCTGATCTGAGTCAAAATCCTGTGCACTTTCTACTCTCCCATAGCATCTCTGAATCTCAATTTCCCACGTGAGAAAATATTGGGATAGATCAAATGGGCTCTGAGTTCAGCTCTAAATTTTTGATTCCAAGTCATCCAATCTTCTAGTAAACCTGAATTTTAGATCAAGGGCAATAAGGATGGGAGCACTGCATTCACAAGAGATTTTTAGAAGTATTAATTAGGCCTTGAAGAACCAGTAGAATCTGTTTATATGAAAAGAAGGGAGAATACTTCTGCTAGGCATAAATATGAGAACAATGGTGGGAATGACAGGTAGGGAAGACAATACAAAAAATTATCCCTACCAAGAGGAGGCTGCTACTGAGGAAAGGTTGGAGACAGGACTGTTTTCCTTCCTAATACCTTAATCCACAGTTTCTCAATATCAGCACTATTGACATTTTAAGCCAGATAACTCTTTCTCCTGGGGCCTGTCCTATGAATTGTCGGATGCTGATAGGGGCTGAATTGCTCCCCCTCCCCTCTGATACGTATGTTGAAGTTTTAGGCCCCAGTATGATAATATGTGGAGATAGAGCCTCTGGGAGATAAGGTTTAGATGAGGTCATGAGGGCGGGTCCCCTATGATGTGATTAGTGTCCTAATAGGAAGAGACATGAGAGTTTATTTTCTCTCTACCTTGTGAGGACATAGCAAGAAGATGGTCATGGAAACCATTAAGAAGGCCCTCACCAGAACCCAACTATGCTGGCACCCTGGACTTCCAGCCTTTCAAACTGCAAGAAAATTAAGTTCTGTTGTTTAAGCCACCCAGACTGTAGTATGACATTTGTTATGGCAGCCCAAGCAGACTAAGCTGTTTAGCAGCATCCCTGGCCTCTCCTCACTAGATGCCATTAGCAGGCACTCAGTTATGACAACCAAAAATATATCCACACGTTGCCCAATGCACCCTGGGGATAAGTCACCTCAAGTTATCTCAAGTTCACAATTTGAGAAGATCATTTTGGGAACCACTGTCTTAACCTTATCCTAATTCTAATTTAGGCCATAAACTTCATTATCTGCAAGTTTAGGTTTTATGTTTATCTCTTTGTGGATTTTTTGTTTGTTTGTTTGTTTGTTTTTGAGACAGAGTGTTGTCCTGTCATCCAGGCTGGAGTGCAGTGGCACAATCATGGTTCACTGCAGCCTCGACCTCCCAGGCTCAAGTGATCCTCCCACCTCAGCTTTCCAAGTAGCTGGGACTATAGGCGTGCACCACCATGCCTGGCTAATTTTTGTATTTTTTTGTAGTGATGGGGTTTCGCCATGTTGTCCAGGCTGGTCTCAAACTCCTGAGCTTAAGCGATCTACCACCTTGGGCTTTCAAAATGCTGGCATTATAGGTGTGTGCCACTGTGCTCGGCCCCATTATTTGCAAGCTTAATATTGCTGCTTTAGATTTATGTTTGCCTAATATGGTTCTCAAACTTTCCTTTGTATAAGAATCACCAAGGGGAACATATTAAAATGCAGATACTTAGTCTTCTGTCCACTAAAACCTTGGTGTAGTGGTCTGCATTAGAACCCACAAATTTGATTTTTAACAAGCTCCTAACTCAGGTGATTCTCACACAGTCTAGGGACCCCTACTTTGAGAAACACTGACATAGTTGCTATAGTCAGTGTCAATCTTGACCTTGCATGCATAGTAGAAAGACAGTGGCCTTGGGAACAAATAATTATGGATTTAATCCTTTATTTTTTATTTACTTGGGATTGTAAAGTGAGCTGGCTAAGCATGTAGCCTCCAAGATCAGATGCCCCAGTTTCAAAGGCTGGCTTCGTCACTTACAGGATGTGTAGCACTGGGTGAATTACTCAGCATTTCTATGCCTGGGCTTCCTTACCTGTAAAATGGGGAATATTGTCAGTGCCCGCCTCATACATTGGCATTATGTATGACTGGATATATGGCAAAACACTTGTAATTGTTCCTGCATAATGTGTTCAATAAATGTTTGGTGGTAGAGGCAAAGGTTAATTAAAAATAGGAAGTGTGAACTGTTGCCATAGCAGCCTTGTAAGGGCATTCTTGACTCTGTTAATAATTCTTGATGCACTTAGCACAGGATTTTTCTGACTCTAGAGCTCCTATGAGTGACTTGGGAAGTTTGTAGAATGCATGTTCCCAGCTTCCTCCCCCCAGGGAGACTAATTCATTTTGCCTCAGGTGAGGTTTAGGTCTGCATGTTTATAAAGCTATCCAGATGAATATGATACAACCAACTCAGATACCACACATAGAAACACACTGTCTTGAAGAAAATAGCTTGTACTGTGTGCACACTCGACCTGCTTTTTACATTGATCTATTCAAGTGATAGACTGTATTCTAGAATATAATCTGTAAGTCTCTTCTCCACTGAATATCCCATATAGATGTGATTACAAAACATAGCATGAATTTCTTGTTTTCGGATTTGATACTTATCAAGCATTCTCTTTAGCTTCTAGCTTTCTTTGATTTCCTTGGAAGTTTTCCAAATTGTGTTCTGAAAAAAAAAAAAAAAATCACATAAGGCTTTTTAAGGGAGGAAGAAGACATTTCAGAAAGAATGTCACCTAGACTTAAAACCCTTTTCAACAGGACAGTTCAACAAGTTGGGTTGTGAACTTGAGAAAATTAATTTTTGGAAATTCTTAAAGTAGTACAGATGCCTAGTAAGGCAAAAATCTAGTAGTGTAGAATACTAAAGACCTGTCAGTATACATTTTCATTTCATCTTTATTCCTATTCTTTGGTGAAAATAAAATTTTTTGAACAGAAAATTATTTTCTCCTTAGGGTTTTTCAAGGAAAAACAAGGATTTTGCTTGTTAAAAAAAGAAGGCAAATGTATTCTGATTGCACCAACATTTCTTAACATGCACTCCTAACTCTCCAGCTCTTTTCCCCATAAATCTTATGAGAATTATGACCACCATGAATATGTTCACTATCAAAATCAAAGACTTTGCCAAAAATAGATAGAACTTAAGTGTTCCTCCAGTTAAATGGTGATCTTATCACTGTGCTTGCTGTCATTTTTATTGTAATACAGTGGAATATTTTAGAAGGGAATGGTTAGTAGTCCAAATTTTCTTCTGCAAGAACTAGAGAACTTCAAAAACTCCAAGCCTGGGTCTCACCCCTAGAGATGCTCATTCAGTCTGGGATGGGGCCTGGGTGTCACTAATTTGAAGTCCTTCAGGTGATACTAAGGTACAGCCAGGGCTCAGAACACCAGCTACACTATTTGCACAAGTCTTCTTTCTTGTTAGCATTTATTTATTTATTCATTTATTTATTTATTTATTTATTGTTTCCCTGAATATCTTAGGACTGATTTTTTACAGGGTTATGCTCTTAGTAGGCAAGGAGCTGATAAAATATCATGTATCCCAAGAGGCTTTATATTAGCAGCATCTTCAGAAAACCTAGAACTTAAATAATAATGGTCAAATGGTGGCTTAACAGGGCAGCAATATTGCCTTCATTTCCCCAACTCTCCTTCCTTTCCTCCTTTCTCTCCATCTTTTCCTTCATTAATTTTAAAGGCAATTCTTAAGGCATTCACACTCAAATTTCTGCCATACATTTGATTACCTACCTGTAGAGCTGATGCTAGGGGTCATGCTTTCTAAGGCATAGTCCTATGTATCCCAACACTGACGGTATGGGTTTGTACATATAGTCTGAAATGTCTGATTAGTTACCTACAATCAGTATCAGCCTGCTTAAGATATTGGGAGACCTAGAAGCAAAAATAGGCCAGGTGCAGTGGCTTAGGCCTGTAATCCTAGCACTCTGAGAGGCTGAGGCAGGAGCATCACTTGAGCCCAAGAGTTTGAGGTTGCAATGAGCTATGATCAGTCACACCACTGCACTCCAGCCTGGATGACAGAGCAAGACCTTAGTCTCTAAAATTAAATAAATACATACATCGATAAAATACACGTCTTGGTCTATTTTGTCATTGTAGCAGTAATATCTGTTCATTGCAAAAACATTAGAAAATGTAGATAAGTTAGAAAGAACAAACCAGAAACCACCTGTAATATAGTTAGGGTTGCCTCTGGCTTTCCTTCTGTCTCCTTCTCTGTTTTCAAATAACTTTCTATACTTAAAATGATTTTTAATGGATCCTCCTCTTGGTACATTTTAAAATAGAGCCTCCAACTACATGTAAGGCAGAAACATTTAAGATTTGAAGCCAACTTAGTACCTTTGAATTCAAAACTTATAGTTTCTTAGAACTCCATACATTAGAATGACTGGAATTATCCAGGGATCAATATAGGACAGTGAGTTTCAGAAAGCTTAACACAGAACTAATCAGTGACAGAACTGAAAATACAAAATCCAGGGTCACTAGGTTCTGGGGGCCATGTGCATTTCTGTAGCTCACACAATGTGCTTGGTGTGTAGCCAAGTACAAGGGTGTCAGTTTAATCTGGGTCTGCAAGTGGTAAATTATGCTTTTAAAGTATTTACTGTTATTCCTACACAGTAGGATGAGAAATGAGAGTTGACTATATTCTTGACATGATCTGAGAAATAATGTGATTGTGGTTGAATTTCCTGGAGATTTTGAAGAATAAATTGATTATTCAAGGTATGCATTGGTTTATACATATTTCATCTTCTCTAAATGCAAAGCTATGATGTTGGGAATGTACAAATAAATTAGTCACAGAAACAATAGTATTTAACCCAACATGTCACAAACCTTGATTTACAGAACACTAGTTCTTAAGATGTTAATAGATGTTCTGTGGAAACCTCTGGATTAAGCCAAATTAAACAAACATGTTTCATAATTATAGGAGTTCCCTGGGTCTACAATAAGCTAATGGGCATTGTAAATCCCTATATGAGACAAAGTATGCAAATTTCCTTGTTGTAACAATAATAGCTTTTTTTTTTTTTTTTCATTTTTAAAGGACCATTTATTAACATCTTGAACAACTAGTATGGTTTGTTCAACCAGTTTAGAACATGCTGGTTTTATATGGTTAGGCTTTGTGTTTTGGGAACATCCAGATAACACCTTTTAAACAAAGATGTGCTGAGAGTGTAAAGTTAACCTGTTATAATTTAACCCACGGAACAAAAGAGGATTTGCCATTTCTTCTCAAGGAATTCTTGTAGTAATTACCCTTGTCTGGAGTTGCTCGCCTTACCCCTCCAAGTCTATCTTTTTTTCTTGTGTTAGTGTCTTTTCTGAAAACCCTGACTTTAAAAAAGCAGAATGTGATACCTCCTTTTTTGCAAAACCAAAGGAGGGACATTCAGATGCTTCCTTGTATCTCCAGTTTCCAGGCTAGACAGTCTTATAATATTTTCAGAGGTGTCCAAAGTAATCAAAGCCTTCTTCTAAGAGTACTTGTTGATGGCAGAACTGTACTAGTCTATGGTTTATGGTGATTAAACTTTGATATAGTGCAGGCAAATCAATAGAATCACAGGGTTGGATGGTAATTTTCAGCAGTGGAACTTGAGAGGAACAATTCTATTTCTATTTTATAGTCTTTTTGTCTGTTTGTCTTACCCAAGTCTTCATTAATAGCCTCCTGACAATTAAGATGTCAATGTTTAAAAAAAAAAAAAAAAGAATACTTTCCCCTTTCTCATTTTGGAAGAAATATACACATTCACTTACCTTTCTCTGAAAATATCTGGTGCATTGTCCTTTGTGTGGCCTTCTCCCCCTCCCATGTGATTTTGTGCCACTGTGAGTAGGTGATTAAGAGTCATGTCTTATACTGACTGATATGGTTTGGCTGTGTCCCCACCCAAATCTCATTTTTAATTGTATTCCCCATAATCTCCATGTATCGTGGGAGGGACCTGCTGGGAGGTAATTGAATCATGAGAGCAGTTACCCTCATGCCATTCTCATGATAGTGAGTAAGTTTTCATGAGATCTGATGGAGCTTTTCCCCCTTTGCTTGGCACTTTTCCTTTTTGCTGCCATGTGAAGAAGGACATATTTGTTTTCCCTTCTGCCATGATTGTAAGTTTCCTGAGACCTCCCCAGCCCTGCAAAACTGTAAGTCAATTAAACCTATTTCATTTATAAGTTACCTAATCTCAAGGAGTTCTTTATAGCAGTGTGCGAACAGACTAACACACTGACCCCTGGCCTCATGTGCACATCCTATAGCAGATGCTTCCATGTTTTCACTGGACTAGACCTAGCTCCATGTCAAGAGACAGTTGTGAGAATCACTACATCAGGACTTGATATGTAATACATGGGTCAACCCTTTAATTTAGATTTGTTCTTTTAGATTAGGCAATAATTTAAATATGATTTGAATATAATATTTTATTTAATTTTGGGAGGATGAGGAAATGTTTGAGTCTTATTTGGAATTAAGGAAAATATAGCCTAAACCAGAAGTTATTACAATCCAAAATTCAAGAATTACATATTCCTTCATGCTGATGTCAGTTTCTCAGTCCAACATTTATTTTTTATCAAAAAAAGAAAAAAGATTTTTACATATACTTAAATCAGCATATACTAGAATAGGCTTAAGATAAGCATAAAGAGAAGGGCAAAAATAGAATGTGGACATAGAAAAGAATCCCCAAATCCAGAACATGAGACTATTCATATATCAAAGCATATTCAATATATGACTAATTATAACAATATTTAAACTATATTTGGTACTTTTGTCCCTGGCACTATACCAAAAACCTAGCAACCATACCACAGAATATTTATAAATACTATTATTTTCATTTTACAGATGAGACAGCTGAACCTGTTACATTTCTTGCCTGTGATCACGAAGCTAGTACATAATGCAATCAGGATTCACAGCTAGGTTTATTTAACTTCAGAGCCTGTTTACATCTGTTGTTATATACTGTGAACCTCAGTTTATCCATCCATTTATTCAATCAACAAATATTCTTTGCATCTCCTAATTGACAGGCATTGTGCTTGGTGCCATAAACATGGATGAGTAATACAGACGTGATCCCTGCTTCTGACGCATTTACAGACACGTGGCTGTATTCTAATCGGCTGTGTGCCCAATAGTTTTTAACCCAATGGTCCATAAAATTCCATCTGCTTCTCAAATCAGTCAGGTCTCATGGGGCTGATTGCCAAAATGGGTGAGGTCCTCTGGCAGCTCTCACTGTTCTAATGCCGCTGACAAACTGACCAGAGTCTGAGCCATATGGCAAGCCCCTGATGCTGGCTGGCATCCTCACAAATGCATGGAGCTTACAGGGAAGAAGAAAGGATGCTGGTGGTATTGGGGACTTCTTGCAGGTTGGGTTGGGGAAAACCAACTTAGATAAAAAAAGTCTGGGAAAGGGTCATATATTCAAACCATCAGGTTTGATTAGAGAAGATTCAGATTGACATAGAAGGGATGCTGAAATCAATGAACCTTGGTTAGCTGGTATCCTTGGGGTATGATAAGATCTATCTTTTAGATCAAGGAGATTTATTCTTGGGATACAGGAAGACCTCCCAGTTTTTTGGAAAGATATCTGATGGAATGAGGCAAAAATGTCAGAGTTTGTCGGCCAAGTTACGGTGGGAGAGAGTGGGTTGAAAGGCTGGCTGGGTTGGCTTGTAGGCCAGGTGTAGCCGGGGTTGAACCTGACAGCCTGGGACGTCTTTGAAGGCCAAAGAGACAAACTGGCCACATCCAGTGGGGATTTGTTAAGGGACTGCTACCTAATGTTCCTGAGGATACTTTGGGTGCTAAATCCAAGCAGAGAGCAAGCATGGGAGCATCAAGTGGACTTCTATTTCAACACTGGTGAAATTGAATCTCTGACCACACCCTCATCTAGCTTTGCCTTGCTCAGGGTCTGGGCAAGGTTGAGCAGGCTGAGCACTGGTCATAACTGGCCATGGTTGGGCATGGCCAAGGTTGGTAGGGATAGGAGCTGACTAAGCACCTACCCCCACCCTAACCCTGGAAGAACATAATGGAAAAGTAATGTGTTAAGATCATCAGTCTGAGAACAGCACATCTGTTTGTGTTACTGGTACTGAACTTCACTATGGAAGCAAGTGGGTGGATAGACTCTAATATGGTGCATTCAAAATGGATATTCTCTGCTGGCTTTAGCAGCAGCTTCATGGTTAGTGATTTCTCCATGTGTGTGATGCGCTCACATAATTCTGTTTAGCTCCACGGAAACTGTTTTGAAAAAAGCAAACAAAATAAAACAGAAAAACAAGACAGAAGAGAGAAACCATAATTGAGCTAGCAACTTGCTTCAGTAGGAAACACTACAGAACATATATCTGTTTGCAAGGGATCACAAGGTCTCACAAAACAAAGTTGTGTAGGAGAATGTAAGGACAGACAGGGTCATATAACATAATGTAGTTTCAATCAGAATGATTTCATCCTTTGACCTGACTGTAAATCAAAAGATATGTTTCTATTCTCCACCTCCGTGTTTTTCTTGATGGTAATTTCCACTGAATATCAAGCTTTTTGTGTGATGAATAAATACCCATTCTATGGGTACCGTTACCAGCTGTCCTAGCTGCTGTAGGAACTCTCCTTGACTGAAATAATAAAAAATTACTTCAGTCATTTAGAAATTAGCTGCACAGTTTTCAGAGCTCCGGCTTATATTAACATGATGCTAGAGAAAACAAAAAAGAAAAGAAAAAAAAAGAAAGGGCAAAGAGGGAGAAAGAAAAACATATCGAGCCCCATTCCAATTATCAAGGGAGGCTGTCTGAGAACAAAGGCAAAGCGACATAGTTTACTCTTATCTGCTCTAATTGTTCTTTATCTTAAAATATTACAACTGATTATATTGAGCATCTTTATCTATATCTGGAGAGGATCAAATGAGAGAGAAGGAGGGACTGAGAGGAACGCTATAGAAAGATAGATTTTTGTCTCATTGTAGGAAGAGCTTTCCTTTAAAGGGAAAACACGCTGTTATAGAAAGTCCTGGGAGGCAGTACGATGTGGAGTTCACCTCGGGGAGTTCTGCGGTCAGACTCTCATGGTGGGACTTAGCACGTTGCAAACTACTCTGTACCTTCCCCATGTGTAGAACAGGGAATACTGTAGTCCATCCCCAAAGAGACAATATGTGCCTGGCTCTAGGTGATAATCAGCCATTTAATGCTACTATTCATGAATCCCTTGTCCTTGAACGTGTTCAAATGTTAGATTTTTTAAAAGCTCTATTCAGCTCAGAGATTGAATTCTTAGGTTCTGCCAGGGAGATAAGGAGATGGATGAGCAGAACTCAGTGAGGCTGACTGAGGGCAAGTACCCTGGGCACTGGGTCTTGCTTATTAGTTCTGCCGGGCAGCATGCGGCACACTTGGTCTCCCCAGGTCTCCATCTGCAGCCTCTCAGACAGCGTGTTGAGCTGACACATGGCACAGGGCCAGCCCTGGGCATTTGATCATTGTCAGCCTCCCAGCAGAATCTTTGGCCTGAGCACAGATCGGCAGGCTGGCAGTCAGTGCTTCCCTCTCTGATGATGGGCTAGCCCGGGGAAGGCCCAGAGCCAAAGGTCAGAAGGAAAACAAGGAAGCTGTGAAATCATATCAGAGAATCAGAGCTCAGTGCCTTCTTTTCACAGTTGAGGAGCCAGAGGCTCCGAAAAGGAGATGATATGCGGAGGCTGCATCCCTCATGACAGCAGAACTTGGACCAAAAGACAAGTCCCTTTCTTCCAGATTAGTGATCACCCTGTTTCAGCTTACTGACTGTCAGGCCTGGCAAACAAATGGCAAATGGTTAGGTTGGGGTAATGAGGTGTCAGGGGTTTATGAAGCAGCCTTTTTGTACCTATAAATGAAATTTTAAAAGTGCCATGATGTAGTCAATAGGCCCATGTCAAGAAAGAAGGCTTGTCACATAAGTCTGGAGTAGAGCCACTGGGCAGAGGCAGGAAGAAAGACATAAAGAGAAACTGTTACCCAGCTAGTAATTGCAAGGTTAAATGGGCTTGTATAAAGGTCATCTCTCTATCAGGATGGTTGGGAAGGCAGGACTTTGTGAAGCCAAAGTGAGGGAAACAGAAGCAGATTTAGCAAGATTCTTTTTGTTTCTTTTTTGTGGGCATGAATACAGGAGAGGAATTTGACACTGACATGAGGGTCTCCAGGGCATTAGGTCTCTGTGAAGTTGCAAGTTAGAGGAAATTTGTGTTTCATGCCTTCAGACCACCTTATCTTTTGTACCTTTTCACTCCTCTTCCACATCTTCCTGGATAGGAGTGTACTCTCACAAATCCTCTCCTCATTAAAGTGAAGAAAACAATATGATAAATTAATTCACACCAAGATGGTGGTGACTAATGTGCGCTGTCCATGTGACCTTTGAGTTTTAAAAGGAGATTCTAGGAGAAGGCAAGTACCATTGCTTACCATTGAGCAGGGAGTCTCTACCAGCAGAATGTCAGATGAGGGGAGGAGGAATGGTGTGGCAAGATGCATATTATGAGCGTAATTTTGTTCTCAGTGCACTGATGCATTTAATCTTCAGAACAAACCTGTGATTACCTGAGACACAGAGTGGTTATGTCACCTGAGGAAGGTCGCATGGCTAGAAAGAGAAGTTTGGAACTAAACTTAGTCCCACTATGGCTCAAAAACAAAACATCCCTTTTACTGTTCAATGCTTATCAGTGAGCTGTTACTTTCCTTACTTGTAACATAATTTTACTCAGGTCTGTAAGGATTTGGGTTGAAGACATGGCTCCTAATGCCTGGAGCCAGATGTGGGATGTGCTGAATGAATCTCCTTCAGTTTCTGATCTCCATTACTAAGCCAGAAGCTGGACACCTGAGCCATTGGAGACATGGAGCACCCGGGTTGTAGACCAATATGTAATAAAAAGTTACTTGCTTTTCTTGGATGCCTCTTCTTTTAATGTGGCCACTTTAATATCCCCTGCACGTTGGTATCCCCTGCACTTCGGATGATCTGGTATTGCTGTGGCTTCTGCGTGCTGCGCAGCAGCCCTGCTGCCATTCCAGGAATTACCAGCAATGCTGCAACTCATGTAGTCTCAGTACATGTGGGTGGCCTGGGGTGCTATTGGACACAGAGGGAGCAGGCAGGATAGTGAGATCCCAGAGCAAGGCCACTTTGCATGACATTCAACTGGAATGTAGCTTGTATGAGTTCTCAAAGATTATGTCACCACTATAAAATGGTCTTTGGGTTTCTCAGTGTTTTACAAGTAATTTTACAGTTAGTGTTTAAGGGCTCAAGGCTTTGTGCAGGTTAGGTCCACATTTGAAAACCCAGCCAGTGAATTTTAGCTACATGGCCTTAGACAAATACTTATACACTTTGGATTTCAGTTTCCTTAGCTTAAAATGGGAAGCATAATAGATACCTTATTGGGCACCTGAGGAAATTGGATGAGAAAATGTACATACACACGGATGTTGAGTAGAAGGTGGTTATCGGAGGCAGGGAAGATTGGAGAAAGCAGGGAATAAACAGAGATTGGTTAACAGGTACAAAAATACTGTTAGGTAGAAGGAATAAGTTCTAGTGTTTGATTGCAAAGTGGGGTAACTATAGTTAACAATAATTTATTGTGTATTTCAAAATAGCTTGAAGAAAGTATTTGGAATGTTTTCAACACAAAAGAATGATAACTGTTTGAGGTGATGGATATGCCCATTGCCCTGATTTGATCATTATACATTTTTTTTTAATTTTACATATTTTTATGAGACTGAGTCTTGCTCTGTCACCCAGGCTGCGATCTTGACTCACGACTCACAGCAACCCCCACCTCCTGGGTTCAAGTGATTCTCCTGCCTCAGCCTCCCAAGTGACTGGGATTACAGGCGCCCACCACTGCACCTGGTTAATTTTTGTATTTTTAGTAGAGACGGGATTTCGCCATGTTGGCCAGGCTGGTTTCAAACTCCTGACCTCAGGTGATCTGCCCACCTTGGCCTCCCAAAGTGCTGGGATTACAGGCGTGAGCCACTGTGCCTGAGCGATCATTATACATTATATACATGTATTGAAATAACATACTGTACCTCATGAATATGTACAATTATTATGTATCAATAAAAAAGAAAGAAAAATGTGCACGGAAAGCTGACACTAAGTACACAATACGTTGTATTTATTATTAATATTAATATTACTGATGCAAAAATATACAAACTCCTTACTGGGTTTTGTAAGATCCATTGTATTTTCTCCTGAGAATTCTGTCCAAACTCGTCTTTGTATCTCTTCTAAGGCTCAGCACATAGTAGATTTAGGGTAAACACTGAATTGATGGATGGATTCACATTTCTCTTCATTCTCTTTTCCCTTGAGAATGAACCCTCATATACTGATGCTCTAAAATTTATTTTATTCTTTCAGGGATTTTAATGCTCCTCCTCCTTGTCTCCCTCAGTTAGTCTTTCTGCTCTCTAAGATTTTGTTTTGTTTCTCTTGTTTAAAAGTCAGACACCCTTCCAACTCCCTTGTCTCCTGCTGAAGAGATCTAAACAGATGATTCACTTTTGAACATGTGAAAAATGACTTCCTTGAAATTTTAGTTCATCGAACAGACTATCCTCTAGCGCCTTCCTTCACCCTTGCTACTTCCTTCTAGAGTTGAAGTTAGGCTGCAGATGAGGAGGGCAAGAAGGAGTATCTATTTTTCAATCCTTGTGTAGGTGCCAAGAGACTTAACTAACAGCAGCTACAGAAATAAGTTGTACATTTTGTCTAACTTCTTTCAAAGTCTGAAGAAATAAATAAGCCTTCGACTTTTTTTAGAAATATTTAGAGTAATTCTATTTAGGCCAGTTGATAAGTTACCTCTGATAGAACTGACGGACTATCTAAAAAACTTGGATGTTTCAATTATTCATATAGTGATGTATTTTGCAGTTAATATGACCTAGTGTCTATTAATCAGATGTGGACTACTAAAACCTAATTTATTCATTTATTCAAAGAAGAAGTAGACTGTGCTTCTGTGTGTCAAATAATATGGTTAATTTTCTGGATCCCTGGCCGGTAAATAAGATTCCCTAAAATATCTAGATTATTGACATACTACAAAATACGTATTTATATTTGTGTTTGGCTGGTTGGAAATGCCTAGATAGCAAGTTCAATTTTCCAATTCATTTTGCAAACACCTTTCTCTTTAACCTTGAAAAATTCCTTCCACTGTTATTTGTGAAAAATCATTTCTTTAGCAGACGGCTTTCTGAAAATCACTGACCCTTCTCCTGTTTGGAAAGGACCTTGAAGTTCAGCTTGTCCAACCACGCACCAAAAGGTCTAATCTTCCCTCTAGCAGCTTAGATAACAGCTAGTTCAGTGGTTGTCTATCCTGGGTTTATATTATAAACTTCTAGAGACTTAAAAAATTATAAGTGATCAGCCCCCTCTCTTCTACCTCCAAACAACTTTGATGTATAGTCATGGGCTACATAAGGATATTTCAGTCTAGAATAGATGTATACAATTGTGGTCCCATAAAATTATAATGAAACTGCCCTATGCAGATGTACAATTAAAAAATATTTTATAGCATATTTTTACTGGTAACTTTTCTGTGTTTAGATATGCTTAGATGCACCAATACTCACCTTTGTGCTACAATTGCCTACAGTATTTAATAGAGTAACATGCTTTACAGGTTTATAACCTAGGAACAATAGGCTATACCATATAGCCTAGACGTGTAGTGGGATACATCATCTAGGTTTGTGTAAGTACACGCTCTCATATTTACACAATGATGAAACCACCTAAGGATGCATTTCTTAGAAGGTATTCCTACTCAGTCATCCATGAATTTAATTGGTCTAAGAAGAGTCTGGCATTCACATTAGAAAAACTCCCTAGGTGCTTCTAATATGCCTCCAGGCTAAAAACCACTATATAAGTTAACCTGCTGAGGTGCTGATGAGAGGACCTAGAAGACCAGAAAGACCACAGTTCACCTTGACATTGAAGTTTAAAGCTATTCATAAGATATTCATATCTGAAATAATAAAGGCACCGTGTACATTTTTGAATTCAGCAAGAAAAGGGCAGTTTTCGTATCTTGCTTATCTTAAGGTGATCACACAGACAACATGGACCCAGGCAGGAGCCAGGAAAAAAATACCTTGCCAAAAGATGAAGAGTTAAGGGAGTTTGTTGAAAGTGGCCTCTTCCCCTCGTCACCTTGGTCAGTGCTCCGGTTCCTAACCTGGAACATACCAATCTGTCCCAGGACACCCCACACAGACATACACTTGATTTTGCTTCTTTTTCCTCCTGCTATTCTGTACTTCTGACAATCATCTCCTTTTCCTACCATCAGAATCTGTCTTGGGGGTGATGTGCCAATATCCCTCGGCCACATTGTTCCCTGCGAGGGTACTCAAGTCTTTGTAGGGTTGGTGTAAGTGTAGGTGGGCCAGTGTGTGAGTGGCAGAGACTTGGGGCTTTCTCATAGTGTTCAATTTCCTGGCAGGTCAGATAAACCTGTGGGGGGTACTGAGACTCAAAATAATTTCCTTTACCCAGAGTTTACTCGGGAAATCCCCTGACTTCTCAGATACTTAAGAAAATGTCAGGGCTCTGAAAATAAGTTACTCATGCTCCTGAAACTTAAATTCTTAAGACTCTGTGCATAAGTCAGATATGACCCCATTAAGGAGGATAGTTTACTTCTTTATATTTTGTTCATACAAGAAAAAAATTGTCTTTGTGCACAGGTCCTGCTGGAAAACTGCTCTCAATCCATAGCCTTTCTTTGCTTGGAAATGTAGAAACTGACATATGTTGTCCCTAATCTTGAGTGACAGTCATTTAGCTAGCAGACATTTGCATGGTCTTTGGAGAATTATAGCACATATTAAGCATGCCTATACCTTGTTTATTTCTTATGCACATACTCCAGTGCTTTTTAGATCTTAACACAAGATATCCTGAAGAAAAAGAGACTGTAGCACTCGAAGAAAATAAGATATTCAAAAAGAATGTGACATAGCTTTAAGAAAAAGCTAGAGAAGCAGTTAGTAAACTTATCCCTTTATGTACTCTATGCAAGGTATATTTCCCTCTTTCTCCCTCTTCTTCTTTTCCTCCCTATCACACCTTCTCCATCTACCCTCACCCAAGCTGTCATTAGTTGTATTCATTTTTTGAATCTTAAAATTCCATACCACATCTTGTATTCTACACAACACATACACACACACAATTTAATTCAACTGTAAGTCTTCCTTATTGGTTTGCAACTTGTTTTTCTTATTTAAAATATCTTGTACATTCCCATTCTAGATAAATGGAGGATATTCTTCTAACTCAAGGGTTCTCAAACTTTAGCGTGCATCAGAATCACCTGGAGGACTTGTTAAAATACAGATTGTTGGATCTCATCCCCCAAGTTTCTGATTCAGTGTATACAGGGTAGAGCCCAATAATTTTTGTCAATATCACATTTATAACACATTCCCTGGCAATGTTGACTCTACTCTTCCAGGAATACAATTTGGGAGACTTTCTAACTGCTTCCTTTAGATAGCTACCCAATCTTTAATGGTAGAGATACAGCATTAATTTTTCAGTCATTCCACTATTGATGCTGACAAAGATTCTTTGCTTTACCTAACTTTAGCCAGGCTCCTAAATCTTTTCCTACTCCCATTTGCTCATTTCCTTATAAAATCCAGTTTTAACAAAGAATCCTGTTAAGTCCGTTTAGTAAGAACCACCCGCCCTCAATATCTGATCACTCTCCTTATCTGATGAAGTTCCTTATCCTCTCTCATGCCCGACATGATGTCTGATCACCCTGGCCTGTCGTCTACAATAATCCTGTTATGTTGGAGTTTCCATTATCCCTGATGTTACCTCCTGGTAATTTTTCATCCACTGACCTCCCTCACCTCCCTACCCCTTAGCTATAAATTGCCATTGCCCATGCTGTATTCAGAATTGAGCCTATCTCCCTACCAGCTCACACTGACCCCCAACTGCAAATTCCCATTGCCAGGGTTCCTATCCCTATTGCAAAGGTCCTAAATAAAGTCTGCCTTATCATGCCTTAACAAGTGTCATTTAATGTTTTTGTTTGTTTAACAATATACATGCAATTATTTTGTCTCTACATTCAGTGGTGCAATAAATATCCTTATACTGTTATATTCATGTACTGGTGCTTTTATCTTGCAAGGATCCAAAACTTTAAAAAAAAAAAGTCTTTTGAACTAAATTATGAGTCACAGGAGAAAATCAGTTTCACTGCTTTGTGGCCACACTTCAGCTAGATCTTATTGCTAGACTTGGATCCAAATGATGCCGACTTTTTCCAGAAGTCTATCCTCCCTCAGAAGAATGATATTTTCCACTTCTGTGGATAATCAAAGATATATGCCCCAAGCTCCTACAACAGTTCCAGAAGGGGAGCTCCAGCTATGTGAGTTGTCAGCAAGGGCAGGTTGGGTGGGTTTTGTGCTCAGCCCCCTGGGTATCTGCTTTGCAAGACATCATTCACTGGGCAATAAAAGGTTTGGTGGTGTTTTCATTGTTGTTTAAAAGTCAGTTAACTTATTTTGATTATGTACAGTGCCTTGGGCCATTCCTTAGAAGTCTAGGGAATGAACACTTTTAATTGAACTCCTGCTATATTCTAGGCACTTTTAAAAACAAGATCTCATGGCATTATGATAACAAGCTTGGGAGGTGGGACTCTGCACAGGTTAATTTTGTCTTATTGTTGAAGAAATGAGTCTCAGGTTACCAAAGTTGCTTTTCTAACTCTGTTGATGATGTTATATGGCCAAGCTAAAATTTGAACTTAGAAACTTCTGGCTTCAAATTTATTTATTTTCTCCTGGAAACATACTGCTTTATATGGGGAGACTTGAAAGTAGCAAATAGAGTCTCTATTTAGGGTATACTGGTTGAGTTTGAGGTTGTATAGATATTGATCATTTTAATTCTTTTTTAAGCCTCTGTTTCTTGAGTGACATCTGTTACAGGCAACATCATTTACTCAATCAAGTTTGGGCAATAATCATGACCGGATGAAACATTTGGGTTGTCCATTTATGCTGATTTCATCTAGGTACAATTTTCTATCTCTCTTATATATCTCATTTTTCTCTCCCTTCCTTTCCTTTTTCTTTTCTAATAAAGAGCTGCTGGGTCATCACTTCTCAGCCTAAAGAGTCACTATTAATCTTGAGAGTAGCATTCCTGGTCAAAAAGACACTAGGACATGAGTTGTGAGCATCCAGGAATTAGTCTACGCACTCTTAGGATTTTATCCTCAACGGCGTCTTCTGTATTCAGTTTCTTTCTTGTCTTGGAGTCCCAATTCCACGTTGTTATGAATTCGCCAACCTACCCTCTCCACTTTAGCATCTCTGTGATCTTTTATAGCTTGTTTTCTATTGAAGTGTTTAACCTCTGCTCTGAAATCATTAGTCTATTTTTTCCTCCCTACTTAGTCGCACACTAACTATTCCAGATTCTATGGTTCCTATTTCCAACCCTCTCAGCCTTTCTTATCTTTTACCTGACTCCCTAGGAATTGGTACTGTGATGCGATGCTTACTTGACTGTTTATGCCTCCATCTCTGACCTTTTTCTCAAAATCTTTCCATACTGCGGCTTGCTAAGTACTTGCTGACAAATCCTCTGCTCTATTTATCATCTCTCATGGTTCTTTAACTGTTGCTTTATCTTCTGTTCCTTTTAAGTCTGTGTTTTCTTCACTTCTTTATTCAGTAACATAGACATGTGATCAGAGGAAAATAAAAATAGAACAACCCACTTAATAGTCGCCAGCACTAGGTCTAACTTCCTTTGTTCATTAATGTAGTACTTTGTACATTTTAAGGTATTGGTAGTTTTTCAAGTAGTTGAAATGCCTAGATTAATTGAAGTAGGGGTTGCAGATCCTTAGATGGGTTATGGAGTACAGGGAAAGAATCATTCGGCTCTGGTTAAATCTTATTCTTCTTTATTCTCATTTTGTATGGATGGATTTCCTTAGAATGTTTGGGAGTTTTTCATGTTCAGGCTGCTTTCAAAATCAACAGTCTCCATGGGTGGATACTCAAGATTTGGGGTAACAAGAGGAATGAGTTCTGATTCCACCCTATGAAGCTTGTGATGAAGCATTTCCAATACATTATTGTATTTGATTACATTGATAGTCCTGTGAAGTAGATTTTCATATTGCTGTTTTACAGTCAATAAACCAAGCTAAGAAAGACGGAAGAAAATAAACATTTATCTAGTATATATTTTCTAGGCAATTTGCCTAAAGGATAAATGACTTGCCCCAAGGCACATTGCTGTATGCAGAGGAGCTAGAATTCATTGTTTTACCCACTGTCTCAAAGTCCAATGGTCGTGGAGTCATACTTTTAGGGACTTGTAGCTCATGGACTAAGGTTTCAGGAATGAGGCCCTATTCTCTTTTTTCATCTTCTGCCTCTTCCTTTATCTGCCCTTCATGATTCTGTGAAGCTCTGTCACATTTTTCCATCTTTCTAAACCAACAGATTTACTCTTATTGGTCTGTCCTTGACCCAGCATCGATGCCTTCTCTCTCTCTCTCTCTCTCTCTCTCTCTCTCTCTCTCTCTCTGCCAGCCTCCAAGCATCACTGCAGCCTTCTTGGAATACTAGTTAATCTTACCCCAGCAGCTCCAGCCTGAACTGTGAGAACGAATGTTCCATCTGTCCTGCATGAACCAGAAGAAAGAACCCTCTTCAATATACTGGAGATCCAATAATCTGTTTGACAGTGATGTTAATTCCAAATAATTTACAGGTTCTTGAGCTTTTCATCATGGTACCAGGTTTTCTATGGGGTATCAGACATTGGGTTAAAATTGATTCATGCAATGAAATGGACAAATTTTAGTCGTGGTCAAACGTTTTAATTAACTCTCTTTTACTTAGAGTTCCTCCTGCCTTGATGGTTGAATCATTTCTACCAAAGTTCTTTGTGCTTCAGTTTTCTCACAGTAAAAAGGGAACAAGCAGATCTGGACTTAAAAATAGGTAGAATGAGTAGTATCAGGAAGTTCTGTTCTAATAGTGTCTGTAATAATGACTGAAAATTCAATATTAGCTAGAAAGTTTTTTTTTCTTTTTCTCTAATGCCTCCCCCAACTTGTATACCACTCTGGCATGCACAATGTTCCTATGTCACTTTGGTATGAGACCTTGTTTATGTAAACAACACTTATTATTTCCTATATTCCAGACACTGTTTTAAGGACTTTATAAACATTAGTTTATTTAAACACACGAGGAAGGTACAAATCTCATATCACAGGTGAAGAATCTGAGGCACAGACAAGTTAATTAACTTATCCATTGTTCAACTGGCTAGTTAGTGGCACAGCTGGTATTGAAATTCAGGCATTCTGGTTCCAGAGTCTTTGCTCTTAGCTACTTTGATGGTTTTGTTTCTTTCTCCCAGATTCATGGCATAAACCCTCATAAATACTAATTTCACAGTATTTCAATTATTTGTCAAAAGATATGAGTCTTCATTCACCCTGTTCCATTGGGATGAGAGCTACTCAAAAGCAAGGATTTTGAGTTATTCATATTCTCCAGCAGGGAACCTTGCTATGACTTGTTCAGTATTGAACCCTGCTGCTCTCAATAAATACTGATGAATTAATCTTTTCAACCTCCTGCTCCAATTACAGTGAGACACATGATAGGTTCCATGAATGTCAAATAAATATATGCATTTTGTGATCAAGGTGTATGGTCTTAATATATATGTGCTTTTGAATAATCCCCCGAATTATGAATTCTATTTATTCCATTGTACAAGTTTAGTGACTATGTAGTCAGTGTTTATTGGTGTACTTCTCTCCTACCATTTTTGCAGTTACAGAACCACTACAGATGGAAGACTGGGTGACAAAGATATAAATTACTGCAGACCGAAAGAATTTGGCACATGTTCCCAGGGTCAGGTATCTCTCTGAGTATCTTGGAAAGCTTGAAGAAGGCTGCAGAGGGTTTCTTCCACTCCTTTTGGAGGTGCCCCAAAGCTTTCTGAGATGCTCATACATTTATCAATCAAAGCAGCCCATCAAGAAGGCCAATTCTGGGAAGAAAACAAACAAAAAAAGAAGTCATTTTCCCTCACCCTAGCCCTCCCACTATTTTATCCTAACTTCTTCTTTATTTCTTTTAAATAAGGGATTAGAAAAGATGTGAAACCAAAGAATTTCAATTTTATAATTTAATTTTCATTTTATGATGCAGTTAGAATGAGCTCTTCATTTATTTTTTAATAAGCCCAAGCCTTCACTAATGTTTTCCTGAATTTTATATTCTGTTTCAGTATGGTGTGATGGTTTTTATTTTTTCATCTAAAAGTGAAGTGGGCATTTTTCTAATATGAAATAATAACGTGTCTCACATAGTTGATTATTTAGTGCTGTGTTTTAATCATCAGCACGAGGGGTCACAAGTTATCTACAACTCTTCTGCTTCCATTTGTGTTTTCTTCCTTTGGTATTCCTGCCTGAAATTTTCTTCCAAAAATAGAACGAGAAAGCAACTTCATATATGTTTTTCCTCTGTAACTCATATTGTAATTGCCACATTTCTGTTGTAATATTGATTTGGAAAACTCATCGGCATTCCAGCGTATAAAGTAATAGAAATCTGAATCCTGCTGGAGGGAGTGATTTAGTCTTTATTGAGGTGATTTACAGAGAGCTTTCTACCCAAATAAAATACTCAGAGATAAAGGGAGATGTACTGAGGCAAAAACGTGCCTGTTTCTCAAGCAACAGCAAGAATACAGAGATTGTGTCATTCTAGCTTTTCATTTCTTCTTTCCTTGATTTTATGAATGAATAGCATCAATGAAATAAGTAAATGTGCATTATATATGTGTTTCTGGACAGTTACGGATGACTTCCCAGGTATAACCTGGCAAAGTACATTTCTTTAACATACCAAATAATTTAAAACTTACTAGGGGAGCCTCTTAATAAAAAATGTTGTAGACAATATTTTTGCAAAGAAAAAAAAAAAGAAACCTTTTTCAAAATAAAGATTTCTTTTGTTTTGTCCACATATTTCTTCAAAAAAGAAAAATCTTACCTCAATTTGCAATATTCAGAAACAGATGGAAAAAGTACATTTGATTGATACACGAAAAGTTCTCACAGTTCCCATAGCATTTGTCTGTGAGTTCAACTGGGTTATTATTTCTGTTTTATGCTATCTTGCTTAGGCTCTAACAGGATTTCCATCAAAGAGTTCAATGAAAATAAGATTATAAATTTGGGGTTCCCCAAGGAACGGCATATTTTAGATAAGAAGGAGAGGGCTACATTTGGTATAATAGATACCTTGCATTGTTCTAATAAATCGTCAGTAAATCTCTTTGAAGTAAGTGATTTTCATGGGCTGTACCAGCTACCTGTAAGCTACATGTCATTGTATCTCCAAGCCAATGGATAGGATAGACTAGATATCATAAAGCATCAGTTTAGCCAAGGAGGTTTACCTGTGATTAGGCGTGTCATGTTTACTCATATCCTTATTAATGCCTTCCAAATACCTTAACATAAAGAAATGTCTTTCAGGGAGAGATAAAAAGTCTCAAAGAGGTTATAAGTCCCACATTAAGAAAGTAGTAGAGCTATGTTTCAGACTTAGCCTTACTTTACATGCCATGTGCTTTCTCAGTCTAAAAGTACTTCCATCCTTCATGCACAAAGACAGACTACCAAAAAGAAGAGAGAAAATAAGAAAGATAAGGAAAAAAAGAATATATACAAAAACTAGTGAAAATCAAGTAAAGTCTCTACACTAATCGGCTGTATTGTACCTGCATTAATTTGCGGCTTTCAATAATGTACCAGTCTGTTGTAAGACACTACTGGGGGAAGCTATGTGATGGGTACATGAAACTTCTCTGTACTATATTTGCACATCTGTGAGATCATAATTACCTCAAAATAAAAGTTGCAAAGACCCCCAAAACTTCACTTTAGTGATCTAGGGCACTCCTGAGATCCATTATTTCTACGAAAGCAAGAGTTTCCTGACATCTATAAGTTAACACTACAATGCAATGCTGACTTGCCATTTCTTTCTTCTTCTTTTTTTTTTTTTTTTTTTTTAACAAACTGCATAGTCTGAACGTTTATATCTTCCCAAAATGCATATGTTGAAACCTAATTCCCAATGCAATAGTATTATAAGATGGGGCCTTTAGGAGATGATTAAGTCTCGAGGATGGAGTTCTTATGAATGGGATTAGTATCCTTATAAAGAGACCTGAGGGAGCTTGTTTGCCCCTTCTGCCATGTGAAAATACAGCAAGAGTAAGTCCTCATCAGACACTGAATCTGCTGGCATCTTGACCCTGGACTTCCCAGCCTCTAGAATTGCAAGCAATAAATTTCTGTTGTTTATAAATTACCCAATCTATAGTATTTGGTTATAGCAGCCCCAACAAGCTAAGATACAAACATAATCGAATATATTTATTCAAATAAGTGTTGGATTTTTCATGGAAGGATTTACACTTTTCCTGATCATTGTTCTTTTGCTACCAGTGTCCTTAGAGTATCTTGTGAGGAATTGCTGGAAGAACCCATGGCCTGTTCTTTTGGATATTCTCTGTACCCATATTATTTGTGTTTTGAAGGCAGGATTGGCTTTTGAAGAAGCCAAGAGTTATCAGGGCAAAGGCTTCTGAATACAGTAAAATAAACTAAATAGAATTTAATACCCACACAATGCTAAAATTTGGACCCTATTTGACAAACCAACAGCAATAAAACCCATGTTTAACACAGTGTTACTTACGTTTGTAAACACGGAGTTAGCTGTATATAACGGAAAGTCTTGAATGCAGGCTACGAAGATGGATGTTATTCCATCATGTGCTTTTATTTATTTATTTATTTATTTATTTATTTATTTATTTTATGATGGAGTCTCGCTCTGTCACCCAGGCTGGAGTGTAGTGGCGCAGTTTCAGCTCACTGCAACCTCCACCTCCTGGGTTCAAGCGATTCTCCTGCCTCAGCCTCCCTTGTAGCTGGGACTACAGACATCTGCCAGCATGCCTGGCTAATTTTTGTATTTTTAGTAGAGATGGGGTTTCGCCATATTGGCCAGGCTGATCTTGAACTCCTGACCTTGTGATCCACCCACGCTGGCCTCCCAAAGTGCTGGGATTACAGGTGTAAGTCACTGTGCCAGGCCATCATGTGCTATTTTTAAGACTAGTATCCATTTCTGTAGACTCAGAGTTCAATATCACATTGAGATGATGATTATTAAGTGCTTAACATGGGGCCTGATCAGTAGTAAGTGATCAGTTAAAAATTAGCAGCTTTAATCATGATGGAGGATGATGATGAATTTCGCCCCAAGAAAAGTGCCTTATTTTTTTCTAAGCCTTTTTTATTATCCAAATAACAGAGGACTTGAACCAAATGAAATCTAAATTTTTCAGCTCTGCCATTCAGTAACTTGCGTCCTGAAGCAGGTGTCAGGAGGCAGGACGGAGGTGTTGAAGGTGTGGATGAAATCAGGAAGATTTGCTGTTTGTGTGGTGATGCTGTGACGGCTCATAGGGGTCTTACTATGGCACCGGATTTTGGTTTTCCCCCTCAATTTACCTCTGAGAAAGTTCTTTCTTCTTTCTCGTCTTAGCCTCTGAGGTTTTGGTCATTTTGCTAACATCTTGAGAATGCACTGACATATATTCTGTCTTAGAAATATCATAGAAAAAATACCCAAGGAGTTCATTATATGTCTGAACAGCCAGAACCTCCAAGTAATTCATAATTGTTTGATAAACAGACTTGTGTCTCCCAGTGTGACTGATGGAAAGCCATGTTACTGGCGGTCAGAGGCTGCTGAATATCAGTTGCCTGAAAGATAGACAGACTTTTTCAGCTGGGAAAAAAGTCAGCTCAGATATTACAGAGTTTACTGAATTTGGTTGGTGATATCTGACACTAATCCACGAGTTGATAAAATATCATGTGGACAGAACAGCTTCTGGAGAGTAGACACTAGTAGCTTTCTTGGTGAACACTGAAAGACTGACAAACCACAAATAGGAAGTTGGCTTCTAGGTGCCCCTGAGATTGGCTTATAAGGGCAGGGGCTGGATTTCATTGCAGAGTTTAGTCTGTCTGTCTGTTGGACCTTTGGGATGGGCATAGGTATGTTGGTATCTTATGGGGATATAGTCTAGTCCAGGGGCTGGTGTGCAGTGATAAGGAAGTAGGTGGTAGGCAAGGGGCCTGTGACATTGGTTGGTGGGGAACCTTTAAGCAAAAGAGAGATCATCCTATAACTAACTTCTTTAAATATCTCACTATCTTATTTTTGGCTTCAAAATATTTTTTCATCATGTTCTTGCAATGGCCATGTCAATATACCTTGAAAATGTCCTACTTTTTAGAACGGGGCAGTAGCAATATAACCCTAAGACATGGGCAAGAGCGGCCCCTCCACTGAGCCTTTCTCATTCAGAGGACTCTGCTCCAGCCCTCCTTCCTTTACCCATGGGTGAGAGAAGCGTTGGGGCCAAGGGAGCATGCCCATCCAGAGCCCACACCCACTACCATTTAGATTACTCAGAAATCCCTGACAAATAATCTAGGTCTGATTCTGGGACCTCTTTAGATCTCTTGCCTACCGCTTTGTCTACCACTTTCGCTTGAGGGCAGATTGAGCTGCTACTGAACATACCTCTTGGCAAAGCAGTGGTCAAAGGGCAGCTGTTGGGAAGAGGTTGGAGTTGTCCCCTTATAGGGCAACACAGGACTGGGGATGGAAAGGAGATAAAGGACCAGACAAGGGCTGGTCGGCTGGTTCCTTGCCTTCATATGCCAAACAGAATTTCAAGGCATCAGATTCATCCAAATTTGAATTCAAAATTTGGATTTTTGTTCTACATCCCAAAAATGTTATGAGTAAGCCTGGGGAAAACAGCAGTGTCCCCTACACCCAGCTCCCCTCCTACCCAGGGTCTTGCTCTATACTGGTCTGAACTTGCCAATGAGGTTACAAAGAAGGGCAGTTGTCACTATTACTTCATTCATTCATTTACCAAACATTCATTGAATACCTACTGTGTGCCAGGCTCTGTGTATGGATACTGAGGAGATGCTCTCCAAGATAGATGTGTTTCCTACCTCTTGAAGCCTGAGGAATAGAGAAAGTATATCGAAGATAGGAGTAAGGAGACCAATTAATAAAGATTTTCTGATTGTGATAAAATCATGAAATAATTGTGATAAAATCATGAAATAATTGTGATAAAATCATGAAATAATTGTGGTAAGATCATGCACCCAAGCAACTGCGTCTAGAGACAAGTGACATTTAAGCAGAGCCCTGAAGGGAGAGGAGCCAGCCATGCAGGACTGGACTGGAGGGAGGGCTCTGGCCCAGAGGACAATATGTGGAAAGGCTATGAGGCTGGACATAACTTGGAGTGATGTGCAGAGCCAGATCATAAAGGGCCTTGCAAGCAGCCCATGATAAGGGGTTTGCATATTATCCTAATTGTCATGGGAAGCCACGGAGGCCTTAAGCACAGTATGATTTGTATTTCTAAAAGGTCATTCTGACTCCCATGTAAGAAATGTTTGGAAGAATGGAAGCAGGAAGACTGATTAGGGGGACCTTTGTAAGAATTCAGGCAAGAGACGATGGTGATCGTTCTTATCTGTGAGAAAGCTAGGGTGCTTCCACAATAAGATATCTTACTTCTCATGAGGTAGAGTTTGCTAAATCTTAAAGCCTGGAACTCTTACCTTTGTTTGTGAAGAAGAACTCTATTCATTTATTATCCTGTTATTTATTATCCAACATGTGGTTATTAAGCATGGCATATGTTTTAACCCCATTGTAGGAACCAGTGATCCAAAGGTAAAGGAGGCACAGGCTCTACTAAGAATATCTGGAAAGATTATTCTGTTTAGAGGCAGGAGCCAGGGAGTAGGGATTGAGGAAGGAACCAAGAAGAAGCAATTATCACTGACGAGAGTGGTATTAAAACATAGGTTCTTTGGGAGGCCGAGACGGGTGGATCACGAGGTCAGGAGATCGAGACCATCCTGGCTAACACGGTGAAACCCCTCTCTCTACTAAAAAATACAAAAAACTAGCCGGGCGAGGTGGCGGGTGCCTGTAGTCCCAGCTGCTCGGGAGGCTGAGGCAGAAGAATGGCATAAACCCGGGAGGCGGAGCTTGCAGTGAGCTGAGATCCGGCCACTGCACTCCAGCCTGGGCTGTGACAGAGCGAGACTCCGTCTCAAAAAAAAACCAAAAAACAAAAAAAATAACATAGGTTTACCTAATTTCCAGTTTAACTCTTGGATATGGCCATGGGATATGACCTCATAGGAGACAGTTATTGCACTCCTAAACTATGAGGAATTTTTAAATGTTGATTGCTTATTTACTTTGACATCCCATAATGTATGGATAAAAAAGGAAGGGTGAGTAACAGTAGAGGTTTAGTGTTTGTCTGTTGGTGGGAAAGTGGTCCTTTGTCCTCAGATTTGTTAAAAAAAATGCATAAGGTGGCCGGTCCCAGTGACTCATGCCTGTAATAACAGCATTTAGGAGGCCACGGTGAGTGGATCATGTGAGGTCAGGAGTTCGACACCAACCTGGCCAACATGGTGAAACCCCATCTCTGCTAAAAATACAAAAATTAGCCAGGTGTCGTGGCACATGCCTGTAATCCCAGCTACTCGAGAGGCTGAGACAGGGAAAATTACTTGAACCTGGGAGGCAGAGATTTCAGTGATTGCTCCACTGCACTCCAGCCTGGGTGACAGAGCAAGACTCTATCTAAAAAAAAAAAAAGTTTAGAAAATATCCAGAACTAGAAGGCTAGAGGACCTGCAGGTAAGGGTGGGGCTTTCAGGGAGGCAAATGGAAGTAAAGAAAGTTACTATGAGAGCCTAGGGATAGGATGATTATGATGATCCTGGCAGCTCGGTGGCTCCAAAAGGGCCATATTTCACAGACTGAATGTATCTTGCCATGGCTGATGAATAAATGGTAATGTCTTATAGTCAACTTACTCCCGGTGAAGGCTAATTCAGAGGGAGGTCGTGGAGAAGGTGCCACATTACTCATTCTGAATCCTGCAGCACATTCCATCTGAAGCAATTTTAGTGGGAAGAGGGCATCTTGGCACCCACAGGCTGGAGCCATGGAAGCAACCTCTGAACATGCAGTACTAAATTACCTGAAAGGAAGGATGCTTTCTCAATTTAGTTTAGCTTTCGATTGAATGAAATAAAGTTTGTGTCCATTAGGTACCAGATTTTCATGTACATTCATGGGGTTGGATTCCCATACCTCTTGGAGGAAGAAGGAACTATGTTGAGGGTTGAATGCCCAAGAAGAGGCTGGGACCCAAGAAGGCCCGTTTTTCTTGATCTAGGGTGGGGAGAGATGGAGCCTATGCAGGGCCAGTCAAGCACAAGACAGAATTAAACAAGGCTTGTGGGCTAAGCAGGAAGGAGATTGGTTGACACATTCTCCTGCAGAACAGGGAGAGTATCACTGGTTTATTATTTTAGTGAACAGACCTCCAGTTATTGTCATTACACATGGCATCAGGCTAGGAGAGAATGAGGTCTGCCTCGCCCCATCCCACCTTCTCGTTCAGCATGTCAGTGAAATGTATTAGGTACCTACTGTGCCCACTCACCTGCTGGACACCTTAAAGGCATCACACAGTCACCAAGTCAATACGTACAACTTTTGCTTACAGTTTAAGAAAAGAGAACGAGGACAGTACTATTTGAGAACAACTAAAGGTAGCAAGCACCTGCGTCCTTATCTGAATGCTAGGGAAGGTCAGTCCTGCTGAGAGTAAGAGCATTTGGTGTGGACTGTTGATAATGACCCCAAACTCCCCAGGCCTCAGGCTCCTCAGCAATTGAGCTGGAAGCCAGATCATTCCAAGTGGAAGGAACAGAGGAGCCAAAGGCTAGAGGGGTCAGGCTATGGTGCCCTCAGCTGCTGGCACATTGCAAGGTGAGTTACAAAACAGAATACACAATAAAAGCTAGTGTTTAAAAGAAGACAAAACTATCGTGAAGGGCATTTTCTAAAATGTCAATTTTCTTTAGGGGCCTAGATAATGGGTGATTTAGAGTTTCTACTTCGTCATTACCTATATATTCTAATTTTCCTAAAATGAAAATATACAACCTCTGTAATATGTTTTATAAAATGCAGACACTTAAGTCATTCATGCTGAAATGAATGTCTGGACATTTTGAAGAGATTATAAATGCTGTACTCATTGGAGCCCACCTCACCAGTGAAAACTCCAGACTGTGGCATGCCCGAGTTTGCTCAGCAGTCAGTTCACATTTTACTAAACCTTCTCAATCTCCATTATTGCTCCCCAACAACAGAAAAACATTCAGACTTAAAATCATGGGTGCTTGCACATCCTGAGTGATCAAAAATATCTCTAGAGAATAGATGTGATGCTGCAGTAAAGGGCCTTTAATTTTTCTAGCCTGGGGGCCTGACTGGCTGCTCACAGATGTGCGTTTGTTATTTGTTTTTGTGTAGTTTCTGGCCATCATAGAATTTTTTTAAAACTTGAGCTAACATTAAAAATCAGAGTTTATGTATAAACATTTGAATCCTTGGCTTCTCTTTCCAAAACCATCTGTCTCACATTCCTGCCCAGCCATGCTCAGCTCCAATGCAGGCACAGCTGTCCCTTGAATGATCATTTCTCTGCAGTCTTTACAATTTGCCCTTGCTTCTTGATGCTGAGGTCAAGGCAGTTGCGATTTACCACGACAGTTATTGTTTCTTAATGGTAGAGACCTATTTTTAAAAATCTATGTTTTTAACAACAGGAAAAAATAGGAAGGTACATCAGAAGAACCATATATTTCAAGAGAAAAATGAGAAGGCATATTTCTTGGTGGAAACACTGTTCAAACAGACTGCAGACACCAAGTGACATGGTTGGCTTTTGTTGGCACTGGAGATTTTGATGCTTGCCCTGAGCCTTAAGATCTTCCTCATGGGGTTATACTGCCAGCAAAGAAGAGTTTAAGGAGAGAATGCAGGTGGGTGTTCCATATCCACAACCTACTCCTGTGTGTGAAGATCCACCCCCACAATATCCCATCTCATCCCCAAAACAACAACAGCAACAACAAAACCAGAATTGGGCAGTTCCTGGTTTAGAAGGCAAGAGGTAAAATTTGGTATTGCCTACCCATTCCAACATAGCTTATGCTGTTACATACCTACATTTTCCTACCATAAATTGAACCGTTTCCTTCCAATGTTCACTATCAAAGCAATAAAATGCAACATCATTTTATTATCTAGACAATGAGTGAATGACAGACCAAAGGGCCTTCCTCAGTGCTCTTTATTGAAATTTCCTGTGAAGCCATGAATTCTCTGTTATTAGGGTAAACATCAACAGAAGACAGGCTGGTTAGATAGCTACTTAGAAGTGTTGACAGGAAATTAAATTTGCAAAACAGAAATAAAACCGTGGTAGAATTTTTGTATACAAGGACAAAAGTAAGGAAATTGGATATTGAGATTATTTGTAGCATTCTTCCCTGGCGATGGAGAATTGAAGAGCACACAGTTTGCCATTCATCAGAAAGTCAAACCCAAGATGACTTAGCAAGATAGTCATTCTTAAGACCAAAAAAAAAAATTATCTCACAGGCCCAGATCTCAGAGATATAGACACCTAAGCAAATGAGGTATCTGTGAGTTGGATGTTTTTTACTCAACATGTTAATTTTTTGTTTGCCGTTTTTAGAGATGATGCTGTACAGTCATCAGCACTCTTTTCCAAAAAATATGATAAATGTTTCTTCAAATAACTTAACGATCTTATTCACATGTTCTTTAATAATAAGTACACGTGACAATGAATGAAATGGCCAACAGTATCCCTCTCCAGGAAAGTGTAAATTGTGTCACTCTATGTTGAATTAACAAGGATTAGAGCATACTGGGTTTTATGTCTTGGCATTTTTCCCCTTTATTTTTGTGGGTAAATCTGTTGGTCCATGTAATACACATGTGCTAATAACTGCTGATTTAACAAAGAAGTTGAGAGGTAGTGCAAAATAAGGAGTTCATAAAGGTATTTTTAATTTATTAAGAAAAGAGTAACAGGTGAACATTAATTTATTTACTTATTTTTATAAGAAAAGGACTGGAGCTCTTAACTACAAATATGAGGTCAAGTGTTGAAATATAAATATCTCTTGAGTGGGCATCAGGAAATCTGCTATTCTGTCACCAAACATCTATGAAATCATATGAAGTGAAGGTGGGAGATTAGGTGTTTTGGGACTCATTTCAGGGTCTACTACTCTTTGACACGATGACTTTGTTCACATATGCATTTGCAGAGCTGTCTTAATCATAAAATAATATTCTAATTTACTAATAGTCAAACCTTCCTAGAGAGGTCTCAAACTGCCAGTCTATGTATTATATAAGGCCTGTTGAGGAAATGATTACAGTACACAGAATATTGCCTCATATGGAATGAAGGGGAAAGAAAAAACAGAATTTGTTACAAATAGTTAAACATTTAGGATATTCTAAAAGAAAAAAATCATGTCTTGTGCTTTTCTTAAAAAAAAAAAATCAATTCTAGCAATCTGGGGTCATGTTCCTATCGACTAGGGCAATAACGTTAGGGCACAAATGGATTTGCCCTTGTGTGCCCTTCTCAAGGTTCACCCAGTCACCAGCTCTCCTGGCACTGAGGACATGTCAATTGTCACTTATCTCTTTATTTTTTTTACGTTGCTTGCCTTGAGAGAACTGAGCTAAATGTCATTCTTGAGAATAGCACCTATGTCCTTTAATTAGCTGAACCCATGACCACAGATGATGTCTGATTCACCCCCAAGGAGGCAAAAACAAATGTGTAGAGATATCTGAGAAGCCAGGCTGAAGCTTTTTGGCTTTTGGGGACACTCTTTCATGTTCATGTCAATTAGGATAGATTTTGTTGAAAACATATTTTGCACACTCCTTAAGACCCAAATGTCAGATGAGCTTCACGTGACTACCAAATCTTCTCTTTTTTAACTTACTTCTCTAGGGGAAAAGGTGGAAAAATAATTTGATACACTAGTTGTAGGAAACTGGATTTTAACTCAGTGTTTAACAGTCAATTCTAAGAAAACAAAGTGACAGAAGTAATACAGCATCAAGAAGCAAAAAACCCATTTCTCCCAGGCCATTGTTTTACAACTAAATTATTTATGTGTATTGAGGGGTTTAAGAATTATTAAATGTATTTTCTCCCTTGGCTCAGTTCTTTACATTTTTTTCTATTTATAAGAAGTGAAACCCGGTTAGATGACTACCAGGCAGGCAGGCTCACAGACGGGTTTATTGACAACACCACAGTGCTCCTCCCCTCTCTTGCTTTCTGGCCTCAGACATAAGGAACAGAGCCTCTTTGGGAATGAAGAGGCATCATGGAATGAAAAATAGAATGCCCTCCAAGAATGAAATCCAGCTAATTACATGTTGTTCACCTGCTCAGTTTCAGAGGGTGGACTTATGATTTGTGCCTGTTGAAGAAGAAAATTGCTTGATAGCAGTGGCCACATGATAACATTATCAGGATTCATAGGAGGGAGATGATTATCTGTTAATTTTAGAGTAAAGAGGCCTTTTACTACCAGGCAAAAAATCAAAAATCATGCATTTCTCATGCATAGCAGAAGTTCTTTGTTTTGATAGAATAATTACTATTTAGAGTATATTGAGCTGGATTTGTAAAATGACTGACCTAGAGTTTATAGATAATCAGTCTCAGTATGGAGATTTCAGAACAGTAATGTGCAGATGTGGTGGCACTTATAAGGAATAGAATACATTTATACCTATGTAGTACACATACACATGCACACATATATACACAGAAGCATACTATGTAGGAGAAAAACAGACTTGGAAAAATTAACACTCGTTTTTGATTCTGATTATCTTAAGTGGTTGTCATAATAGTCAATACCAATTGACTGCTATCTAGTCTGTTCCTGGTAAATAGAAATTAATTTTAATTTGGGAAATATTTTATTTAAAAAAATCAATAGATTTATGGGTACAAGTGGTTTTTCATTATAAGGATGAATTATATAGTGGCAAAATCTGGGCTTTTAGTGTACCTATCTCCAGAATAGTGTACATTGTACCCAGTAGGTAATTTTTCAGCCCTCACATCCTTCCCCATTCTGAGTCTCCATTCATTATATTACTCTATATGCCTTTGCATCCCCATAACTCAGCTCCCATTTATAAATGAGAACATGTGATATTTGATTTTCTGCTTCTGAGTTATTTTACCTAGGATAATGGCCTCCAGGTCCACCCAAGATTCTGCAAAAGACATTATTTTATTCTTTTTTATGGCTGAATAGTATTCCATGGTGTGTGTGTGTGTGTGTGTGTGTGTGTGTGTGTGTGTGTGTATCTCACATTTTCTTTATTCACTCATCATTTGATGGGCACTTAGGTTAATTCCATATCTTTGCAATTGTGAATTGTGCTGTGATAAACATACACGTGCAGGTATCTTTTTGATGTAAGGACTTTTGTCCCCCACTTTAGGTAGATATCCAGTAGTGGGATTGCTGGATTGAATAGTAGATCTACTTTTAGGTCTTTGAGAAATCTCCATACTATTTTCCCTAGAGATCATACTAATTTACTTTCTCATCAACAGTGTATAAGCATTCCCCTTCACTGCATCTGTACCAAGACCTATGGTTTTTTCACTTTTAAAAAATGGCCATTCTGACTGGGGTAAGGTGGTGTCTCACTATAGTTTTAGTTAGCATTTTCCTGATGATTAGTGACATTGAGCATGTTTTATGTGTTTATTGCCCATTTGTGTATCTTCTTTGAAAAATGTCTGTATATGTCATTTTCCCACCTTTTAAATGGGATTATTTGTTGTTGGTTTATTTTCTTGTTGATCTGTCCTTGTAGATTCTAGATACTAGTCCTTTGTTGGAGGCATAATTTGCAAATATTTTGTCCCACTCTATAGTTGTCTTTTTACTCTGTTGATTATTTCTTTTGCTGTGCGGAAACTTTTTAGTTTAAGTCCCATTTATTTATTTTTGTTTTTGTTACATTTTCTTTTGGTGTCTTAGTCATAAATTCTGTACCTAGGTCAATGACCAGAAGAGTTTTTCCTAGGTTTTCTCCTAGAATTTTTATGGTTTCAGGTCTTAAACTTAAGTCTTTAACACATCTTGAGTTAATTTTTGTGTACGGTGAGAGATAGAGATTGAGTTTTCTTTTCCATGTGGCTATCCAGTTTTTCCAGCACTATTTGTTGAATAGGGTGTTCTTTCTCCAGGGTATGTTCTTGTATGCTTTGCCAAGGATCAACTGATTGCAGGTATTTGGCTTTATTTCTGGGTTCTCTATTCTGTTGCATTGGTCTATGTGTCTCCTTTATACTAGTACCAAGCTGTTTTGGTTACTATAGCCTTGTGATGATTTGATGTAATTAGGTGATACTGTGATGCTTCCAGATTTGTTCTTTTTGCTTAGCATTTCTTTTGCTGTCTGAGTTTTTTCTTAGTACCATATTAGTTTTAGAATTTTTGTTCTAATTTTGTGAAAACTGACATTGGTGAGAGGAATTACATTGAATCTATAGATTGCTTTGGGTAATATGTCCATTATAACAGTATTGATTCTTCCAATCCATGAGCATAGGAGTTTTAAATTTTTTCTGTGTCATCTACAATTCATTTCATCAATATTTTGTGGTTCTCTCACAAAATTGTAGAGATCTCTCACCTTCTTGGTTACATATATTCCTAAGTATTTTAAAATTTTTATTTATTAACAGTTTTTTTTCTCTGATCATTATTAGGATCCATTTTATTGTAACAACTCTTAGAGTATCTTAGAACAGTTATTCTCAATCAGGCATTTTAGCTCCTTGGGGGACATCTGGCAATGTCTAGGGACATTTGGCAATGTTCTGAGACATTTTTGGCTGCTGGACATGGTAATGAAAAGGAAAAGATGCTACTGGTGTCTAGTGATTAGGACTAGGGTGCTGTAAATATCCTATAGTGTGCAGGACAGCCTCCAGCAACAGAGAATCATCTGGCCTAAAATGTCAATAATTCCAAGGTTGACAAACCCTATGGGGAACAGTTAATGGAATGGGATGTATAGCATGATGAAGAGAGGACAAAGAAAGACCTACTGGCTGCTTTCAAGTTTTTGGAGGGCTTTTATGTGTAAGGTGGGTTACACTTAACTCTGCTTATTTTTGTATGACTCTTGGATCAACAGGTGGAAACTTTAGGCAGATATGGAGGAAAGCTTTCTAAAAGATATCTACAAAGCTGAAATGTACTGCCCTAAGAAAAGGTAAATTCTCATCTGTAGAAAACTAAAACATAACTTAGTTACTAGAAAGGAATGTCCTCTAATTATTATACAAAACTGATATACTGAAAACATTTTAATCACAGATATTGTGCTGGGAAATTGGAGTCCACGTTGGAAAGGTCATTTAAATAATTTAAGTGACCACTTTCAGATGCAAAGCTTGAATAATTTCATTCTTTTCGTCAGCTTTGGAGAAAGCTTGGTTCCATATACAGCATTATAAATGTATGTAAGTAGCACTTAAGGAAGATCTCTAGACTTATTTTACTAATCCTTCCTTTTACTTGTATATGGTTGTAGAAATAGATGTAACATTTTCACTACTTTTTCTTACATAATTTTCTAGACCAGCAATTTTCAAATTTAATTGATCATATGCCCAATAAAAAATAAAATGTAAACCTTACCCGTTATTTACATGTTAATATAATTTATAATTTATTTTTCTCACAAATTAAAGTTTTAAAAGTTGACAAAATGAAAAACTGTATGCATTTTCCTACATGGAATTGGACAAAAAGCTCTAACTCAATGCTTTTCATCTACCAGAGGTGAGAAGACACAGTGTTTTATTTTTAAAATGTAAAAAAAGATAATTTTTAATTTATTATAAAATCCAGATGAATGGTATTTTTTTCAGACCTATAAAACAAAAGTTCCAATTTTAAAAATTAGATTTAACAGACATAAAATTAGTGTCTAATATTCCTGTAAGAGTTTCCAAATCTTTACACCCAATTCCTGTGTTTATCTCTTCATGGAGTGGGACTGGTAAGTTTGCAGACTTGCCCCAGTCTATCAGATGTAAATATCATTGCTTGTGAGAAAACTAGGCCTAGAACTATTGTGCAACCTGAACCTATTGATGTAAAATTTTGTAGTCATAAATTGGCATCTTGAATTTTCAATCCGGGACTTATGTGAGATGTCTTCAATAATTCAGAACCTTTCCTACCTAAAATTAGGATGCTCAGGTGATTGGAGGTAGAAGTCTGAGTTTCCCTTTGCAAGCGTTTACACTCATTATCACATGACAGCAAGCAATTCACTTATGTCCTCTATCTGCTAGTTTTCTCATTTACCAAATGTGTCTAAAAGAACTCTCTATTTTTCCCTTACATGGCTTTTATACCTAGAGAAATAAATGTGTAGGAAAGCACTTTAATAAGATAGTTGTGATAAATAAATGACTCCTAGGAATCCCACACCAAGGAATTCATTTACGTTCAGGTGGGTGAACAGGTGAGTGAAATGTAATTTCTAGCTCTAACCCTAAGCATCTTTTGAGCCACTTTTGAGTTTTGCAAAATGCAATGTCCATCCAAGCTACTAATTAGTTGAAAACTCAGCCACATTTGGTTACCTGGACATTCCTTTTCATTACTAATATACCTTGGTTGAGGTAAAATGCCAAATCTGACGCCAGCAGCCTGCAAGAATGACAGTAACTCTGGTGGCTAAATTAGTCCAAGAGAGAAGTTTAGCTGTAAAAATAATCTCTATTCTTTTGTGCTTCCTTATACTCCAATCATGTTTAAGTGTCTAATGGCGGAGGAGTCGTGGTACAAATATGTCTGTTCTCATTTCTTTGGAATATTGTATACATTGACTTAACACCCCATTCCCAAGTTTCTCGTTTGTAAAATGGTGATGATAGTATCTGCTTCATAGGGTTGTTGTTAAGGGAATTAATTAGATAATTCAGTCAGGAACTTACGTGACGGTAAGGACTTAATACGTGACAGGTATTATTACTATGAATAATGGTTGTTTTAACAGAAGTACCTAATCAGAGGAAATTATCCTTCTTAACAAGTGGTACAATAGCTTGGTAAACAGATTGGTCTAACACTAGAAGGATGTTAAACCTGACCTTCTTATTGTATCCCCATCAATCAAAGGACCTCAGAGTTTTCCATCTTGTTCTGTTTCTTAGTACAGGGAACATCATCTTTCAGATAGAAACAAAGAAGTCACCTATTATTAAGCACTACAAACTTGTTGAGCTTTTGCTTTGCAGTGTCTGTGGATCACGGATTATAATTAAGAACCAAGGTTTAACACTTCCTTTTGATCATGCAGGCATATATGATAGTAAATACTAAATAAGAAAAAAAAATGGTACTATTAAAGGACTTCATGCCTTCCACAAACCTAGAAGGTAAACAAGTGTCTACTTGTTGGAAAAAACAATTGTAATTTGCCAAGAATATATCTGATGGAGAACCAAGTTTAGATAGCCATATCGGGAAGATTACTCCCAATAAATAGATCTCATTTGCTATGAATCGTGGACATTTAACAACATATGCAAAATGTTAAGACTTAGAATTGTATTTCCCAAGGTCTTAATTTAATTTCATTTAATTACTTCGGTCATGTAATCGTCTTTACAAATAAAGGCAACAGACTTTGATTAATCTGGTGATCCAATCCTCCTCCTCCCGAAGGTCTGTCAGACATGAATCTGGCCCAGAATTTTCAACTGGGGACACCTTGAAACCTAAGTGGCTGAATGTGGGCTTCATGTAATCCCTCCAATAAGGAAACTCTAACTTTTAAAGGGTCTTTTTACATGCATGATAATTACAGGAGTACAGTTCCTGGTACTGGTAGGTGGTGGCTGGAAAAGGAATATTTAGAGCAGGGGTCAGCTAGCTTTCCGTAAAGGGCCTATTGTGATCATTTTAGGCATTATGAGACAGACAGTCTGTCACAACTGCTCAACTTTGCCATTGTAATGTGAAAGCAACTATAGACAATAGGTAAATGAATGAGAATGACTGTGTTCCAAGAAAACTGTATTTGCAAAAAGAGGCAGCAGGCTAGCTTTAATCCAAGGGCCATAGCTTCCTTACCCTTCATCTAGAGGAATGGTTGCTAGTCTAACGGGCAGTCACTGGCCAAATTCAGCTAGAAGGTGTATTATTTTTTGATTCCACAGTGTTGATCTGCATGATGTTCATATTTTCTACTAGTTGCCAACATTTAAAAATCAGGAGATTTTTTACCTACAGATATGCAATCTGATATCTCAAAAACATGCAAAGATCTGGTAATACCCATCTGTCTTCCTCCACAGCAACAGTAGTTGTGCCCTCTTGGCAGAACAAGCACTTGCTTTCTTGTTCTCCACAATACTCACCATTTCCTGGTGCCTTCCAGAAATTCAGGCCCACTTCCTTCATTTACACTACCTGTCTTGCCCTGGCTGTGCTCCTGGAAGAACTTGACTTTGTGAACACTTTGTAGTAGATCCTATCTTTCTTCCTCTTTCATTTCCTATTCCTGAAAGCTTTCTCATTTTGGCTCACTGAGGCTGAGGACCAGGTGTGCTTTTGCAAACTGATATATGGCTATACAATAGTATTAGTGTCTCTGAGAGAGTAGCATAGCTGAGCTCTAGAAGTAGTGAACATTTTGTACCTTTTTTTCATTTCCTACATCCATCCTAAAATGATATCTCAGGTTTCAAGTCTGTTTCCCTCTCCCTACTTTCTTTCATTCCCATGTAGTACACCAGAGAAAGTGTACATGTTTCCATTCTTATCCTTCTGCATTTTATATCTTTTAATCAGATGATTTTCAGCCTCTTTTTGTCCATCTAGAGTCATGTTTGTTGTTTTTTATATATATATATTTTTTATGTACATATATACTTAATAAAAATAGATTATTTATTGTGTATCAAACATGATCAGGTCTGCACTAAATGTGAGATTTTAATTACATGATTCGATGTATTTAATTCAACTCGTTCAATGCCTACTATGTACCAGGCACTGTGTTGGGCACTGAAATGTAAAGTCAGAGTTCCTGTCATGGAAGAGGGGTGCAAGTAAACAGACTTCCAAGTGGAGAATCTTATCTACAGAGTACTTTGAATTTACAAATAAGTCCATATATGAACTAAGGAGAATGATGGAAAACACAACTCTTTATCAAAAACTTATTTTAAGTGAGTAGTGAGTTGGTTTCAGTTCAGAAAACAAAGTATTGGAATAAATAGGAATTTCTGTGATTTGATAAATTGAGTCACGGATGTTTTATTTAACATCTGAAAAAGTACTCTGTGCTTGAGAATGAATAGCGAGACTTCACTCTTTTAAAGACCTGTGCAGGGCTGTACAGCATAGCTTAGTGCCAAGCAGATAAAAACTAATGAAGAGAAAAACTTGCAAGGATTTGTAAGGCAAGAAATGAACATCATGGGTAAATGCGAAGTAGCTGTTTGAAGGAAAAACAATACAAGTTATTATGAGATGATGTTCTTTGGGCTGTCAGTAATGCTGTATAAAAAGAGTCATTGAAGAATGTTCACTAATGACATTAGTCCATTATGAATTAGAAATAAAATACCACCAAAGTATTGGGAACTACCAAGGAATATATAGAAACCCAAACATTGGCTTTTTAATTTTTTAAAAAATTTAAAGTATGCTCACTTATGTCTGGAATTCTGAATGCACTTGTGGTCAATATGTTTAAAGCAAAATTTGTGATACTGCTTTGTAACACCCGTCTATGATAATCTAGACATGTAGCAGATGTTCCACAAAGAGCAGTTAAAAAGGAGTATGTGGGCATGTACCTGATACATAGTATGTGTGCATTAGAGAGCTGTTGAATAAGTGAATATCGGCAGAATGGCACTGAAAACAGGGAAGAGTTAGACCGAGGATAAAGAATAATTGCTAGTGTCTTAAAAATTAATAATAGTAGTAATACTTGGCTCATAGGCTGTTAGGCAAAAGAGGAATATGATTGAAATATATAAACAAACCTCTGATGCATATGGAACAGGAAATAGGCTTTGTTCTAGTCTACAGCACATGAATGGGAGGGAGAAGGGGAGCAGTTTCCAGGAGAGGAATGGAAACCTGAGAAATTGCTGTAGGATAGCTATCATTGTTTGATACCAAATAAACATGGAACTCATTCTGTGACAATGTACATACTTATAATTCAAAGGCAGAAAGTTTTTGTTAAACAAAATAATGGGTCTATGAATGAATCTTAAAAATGCTTTACTCATTTATTTTGCAGAATAGTTTGTCGGTGTATATGTGTATGTTTGTGTGTGTTTTCCCAAGTTCTTTAAATCAGACAAGGAATGCGTATATAAATTCTATTCTTATTTTCATCCACTATCAAACTAACTTCTGTGAAATATTCTAGGAATCTTTGATAGAATATTTGTTTTTGGAAGTTAAGTGACATCATTCATCCTTTTGAGCCAAATATAATCAGCATCCCTGTGCCAGGAAGGAAAAAAAAATACCTTATTCTTACATTGACTATTCCAAGAATTACTTTTCTGATAATTCCATACAGGGTTTCTCCAAACCTCTCTGTTCATTTGCATTCATAATGATTTGAGATTTTATTTAGTGGTCGAGTTGTATTCACCCTGGAGCCTGGAATGAGGACATCCAGCCTGACAGTCCGTTAAACATCTTGTGAATGGAATAATGAATGAAAAGGTCAGACAGTCCATTTAAGGAATAACCTTTTTCAGATTTCAAGATGCCATTATATTGTGACAAAATCCATAGGTGTTTCAGTAGAACAAGAATGGGAGCAAGGTTTTAACCTTTAGTTTTAATAAATATTTTTTATTAAAAAATTGAAACATTTTGATTCCTTAACCAGTGAACTGAAAACAATAATTGGAAAACAAAACAAACAACAATAACAACAACAGAATCACAAAAAGGTCCAGCCAGGGCACTTTCTAGTTTCACAGAATTGGATAAGGCAATTTAAACATGCATCAGCCAATGTACATTCAATCACTCTCTATTACTTACAGCAGTGGTTTTGGGTATTGTTTTAATGGTGTTTTATCTTGAGCTTCATGATGGTATTTTGCAAAGCAAGTTAAGCTTTAGGAGTCTAGCTTTTGATTTCACCATTTTTTTTTTTTTTTTGCATTTGTGTGACATTATTCATGTTGAATTTGGTTCCATTCTTTTTCCAGCTCCTAATTATACCCTCAGACTCTGTAAAGATGCATTTGTTCCTAAGTGCAATCAAGAAGCATATTAGAAATCAGCTGTACATAGTTATGCTCTTATAAATGGAAAGTCTATTACATTTGTGTTAGAAACAGAATGCTCATACTGGAATTCAATTGCAGTTGATAGACACATATCGATTGCTTAGGACATGCTAAGTGCTGCACTAGACAGTGTGGGAAATATAACCATAAATAAAATACCATCCTTGTCCCAGAAAGCTCAGGATCCAAAGGCAATATCATATAGTGACTAATAGTTCAGGCTCTGCAATTAGTACTTGTGTTCAAATCTTGTTTTGTTTCACTATTCACAAACCCTGTGGCCTCTTTGAGATATAATATTCTCCAGTAAATGGGAACAATAATAACCATGGAAACACATGTGTAATACTATATAATTCTGATTATTTAAGTAATACATGTTCATTATTAAAAATTCAATAATGAGAAAAAAATAACTAAAATGAGAGAATTCTCACTGCTATTTCATCTCCAATCTTGAAGTAACCACTGTGAAGAATTTAGTTCCTATATTTCCAGAAAATTTTCTTATGTATATACTTACATTCTATTAATTTTGGGGTAAATTTTGTCTGTACTATTTTGGAATCAGTTTTTTAATGAGCTTTTTTTATTTTGAAGTGATTGTAGAGTGGTAAAATAATGCAGAGATATCCTAGTTACCCTTTATCCAACTTCCTCTAATGTTAACATTATATATAACCTTATACTAATGCTAAGAATTTAACAGTTGTACATTACTGCTATTCAATAAATTCCATACTTTCTTTGTATTCCATCAGCTCATCTACTAATGTCCTTTTTCAGATCCAGGATCCCACATTGTGCGTAGCACATGTTTGGTTTTATTTAACAAGGCATTTTGGATATCTTTTCATATCTGCATACATAGCTCTGACATATTGCTTTTAAAAAGTGCACAACTTTGGCTGGGCGTGGTGGCTCATGCCTGTAATCCCAACACTTTGGGAGGCTGAGGCGGGTGGATCACGAGGTCAGGAGTTCGAGACCATCCTGAACAATATGGTGAAACCCTGTCTCTGCTAAAAATACAAAAATTAGCCAAGCATGGTGGCGCACACCTGTAATCCCAGCTACTCAGGAGGCTGAGGCAGAAGAATTGCTCGAACCCAGGAGGCAGAGGTTGCAGTGAGCCGAGATCACACCACTGCATTTCAGCCTGGGTGACAGAGCGAGACTCTGTCTCAAAAAAAAAAAAAAAAAAAGTGCACAATTTTAATCAATTAAGTCTATGTAGTTGTGGTAGTCCCTTCTCATGCTGCTATAAAGAACTGCCAAAGACTGGGTAGTTATAAAGCAAAGAGGTTTAATTGACTCATAGTTCCGCAGGGCTGGGGAGGCCTCAGAAAACTTACAATCATGGCAGAAGAGGAAGCAAAAATGTCCTTCTTCACACGGTGGCAAGAGGGAGAAGTGCCAAGCGAAAAGGGAAAAGGCCCTTATAAAACCATCAAACCTCATGAGAACTCATTTACGATCACGAGAACAGCATGGAGATAACCGCCCCCGTGATTCAATTATCTCCCACTGAGTCCTTCCCATAACACATGGGGATTATGGGAACTACAATTCAAGGTGAGATTTCAGTGTGCACACAGCCAAACCGTATCAATAGTAAAATTTATTTAACCCTTTATTGACTATTGATGTTTTTCATATGAATCCTAAAAGAAACTAATTTCCATGCATTGTTTGATTTAATCTTCACTATGACCTGCGTCTCTTAGATGCCAAACTAAGGCTCTTTCATCTACCCTAAAGAGGTTCCCTGTATAACAGACACCAATGTGTTACTTTTTATATATTTTTTCTGTGACAATTGAGCTCCAATTTTAGTTGTGCTAATTTTCATTACATGGAAGTTCTTACTTTGTGAATGATTACATTTGTAGATCTTTTTATTTCTGATGACGTGTATTGTTTTAAAGCTAAGGAAATTATTTGAATGTCCAAGTTTCAATGGCTAAAGCAAGTATTAGGAATCCTATTCCTTATTTGCAATTTTCCAGTTGCTGAATAAAAATAGCAACGATCCTCTACTGATAAGTGAATTCGTTTTGGCATAATGGTTACAAATGAGCCAACAGAAGATGGTTTTACCTCCTATGGATACAGCACAGGATTATAAATTGAGGTTCTGTTCTTGAAGCCTACTCATTTCATAAATTCATAAATTTACCAAAACTGATTGTGTTTTTTGTTTGGTTATATTTATTTTTGTTTTTTTCCACCTGGCCTGGTTAATAGGGTATATGTCTGTTTACTAGCACTTCTATTTGGGTAGGGAAAATTCCCTAAGTCAACTTTACTACAGTCTTTTGGGGGTCATTGTAGGACAGGTGCTGTCAATTTTATAAAATATATTAAAACCCTAAGAGAAAAAAAATCTTCCCCTCATGAGCTGTGACTCTGTCTAACGTCCACTGTGAAGTTCAGGCTAGGAAAAGAGTTAAAATCAATGCTATTTCCTACTTGGACAAACAAAATGAGCAGAAGCCTGAGATAGCCACCTCTGAGTTCAGCTTGTTGTTACTTAGTTTCCATTCTAATACAGTTTCTCCCTTGCTCAGTATCAGTTTATAAAAGCATGTTACATGTCCACTGACCTCAGATAACTAAATAAATCCCACTTTATAGTCATAGAACTAAGTCCCAGGTTGTATTTGTACAAATGCCTGCCAAAGATGGATACAAGGAATTCAGAATAAATCAACCATTAAATTCACATTTCTTAGTGGAATAAAAGTAGGAATGAGGAATCCAATTCACCATCACTCTCTCATACACACTTGCATGCACATGCACATATGCACACAGGTACACACACACACACACAGCATGGTACATTATTAGTTTTCTTTGTTGGATGCATGTTTTGGTTTTGGATTTCTTTGAGGGGCATTTATGCAGAGTTGTTTATCAGATTTGGAGTCCTGGATGCCAGAGAACTGCATTTACTTCTGTTTTTGCATGTACCTTTGTGACATGTACCTGGTGATTTTATGCTGGTAGAATTTCCCATTTGAATGAGGTGACAGCATTCAGGAAGTTATAAGTCCCTGAGATGGACATTTCTGCAGGTCTTTTTCATACATTTCCCGTAGAAGTCTTTTAAATCATATTCACAATGAGGCTTAAAATTACTGCTTTCTTAAGGAAAAGAGATATAATCCAGGGGTTTTATAAGCAGCATTTGATGAAAGTCTTTGAAAAGAAAGTAAAAATCAGTTCATTTTAATGATTGGCAATCAAAAAAGATAAACCATCATTAAATTCTAAGATCTGGTATACTGAGACTGAGAAAAAAATAAAAACACGAACTACCTTATAGATGCACCGCTGATAATGTATTCTAGGTTCTTTCTTTTTCGGTAGATCATCCCGAACATATTAGCCTCCGGTTGCTGGAAATCAAAATAATGGCATGGTGATTGTTAAGAGTCCATGTTATATAAGGGTGTTCTGATATTGAAATGAATACTTCACTTCTTGTTTCTGAAAAGTGAATGTTGGTAGGTTGGTTTTGAATGTGTTTTGAATGTTTTAATAGAACAGGGTTCTATCTAGGAGGAAATAAAAGTATCTGTGCGGCAGACACCACAGTTCTGCTTCTTGGTTGTAAACTTACTTCCTAGTAGCATCAGTTCAAGATGTATTCTCATTGAAACAAATTTTATTTTAATGTTCTGACATGCTGATTGTGGAAAGACAGTGTGGGAATTCAACTTAGAGGCTTGCTCTGACAGTGAGAGAAGTGTATCTTGTGCGTATGTGTGTGTTTGTGTTTTAAAGGCTATTTTTGGAGACGAATTAGTACTAATAGGATATAGAGTATAAGAGGAGACATATGGTGAGGTCACACAGGTCCTGAAATCTTCCTAGAAATGAATCATAACTCATTCCAAGTGACAGGAAACACGTCCGAGGGGCTGGAAAAGGGATGTGAATCAGACCTGAGTTAAAGCTAACCTTTACAATATCTGTCAAAAATTACTAAGCAAAACAGTTATATGAATATCAATACATGAAATACTTTCTCCTTATTTGAGTGAACCAGCTGCTCTCAGATTCTTGAACAGTAACCATAATTAGAGAGTACATTAGAATGTCAATTACAAATCATTCTTATCTTTTCATCACATTAGACCGTGGAGAAATTGTGTAAATTATTTGAAAGTAATTAAATTTCTAATCTAAAGATTTAGATCCAGAGTTGGCATTTTTTTCCTCCCCCCCCCCCCTTCCCCCCCTCCCCTCCCCCCCCCCCCCCCGTCCCGCGTAAAGCACCAGATCGTAAATATTTTAGGATTTGTGGCTGATACAGTTTCTGGTCTCTAATACAAGTTCTCAACTCTGTCATTTTAGTTCAAAAGCAGCAACAGACAATGTGTGAATGAATGACTATAGCTGTGCTAAAATCACTTTATTTGAGGACATCGAAATTCAGATTTCATATAATGTTCATGTGTCACAAAGTACTTTAGATTTTTTTTAACTATTCAAAAACGTAAAACTACTCTTTGTTTGTGGGATTATACGAAAACAGGCTGCAGGCCAGATTTGAACAGCGGGCTGCAGTTTGCTGAGCTCAGTTTTAGATAATTCACAGTAACCACTGATTTGTGCTGCTTGGTACAGTGGTGTAAAGATTTACCTACAGTACATTTTCTAAATAATTTCTAAGAAAAATAATGCATGATTTTTTTAAAGGGCAGAATGTTCTCCCACAAAATAATTGGCCACTGACAATTTTTTTCTTGCTGCTAACCTGATTTGTCAGAGAAGTGAGCACTGCATCTTTGTGTTATGCCCTCTCCCCAAATTCCAATACTAGAAATATATTTATTTGGTTTTATGTTAAAATGCAAATGGCGTCTTTCCCCATGAACTGCCATTAAAGAGAGAGGAGAAAGAATGTATATTGTGGGAATCTCAGGGCATGGCTTCAAGTTACCAATTTGATAAATTTTTTCTGAAGTCTAGTGCTTTATCTTAAAATATTATGTCAGTTCTGCATTCTATACCACTAGATATCTATGTTTATTTCAATGTACACAAACTGTTTTAAGTCACTGAACAAATATGCAGTTCCTCTGTGACCTGCCATACTGCCAGCATACCCCAGAAGTCTGGGCATACCTTAGGTTAAGAAACATAGCAGTGAGGCAAACTGATTGTGTGTTAGTCCCAGTTTGATGGCTTCAGAGCAGGTTTTAAATGGTAAAGGAAGAATTACATATGAGCATCCCAGTTGTCTTGTATAGTGACCTGAATGACCCCTATTCCCTTGATCCGTGGCTTCTACCTGCAGACCCGACTCCAGCCCAAGGTGGAAGAATGACATGATCGCTGTCTTTGAAGACAGATAGGCAAAGGTTTTAATTTTTACTGTTCCATGTGTAGTTAGACTAGTTATTGAGTTAAATTTTGTCATCTGAAAAATGAAGGTAGGATTTATGGTTCTTCAGTTACAATTCAATAACTTTTGCTAATGTAATTCAGAAGGGATATATCAGAAAACCATTGGAGAACATAACAAAGGAAAATTAAAACATCTGGTGGGAGGAAGACAAAGGAGAGAAATAAGAGGCAATTAGTTTTCCAGGGCATTTTGTTGAGCAACTATGAGATACTGTGGTTAAGAAGCCATTCAATTTGCCTGGGAGACTTCTGGTTTATACCTGCTGTACTTGCATAATTACTCAAAGCTCCCCTTTTACCCTCAAAAATGTCTCTGTTCACATGACACGTTGTCATCTTAAAGGACTCAGAAGTTTGATCTCACTTCTGACTGCGAGTTGGTCTTGCTCTTTTTTCCTTACACTGCAGGATCTGGTTTTGTTCTCTGTGTTCAGAGCCAACCTGTATATACCAGTATCAATTCAAGATTATTCCAGAGCCACCTGGTGGGGGTATCCACCATCCACGGGAAGTGAAGAGAGAGGTGGGCAAACCAGACAGCCATGATATTGAACCTCAAGTCCTCACACTCCTTTCTGTCTGGGAATGGAATTAGATGGTGATATGGTATGGATCTGTATCCCCACCCAAATCTCATGTGATTTATAATCCTCAGTGTTAGAGGCAGGGCCTGGTAGGAGGTGATTGGATCATGGGGGTAGATTTGACCCTTGCTGTTCTTGTGATATTGAGTATATTCTCACGAGGTCTGGTTGTTTAAAAGTGTGTAGCACCTTCCCACTTTCTCTCTTCCTCCTACTCCTGACATGTAAGACGTGCTTGCTTCCCTTTGCCTTCCATCATGAATGTAAGTTTCCTGAGTCCTCCCCAGCCATGCTTCCTGTACAACCTGCAGAGTCGTCAGCCAATTAAACCTCTTTTTTGTATAAATTACCCAGTTTCTGGCATTTCTTAATAGCAGCATGAGAATGGACTCATACAGATGGGTCAGTCCATAGTATTTTGAAATTTGTCACTATCCCTTATACACATTCATGCTACTTCAGTCTAATCCCATACTGTTACTCAAAATGGCTTTCTGAAACACAATTTCTCTAAAACCCTTTTTGACTCCTCATTTACATCAAGGAAAAATAAAACTTCTTAACTTGACATACAGAGCCTTTGATGGCCTAGCTTCTGTCTTTTCTTTGTCTTCCCTCAGTCGCCCACAGCTTCTCTATCTTGTACATTTCTCTAATATTCGGTGGCTTACAGTCCTTATGGCACCATACTGCTGCCCTTCTGTGGCTGGGCACATGCTGTTTCCTCTGGCTGGAATGCTTTGCCCTGCCAAACTTGTGCTGGTTTTTCCTTTCAGAATCAGAGTGGAAGTTGGCTTTCTTTTCTTACTAGTTCTTTTTTTTCTCTTCTAGTTGAGTTATCCTTCACTCCACTCCCATAATTCCCTTGGAAGACTTCAATCCTAAAATGTGGGACCCCGAATTTCATTTAATAGTTTCCTTGTCTTTCTCTCTCAGTAGGCTATTGGCTTCTTGGAGGCAGAGATCACAATTTTCACCCCTGTAAACAGTGGAATGGTACATAGCAGCTGAATGAAAGTTGGATAAGTGGATAAGTGGTCTGCATGAGAAAGGAGCGTTACTTCTGAGAGGAAAAACATAAATATGCAGACAGTGGCGATAAGGATTTTAATAAGACAGAGAGCATGATACAGAATGCATGCTAATTTCATGTGGGGCTAAATTAGTGTGAATATGTGTGTCCCAGTGACAGGGCCCATTTCAGCTTGGGAAGAAGGAGAAAGAATTGTCTTTGGCCTCCAGAGAGGCTTTGTAATTTATTTTCATCAATATACATGTTTCGTTTTCTAAGTGCAAATGTTACCACAGTGATCTGCATCTCTGGTTTCTCTGGGAACCCTCTCTAAATACAACCCAGGGTACCCAGAGAACATGCAGAATAGAAGTTGATGATCTTTGAATAACTGTGGAAGGCATGTGTAGTCCTGGAAGACTGAATAATACTTCCTGAATTTATAAAATGGGAAGATGGACTTCCCAGCCAATGGGCTTGGAAGATGGACACTCACTAGCAAAATTCTACAAAGGATTAATAAGTGGACTTTTTTGAGTCGTTAGTGAATCTATTGGGTTCCTAATTATTATCTTATGGGAATCACTTGGACTAAGGAAGTCTGTTTGTAGCCTAATTTTTCCTTAGAAAGGACATCTAATTTGCTGTCTGTTTGCATATCTGTCCTCTCCACTAGTTAAATAATTTTATACACATTTGTGTTCTTAGTTTCCGACACAGAACATGGCATGCTGTAATCACAGTGTAGTTGCTGAAAGAATAGGCTGATGAACATGTAAAGGACATTTGGGTGGTTCTGATACACTGAAAAAGTCAAATGAGTCAAAGTATAATATGGCTATTTAAAAAGTTATATGATCTGAGAGAGTGTTCAAGGAAGTGGTTTCTACACTATAATTTTCACCTTTGTAAACAGTGGAATGGTACATACGTAGCAGCTGAATGAAGGTTGGATAAGTGGATAAATGGTCTGCATGAGAATAGAGTGTTACTTCTGGGAGGAGAAACACAGTAGGGAGTCTTAGACCTATTCTATTTTGTCCTGATAGGACTAGAACAGGAGGGTTGTATTAAATTAATCAAGCTCCATAATGAAGGAGGCATTGGAAAGTGAGAAATTATTGAGAGAAAAATGTCTAGGAGAGTCTTAAACATAATGAGTGCATTTTGGAAAACTAGGACACTAATAAACAATGATTTTTACGAGAGTTGAACTTAAAGTGCCTGCAATGATATTAACTGAAAAGAAAAAGCAAAGTCACTGGACAGGAAGCACACAGTCCACCCCAGGAAAGCTGTGATGGCTGTGGACTGACTAAAGAACAGTCAAATATGAATGGGAAACAGACTCCAAATACATTCATGAAAAGAGTAACAGTGGCTGTTCCTGATGACAGGTGATGTTTTTAATGAATTTTTATAATAACCTAGTATTAGATGCATGATGGGGGGAACTATACATAGATTTGTTTCCTCTTAATTCAAATAAAATAGAACAGAGAATTATTGTGTGGAGAAGACTTAGGGAGCAGAAGAGGAGTTAGGAGTGCTATTTTCAAATATTTATTGGGTCATGATGTGGAAAAGAGATTAGAATTATTCTGCATTATTTAGTTAGAACTGCTTACAGAAAAGCTAGACGAAGGGACAGTTTAGCTCATATTAAGTCTTATGTCTCTGTGGTGTTAAAAGATAGTTTCTAATAAAAGGCAAATTTATGACTATAGAATAAAAATAAATATGTGTTAAAAATCTGACTTAATTCATTAATGAGGAAACTGGTGAGGTATTACAACCAGTTCCAAGGCAAATGCAAAGAATAAGCAAATTCAGATTTGTAAAATAGTTCCCAAGGAGTCAGAATCGGATATGGCATAATTGTCCATTGAATTCCCAAATTTCCCCCTTTTGACCAAAAATATTATCAAAGAAATACTGTTCTCGATACGCAGCATAAACTGTGGTGGCTCCTGCTTCCATGTTGTGTTTGGCACCAGGAGTAACCCAGAAGTTGCCAAATGATGACCTGTTGGGGGTGCTGTAAAAAAAGTTTACTCATAGGATAGTTGGCTTGCCAAGATGACTTTAAAGATAGTTAATAACTTTAAAATTCTAAGATACTACCTCACCACTCAGGGAGCCAGCTCCTGAACCTATATCACTACAGCTGGGTCCTTCTACAAATTCGAGTTCCTGTGAATACAAACAACTGTCCTTCCCCAGCTGATGAGGGTTTCCTTTGTTTCTCACTGTGCCTTGAGAATCTACCTGCCCTTTGGATTCCAGTTCTCTCCTTACTTGTCTGACATTCACCAACTAAACTCTCTTCCTGTCTCTTAAAGTGCTTTTGACTTGGAAAAATAAACAACTGTAGAATATAAGATTATGTGGGCTATTTTAGGTTGAATCTTTACCTCCCCCAACCACCAAAAAAAAAAAAATATATTGAAGTATTTATCCCCAGTACCTCATACTGTGACCTCATTTGAAAATAGGGTCATTGGAGATGTAATTAAGATGAGGTCATACCGGAGTAGGTTGGACCCTTAAAGCAATATGGCTGGTGTCCTTATTAAAAAGATGGCCATTCTGGCCAGGTGCAGTTGGCTTACGCCTATAATCCCAGCACTTTGGGAGGGTGAGGTGGGGGGGTCGATTACCGGAGATCAGGAGTTCGAGACCAGCCTGACCAACATCATGAAACTCCATCTCTACTGAAAAATACAAAAATTAGCCAGGCGTGGTGGCAGATGCCTGTAATCCCACCTGCTTGGGAGGCTGAGGCAGGGGAATAGCTTGAGCCTAGGAGATGGAGGTTTCAGTGAGCCAAGATTGTGCCACTGCACTCCAGCCTGGGCGACACAGCAAGACTCTGTCAAAAAAAAAAGACGGCCATTTGAAGACAGAGACACACAGGGAGAAGGCTGTGTGATAATGAAAATAGAGATTAGAGTGACACAGCTGCAAGTCAAGGAACGCCAAACATTGCTGGGCAAACCACCAGAGGCACAGAAGAAGCAAGAAAGGACTCTCCTGTAGGTTTCAGAGAGAACATAGTTCTGATGATATCTTGATTTTGGACTTCTTCCCTCTAGAACTGTAAGACAATACATTTCTGTTGTTTTAAGCCACCTAGTGTGTGGTGCTTTGTTACAACAGCCCCAGGAAACTAATATAGGGATATACACAAATTTGTCTTCTATGAGCTGGCTCTGTGCATTGTTCTAAATGTGAAGAGCCGAGTGTAATGTGTTATACACATAATGCCTGGCAAATACAAGGCACTAATTAAGTATTAGTCTCCTTCACTACCTTTTTTTTTTTTTTAACTTCGAACCTGTAAATTGTAAACCAAGTGACTGCATTACCACATAATGCGAGGAACATGACTTGGAATTAAATCTGAGCTTAAATCCAAGCTCTGCCACTAGCTAGCCAGCTATATGACTTAGGACAGTTTTTTTGTTTTGTTTTGTTTTGTTTTTTGTTTTTCTGGATAAAACCATCTTTCTGGTCAGGGTAAAGATGAGAAACAATGGCTGTGATCATGTGGTACAGGGTAAGCACCCGATGCTTAGTAACTACTGTAATTTTATTCTTCTTGCATGATGATTCTTATTATATTAGCACTTCATGACTTGCATTGCTGCTAGGGAGTTTGTAATTGTTATATTTGCTCAAACAATTGAATTTATAATCACGGCATTCATAAGGAGAAAGATGACTACTTTTAAAATTCCCTTTATATCCTGGACATTTTAAGGCTTGAAAAATTAGTGCTTTCCACTTTTATTTTTGAACTGCTACTAAATTTAAAGGACTATTAATCCCCCATGTTTATGACTCACCAATTCATCATCAACACGATGCCTTTTAAAGCAATATGTGACTCAGGAGAAGCATGAACCAAGCGCCTGAAAGAGTGGGGAGATGGTTGTGTTGAGGATGGAGGAGGAGCATTTGGGTTTATTTTCCTTTGAAGTAGAGCCCGAAAAGTTTTGCTGAAGAAAAGATATCTGAGCATGTGCTTGAGTTTGATTCATTAATTTTCAGTATATCTTAAACTTAGTTTTTCAAGCTGTTTTTATTTTACTATCATATGAGCTGACAGCAGGAATGCCAAACCACAGTGCCACTGTGGGAGGCACAAGGGTGTTGAGGACAGTATGGAAATTCCCTTTTGAGTCTGATTTTCTGGAATACCAGAGGCCACATTTCTGAGTGGCTAGTGCAAGGGAAATAAATCTACCCATGCCGGGGTAAGAAAGACAGGAAGCTAGTTCCTGCCTAGCTCCAAAATTCTCAAAGATAATAGGCTTGAAGAAGTCTATATTCCTCCTTTCTTAAGACCTACACTAAACACTAAATGCTTTGACTGTTCTTATGGGACTAGATCACATAGAATTCCCTACTGCAGAAGATGAATACTCTTCTGCATAGTGTACTGCTGATGGCAAGCAGACTTCTCAGATAGCCCCCAAGATTTCTGTCCCCTGGTCTACACACCCTGTATAATGCCTTCCATTGGTGTTGGCAGGGCTCATGAATATGATGGTATTGTCACTGCCTTGTTTATGTGACGTTATATTAAACTCCATCTTAACCAACAGAGAGAAACTCTCCTCCTGGCCTTAAAGGAGCAAACTGGCATGTGTGGAGAAGGTCACAGGGGAGGGAACAGTGGGAGGCCTCTAAATACTGAGCATGGCACTTGATGGATTGCCAGCAAGAAAGTGGGAACCTTCGTCCCGTAACTGCAAGGAATTGAATTCTGCCAACAACCAGTGAGCTTGGAAGAGGCCTCAGATGAGATCAGACCCTGGCTGACACCTTAATTTCAACCTCATGAAACCGTGTGCCCAGAGCCCACCTACTCTATGCTGAACTCCTAACCATGGAAACTGAGATAATAAATGTGGGTTGCTGTAAGCCACTATATTTCTATTTATTTGTTATCCAACAATAAAAAATAAATGCAATTCTAATTTCCAGGAACAGGGTATCAAGTCTCTTAGCTAATAAACAGCAAACAAACAACAACAACAAAAAGCAGTCTGTGCACAACCACACCCCAAGTTGTCTTTGTTCAAGTAACCAACAAAAGATTTCCCTCCCACTCCCATTAGTGTAGACTTGCACAAAACCAGTGGGAGCCCCTTTATAGTTGGTCATTGCCGTGGCCTACATGACGTTCTAGATGAGCCTAGCTGAGCTATTACTGATTTAGTGGAGCAATTATTTTGTGTAATAACCTGTGACTGACTGAATGCCTATTGTTTCACCCTTCTTTTATGTGTCCTTATAATGATTTTCTTAAGGCCAATTGTAATCTCATATGTATTTCCCTAACAAAGAGTACCTTGATCTTGAATGTTCCTTTATTTCCATGCTGCCCTCACCTTTCTCCCAAATGTACATTCTAAAAGACCCTTTCAGCATATTGCTTATTTAGAGTGAACACATGAAGATGCTTTTTTATATGCTTAGGGGAAGAAGAAAAGACCATCCAGTAAAAATTTCACATTGTTTTCCCACCCAAGTGTATCTTGCTCAGATAAAGGGGCATCACAAAGGCCACCCTGGCATTCCTGCCAGCATTCAGCATTCCATGCCCCATCTCTCTCTTAAATTGGAAAACATTTTTACCGATTTCTTAATATGTTTGAATTCCTGTTTTTCACATCATCCCTGATATATCTGGGGGTGCTGGATTGGAATATGTAACACTTTTCTTGCTAAATAGTCGGGTTTTGATTAATTAGCTTCTGACTTATGGAGCTATATTTACAGCTCTGTGAGGTAGATAAATTCACAGCATAAAATAATACCCTCCCAATCATTCAAGGCAGTCAGTTTGCACTCACATATAACCCAGATGCACTTAAAATAAAGGTGTCTATCAACCAGTAAGTAACGTGATTTCTCAATTGCCCTGTTCATAGATTGAGACAAGTCTATGTGGGGCAATTTTTCAAGAGCGTTAGAAAGGGCTGTCTCCATAATATTTCCCTACTCTGTCCCTTTATTGATGGCCAATATTCCATATTTATGTAATGATTCCTCTGGCCCCTATAAAAGTGGAAGTAAGCCGGGAAAGGAGTTACCTGGTATTTCTCAAACTATTATATAAACCAAGCCACCATATTTTATCATTCTGAAGGCGTACAGCTCTCATGTTATTCTATGTGAATGGTGCCCCCTGGTGATGTGCTGTATCTATGCTGCAGTGAACTTAGTGGATGTATGTTCAAGATTCTGCTTTGTTTGTACATTATTCAGGTTTTTTTTTAAATGTTCATATTTTCATGGGAATGAGTTATCAGTTCCTCTCTTGAAAGCATGTTTGATTAGAAAGAGTGCAGACTTGTTTGTGTGGTTGCTTCATAGTATCATTGGCCTGAATTTTTTTTTTTTTTTTTTAAAGGAGCTATAGCTAATTAAAACAAAATTAGCATGGCCAGGTGTGGTGGCTCATTCCTGTAATCCCAGCACTTTGGGAGGCTGAGGTGGAAGGATCACCTGAGGTCAGGAGTTCGAGACTGGCCTGGCCAACATGGCAAAACCTTGTCTATTAAAATTACAAAACTCAGGCAGGCGTGGTAGTGAGTGTCTATAATTCCAGTTACTGGGAAGACTGAGACAGGAGAATTGCTTGAACCTGGAAGGCAGAGGCTGCAGTGAGCTGAGATCATGCCACTGCACTCTAATCTGGGTGACAAAGTGAGACTCCATCTCAAAAAAAAAAAAAAGATTAGCAAAATGTTGATATTGAAACCGCAAGATGGCTGCGTGGGGATTCACTATGCTTTTCTTTTTACTTTTGTGTATGTTTGAAATGTTCTACAACAAAAAAGGTTAAAACATAAAAGGAACTCAGCTTTAGATTGTTAAAAACACACAAATCCTTGCCATGTAAGTCTTAAATACTTATTATAGGAAAAATCCAAATGCAAAAAATGTTTATGTAGTAGAAGAATGGAATATGACTAAAATTTTTCCAAAATAGAAGAATATATTTACAAATCATAGTGTTTAGCCATATTATGCAGCCCAGAAGAATAAATAAGTCGATACTTTTTAATATATAAAAAAGAAAGAGTACAGAGATCAAAAAGACAGAAGCTCTCTGAGAATGGGATCCATAAAAATGCAGAATAAAAGTTTACTCTTTTTATTTTGTTCTCAAAACTCTTCCTCCTGCTGCTTCTTTTAACAACTCCCTGCCATGATCCACCATCCATTTATTCATTCATTCATTTACCCATCCATCTATTATCCATCCACTCATTCATTCATCCATCCACCCATCCACCTACCCATCTTTCCATCCATTTCTTTACCCATATATTCATTGACCCAGCAAACATCAGTTAAGTGCCTGTCATTTGCCAAGCATTAATGGATGATCCAATACCCAATTTGAATTTCTTTACATAATACTTCAATGATCCAGAGAGAAAGAGGACTTTGAAAAATTATCTGTCGTTCAGAGATTGGAGAGTAGTGTGCAGCGGAATACATTCAAACTTTTGAAGATAGCTTTTTGCAATTGTGCCTTGTACTTCCTTTTCCCACTTTCTCTCTCCCTCCCCATCTTCCTTACAAAATGTACAAAGGGTCCTAGATTCAGTGGGTACTGGGTAGAGGTGCACAGAACATTGCCTCAAGTTGTGCAACGTGGCAGCCCTATAGACTTCAGGAACTTTGTTCTGCAATATACATTTTTTTTGTTTCATTATTTTCTTTTATTTTTATTTTTATTTTTGATGACAAAGCCAGGTTTATTGTTCTGGGTTAAACCTGTGGAGGCAGGACCTGGGAAGGGGCATGGGGACAGATGAAGCTGGTGACTGTATCTTCCTGGTCATTGCTGGGTTCTCAGCACCCTTGGCCCCCACTCAAGTTCTAGGTGAAGCCCAGTGCTGGGGGATGGGGTCCTCTTCCTGCCAGTGCAGCCTGTGGGATCACTTGTAAGATCCCACATGGAGGTAGGGGGTGGGGTGTTGGCCTGCGCTGGGGCCAGCGTCCTCAGGAAGGTGTCTTGGAGGAGATGGCGGCAGCCGCCCCATTCTTCTTGGCCGGGGCCTTCAGCAGGGCCAGCTTCTCGGGCAGGCTGCTGCTGGCTTTCATCACCACATCGTGTTCGATCTTCTTCCGGATCCCGACTTCTAGGTTCTTCTTGAGCTTTTGCTGCTGCACGACGCGCGCCTTCTTGGGAGCGATAACACAACCGCCTTTTCTCGGGCCCCGATTCTTTTCAGATGCCGCCGCTGCTGTCTTGCTCTTTGCGGGCTTGTGCGCCTGGAACTTGCGCTGCCCCTGCGCCATAATCCCTCATTTATTTTCATAGGCTATTTTTCATTAAAGCTTCAAGCTTATTATCTCTCCTCCAGGAGGCTTATTTTCTGACAAGATTAGATTGCTGTTTTTCTTCTTATTGATTGATTGATTGATTGATTTACAGGTAAGAAGAGTGAATGTCTATATACTTGGTCAGGTTCACTTTGATTCCTTATTTCTAAGATGAATTCAAATGTAATGAATCTCTTGAGCCAGACGGGGATTCTTGTTAAATATCACATCCCTCTATTTCAGTTTAGTCTTCTGCTTAATGGAAAACTGAATAGGTCCAAAGATTGCAATTTCTGCTTTATTTGGCATAATGCCGATACAAGGAACAATTACATCTTAATGATTATATCCCTTATACACTTGATTGCTTAGACCAGTATATGTCCCATTATGTGAAGCAGTCAGGATGCTTTCACCATCTCAGAAAGAGAATAACTTGAGCCTGCACAATCAAAAATATATCATCGTAACTCTTTTCTTCTGAAAGATAGAGCCATATTCTTTTGAACGGATAACCGAAATGAGAAAAGCTGACATTGTATTATTAACCAATCCTCTAGATATTTGCTTTAGAATTAAGTGTGACACATTGAAAGACATGGTCAGAGAACTGCTTTAGTTCTCTACCAGCTCAATAACATAAACAATATGAACTGGGGTTAGAAACTCCTTAAAGAATCAATGGAAGAGAAATTCATTAAATAAGATAAAATAACAAGGAAGCTGCCATATCATTTCTTTACAATTCTCTCGTGAAGTTGTATCTTGGGTTCGTCATGAAACAGTGCTCAGTGAAAGACTTAGGTGCAAAGGATTTCTTATGAATGTTCATTCAGGAGGAACCCCTAAGGGAGTGGAGGAAGCAAAATTGGACATGGAGGGAAAACCAAGCAAAGGTGTGCTTTTACCTGAACTCAGCTCTATCCTGAAAGGAGCTCTGGAGCATAAGTTACAAAAGACCATCCTTAAAGGGGTGCAGGTACCAAGTATATGGAAGGTGGGTGATGAACACACCATACTTGGAAAGGAATCTACAGGGAGTTGCATGGGGTACCAGTAATGTTCAGTGCACTGAAATACTGAACTCAAGATTGGAAAATTTTTCTGGAGGTTGGTTTCTGTAAAACTCTCCAAGTTTGTCATAACACACTCTATTCTGGGGTCCTTTGGAAGAGTAGTAGAAAGGAAAACATGGCTGTGGACTCAGGGAGACCTAGGATTGAATCCTTACCCTGCTATTTGCCAGCAAATAGAAAAACCTGGCCTAGAGTAAATAGCACCATCCCTAAATATACACGCATTAAATCAGCAGTGCTCCTTCTCACACACATCTGCTTTCTATAAAATTTGATATTTGGAACTTTTTCACCATAAGTCACTTAAATCTTAGTTTTTGACTTTTCTCCTCCAGGAAGGTTTTAATTTTCAAGCTTACTTCTCTGCAAAATAATGGGATTTAACCTAATTTCAAATGATTCCTGGCAACAGAGAAATACTTATGGTATGCTTATTTGTGGAAACAGAAAGTCCTTCTTCTTCCCAGAGTCCTCTCTGCAGATGCACCTGCCCACTCAGCCTGCCCACAATGCAGGCCCTCTTTTCACACACCCTTGGAAGAATATTCTTCAAGGAAGTCTAAAGACAAAGACAAATTACAAGAAAGCACTGCTTTTATTTTCATTTTTTCCAAATTAAGCTCCTGACCTACAATTATTATTTAGTGTTCTTTCCTCCTCCTCAAAGCTGGTTTTAGTTTCTCTACTGCATTCCCTGATCCTAGGGTATCTGGCAGTTAGTGGTCAGCAGGCTCTGTCAGGCAGCTCATCATTTGGTCAGGATCCAGGCTACCCTCTGCATCTGTCAGCCAAAACCCTCCATGTGTACCCTTGTGGTTTTTAAAGGAAGACAAATGGCCCTTCTGGGACCCAGGTAGCCAGATGGAAAGACATGACCCTCTTTGGTCTTGGCTGGGGTGAGAACCTTCTTCCTGAGTCATTCATTAGCTTAAGCTTCTTTCAGATCAAGAGATTCTACCAACTGTGGCAGGGCATGGAGGCTTATGCCTGTAATCCCAGCACTTTGGGAGACTGAGGCTGGAAGATAACTTGAGCCCAGAAATTTGAGACCAGTGTAAGCAACATAACAAGACCTCCTTGTCTCTCCAAATTTTTTTTTAAAATTTGCAAGGCATGGAGGCATGCAACTGTAGTCTCAGCTACTAAGGTGGCTGTGATGGGAGGATTGCTTGAGTCTGGGAGGTGGAGGCTGCACTGAGCCATGATGGTGCTACTGCACTCCAACCTGTATGACGAACCAAGACCTATCTCAAAAAGAAAAACAAGTAAAAATAAAAGAAAGAAATTCTACCAATTGCAAAACGTTAGGCTTTAAAAATCTTTCAATCATAGGATATTATTGCTGGAGGGAGTTTTAGAGATCATTTTGTCCCACCTATTAATTTCAGAGAAGAATGGACTGAAGCTTACATAGCTTAGATGTTTTCCTCACAATCACACAGTAGACAATGCTAGTGCTACACTTTTATGACACCAATGGTTGCCAGACTTTTATTTATTTATTAGCAGTACAGCCTCTGTTTTGAAAAAAATCTTACTCTGAAATATACCAACTAGACCTAATTCATATGAAGTGGGAGACAGGGAGCCCAAAATCAAATCTATACCCCTTTCTTCTTTTTGCAGCTCTGTGCCAAATTCCCTCTTGAAAAACGAATTTTTAATGGCTCTTAGAGATCTAATTCAGTGCTTTAGGTTTCTAATGGGTCTTTATTATGGAGCTTGATTAATATTGTTTAGAAAGTCCTGCACCCAATCATGTGTTTCAAGCTTGGAATGCCCCATAAAAAAGGGAAGCTCAGGCCAAACAGGTCAGTGCCAGATTGGGTCCAGAGCCTGCAAAGAGGATCAGGGAAGCTGGAGAAATAACCAGATAGTGGCTGAACTGAGCCCTGAGCTTCCAAGCCGAGTTTGGAGTCTAGGAAATAGTCTTCAAGGCCAAGTGGAAGGGGCTGAACTGAAAAGAGAATGCTGAGCCAAGGTTCAGGAGCTGAGTTAGAACTGGATGGAAGGAAAGTTAGGGGAATGGTATTAGTTTTTCCATTGCTATTTTTTGCAGAAATTACTACAGCTCAAATTACTGTAAATTTGGTGGTGTATAACAACATAAAATTTATTATCTCAAAGTTCGTATGGGTCAGAATTCTGAGCATGGTTTAGATAGGTTGTCTGCCCAGGGACTCACCAGGGTTAAATCAAGGTGTTGGCCAGTTTTTATTCCTCTGAGGAGCTCAGTGTTTTCTTCCAAGCTCCTGTGGTTGTTGGCAGAATTCAGTAGCTTGAGATTATAGAATGGATATTTTCACTTTCTTGCCGGCCATTAGCCAGGGGCTACTCTTTGCCCCCACCCGATGTTCCTTGCCACATGATTCTTTCTACTGTAGAGGGAGCTTTTAAATTTATTAGGGGAGCATGACTTTAATGCTTGACCATCTTTTGAAAGGGCTCCATAGATTAGGCTAGGCTCTCCCAGGATAATCTCTTTTGCTAAACCAAAGTAAACTAATTAGTAACCTAAACATGGGAATGACAATCTCATAGTATTCATGAATCCCTTCCACACTCTAGGGAAGGGGATTATACAGGGAATGTACACCAGAGTGCAGAAACCTTGGGGTCATCTTAGAATTTTGTCTACAACAGGAATGAAGCCAGGGAGACCAAGGACAGTCTTCTGGCTTCAAATGTAGACTCTACCACATGGAACCTGAAGGGCCTTGGGTGGGGAACTCGCAGTAGGTCTCCTTTATGCCTTACCAGTAAAATGGAATTGTAATCACATTTAGTTCTGGGAGTTGTGATGGAGATTCAATGGAGGTATACACAGAAGTTCTTAATCACTGCCTGACCTAGGGTCAATGCATAATGAATGCCAGCTTTTTAAACGCGTGGCCTGTGGCTCACCTTCCAAGAACCATCTGCACTCTGATACTTGGATTGGCTTAAAGGTTCCAGTCAGGAAAGATATTTTCCCTTTTAAGAAATACGAGGTCATGAAGCATCTCAGAACTTTACTGAGACGATGAACTGCAGGTGCTGGCGCTCCTAGATGTCCCACACACACACCCAGCAGAGCACTGGGTCCTTTCTCATGGCTTGCCCTCGGTGGCATGCCTTATGGAGGCTAATGGCTAAGCAGAAGATTACGTCTTAGCCCCGGGCTAAAAAGGGAGCATCGTATGTTCATATTGTAGAATAAGAATGAATGAATGAATAAATGAATAAATAAAGGGAGCATCAGGGTTGGCTCAAATTTCCTGATGACATGAAGTTTGAATTGGCACCTGAAGGCAGGTAGAATTTGGATTGTCAAAGTCAGGAAGAAAGTGTTCTTGATAATTTATATAAAGCTGTCGCCCCAGGGCTCGGCTTATCTCCTGGGTTGAATAGAGGCATTTCTCTTCTCACATCTGGGAAGCAAGTAACTTGGAGTGAGCAACTAACATACATTGTGTCAAGATCTTATCTAATTTTAAAATAATTAAAACCTAATTAATTTACATATTCTTTAAGTCGGCCTTGGTCTCTTACATGGGTGTGCTATTAGTAACAAAGTGTAAACTGAGATCATGCATATCAACAACTGTCCACTTTTCTCAAAACTGAAAGCCTATGTCCTTCTTACATTGAAGGCTATGGTTTCTATCAGTAGTGTGGTGGATGACGGGGAACATGAATTAGGGGTGATATCTAAAGTCCCATAACAGTGGGCATATGTATACTTCCAATATGGAGAAAGACATTTCAAGTTGTTCCCAACGTCCAGTAAGCCTCATGTACATTTCCATTTTTTATATAACATGCAATAGCTCAACTTTGCAGATATCTTGTTAACTCACTTCCTTCCCCACAAATGTACTTGGATATGAGAATTTCCAGGTGCTTGCTTTCTTTAGCTATTCTTGCTATTAAAGTTAGTTAAAAAGTTAACTGTAAGTGCTATACCTTTTTTGAGAATGCTGCAGCTGTTTGAGCCAGTTATAAAAGATCTGTAAAGCAGCCTCAAGGGATATGTGGAGGATTTTCATCAGCTAGGCAATTTATAGTTCTGTTTAGTTTTTACTAGATGTCACGTATTCCCAAAAAAGTTACAACAACATCAGCTTCAGCTTTATTATTAGTATACACCTGAAAACACTTTGGAAACAAAGAGTCTTCAAAAGACTCAGCGTGATTTTACAGATACAGTGCATGAGCCATTTTCTGAGGAAGTTAGTGTGGAAGCATCAGTGGTTACTAGTGGGCTGCAAGACCACTTGAATGACCAATGGAATCAGCCAACTATTAGTAGCAGTTACTGGTAAGAGGAGTTGAGGAGGCTTCCTGGAGGAGGCAGCACTTGAGCTGACTCGCTTGAGCTGATTCGTTAAAGGATTGGTGGAAGTGAGACAAAAGGGAAGATGGTCGTGGGGAAATAGGTTCCACACAGGAAGACCAGTGAGAAAATAAGCCCAAGCAGGCAAAAAATAGTGTTAGTGGGGAACTTCACACGATTCAGAGCTGTTGGAGGACGACCTGTGGGGAAGTGAGGTCAAAGAGGGAATAAGGTCTACATAGGTCACAATGGCTTGTTGGGCAATTAAAAGGAATTTAAATTGGGCAGTTTAAAGGAGTTTGCTGTGGGCAGTGGCAAACAGCTGAAGGGTTTTAGTCAGGGCAGAGTTAAAGATAGAACTGCTTTTCAGGTGGGTTCTTATTAGAGTCTACCTTAAATGCTGTGTGGAGGAAATAGATTAAGTGGGACAAGTCTGAAGGCAGGAGGCCAGTGAGGAGGCTGTTGAAGTAATTCAGGCTAGCAATGAGGAAGTCATAAGCAGGTCTAGCGTGGGAGGGATGGACAAGAGTTAAAAGCACAGCTTCTGTACTTGTTTTCATTTCATGGAAAGGAATAGAGCGTGCCACTTATAAAATGAGTGCAGAAGCCAGACTGCCCCAGTGTGACTCTTTAAGAACTACCTATGTGACCTTCGCAAACTTCCTTCTCTGTAAGATAGGGGGTGAGAATACTAGTATTGCAAAGATCACACCTATGAATACACGGAAAAGCATGAAAGAGTATTTGGCACATCTCAGGTGTTCAATATATGTTAGTGATTATTGTTATGAAAGAGTTTAGCCCTGAAACTTGCATTTCTCAGACAAACTCCAAGAGGTGGAATCCTGAATCAGATACTTGTTAGGGTACTGTGGCAATTTAACGATTTCATTCCCCAATCTCCTCATCTGTAAATGTAGATAACAATAATAACAATAATTTGTACTTCATAGGGTTGCAGTACGAATTAAATGTGGAAATACATGTAAAGTACTTAGCAAGTGACAGATGTATCTTAACTCTTTACCACTACCACCACCATCATCACCATCATCATCTTCTAGGCAACTCTTTCATTTATCCCTTTTACTTTTTTTGAGAGTAGTATATTGAATACTGGTGGTTATTAGTTATATGAAAAGTGACATGCTCCCCACATAGCTTGATTTTCTTACCTATATTTGAGTTCTCATAATATAAAACTACTTTGCCTGCTAAATTCACCTTAATGTTTCAAGAAAAAAATCTATGACACATTTACTAATCTTATAATTTTATATTTGTGTAACACCTTTGACCTGTAAGAGAAGGAAGTGAAGGTAAAAGTGCTAATTTTTTCTTTACTGTGGCTGAAATTTTATTATAAAGTATCTCTTGGCCCTGGTATTCACATAATCTGTTTTGTAGGAAATGTCATTACTGTCCTCCAGTTGGGTTGTTCACTGCCAGGAACTAAGGAATAAGACTCAAATTTAGCACTTAGACTGGGTCTCTAAATTGAAATAGAAAATGCTCAATGTATAATATTACTATGCTCAATCTATTATGCAGGCATTATTAAGCACTCACTGAGTGCTTCCATCTTTGGGCTAAGGGTTATGAAGATGGAAACAAATTTGAGTCAAACAGCTTGCTGTCAAGGTAGGGAGACTCAGCTGGCATTGATGGGTGATTAATGAGCATTGAGTCCTGTGTAGGGAAATTAAGCACTCTGATTGCTCAGAGTTGGCGAGACAGGCACTTCACTGCATCTTGGAGAGGCCCAGACCTGGGATCAGTCCTAAAAATGAAGCCTTTGTCACTTTAGAGAAGACATTTCCTACTGGGTGGCCTCAGTTTTACTTTCATTAAACTGGGTTGGCACTAGATGATATCTTGGTTAGCTCCCAACTTTTATACTTGCTGGTTAAATGTGAGCTGGGTACTTTCTAGAAGCTTTCTAAAGAATAAACAAATGCCCATAATTCCAGCACTTTGGGAGGCCAAGGAAAGAAATGGAAATGGAAAGATCACTTGAGGCCAGGAGTTCAAGACCAGCCTGGGTAACATGGTGAACCCTGTCTCTACTAAAAATACAAAAAAAAAAAAAAAAAAAAAATTACCTAGGTGTGGTGGCACACACCTGTAATCCCAGCTACTCAGGAGGCTGAGGCACAAGAACAGCTTGAACCCAGGAGATAGAGGTTTCTGTGAGCCCAGATCTCACATTGTACTCCAGCCTGGGCAACAGCGCCAGACTTTGTCTCAAAAAAAAAAATATATATATATGATAAACAAGTGGATCTTAAAGTTATTGTTGTTCTTGTTGTTTTTTAAGGAATCCATAGCTTTACCCTACAACATATGAACTCTCTCTAGTCTATATTTTATCTCTGGATCAACTGTTATCAGACCATGTGTGCTAGGTCCTTTATGAATAAATTTCCTTGAACTGTGCTATGGGGTTTATGCTAAAAAAAAACAAACTTGAGATTGTGTTGATTGTCTTTAGGTAGTGAAGGAGATCACTGACCTTCTCATACAGAGTTCCCTCCATGAAGCCATGTTTCCCTGAGGAATTGATATGCTTCTTTCCTACTATTTCTGGCAGGTGTACATCTGACATGGTCTCCCCTAGACTTTGCAGGCTAGGAAGCTTGGCCCAGACTGTGATTCAAAATGCACATGGGTGACACATCTTCATTTTATCGTTCTTCTTTTTCATTTCTCTGATCTTTATTTTTATCTTTGTTATTTTTCCATGTCATTGCATAGATGCATCTAATCCACCTCTAATTATCTGTGGATCAAACCAAGCAGCAATGTGTGGTAAACAGAAGGTTTAGGTGCCAAAAGCAGAGTCTGTGCTCAGGAGGATATTCACTCTTTTGTGATAAAAATAACCCCTCACGTGGGTATAGCATATTTCAATTTACAAAGTACTCTTTGAATATTTATTACTACCTTGTGAAGTGTGTGGTGAAGTTCTTTATTTTCTTCATTCTACAGATGCAGAAACTTGAGGCTCAGGGAAGGCAAGTGATTTGCTGCATGTTGCTTGGTGTTGAAAGGTGCGGCGGTCTGGGTTTAACAGGAACATTTACCAGCCAAGGTTCAGCAAGAGGAGCTTTTCAGTCCCCTAATCCCTCATTATCCCTCAGAGAAGTACACTGAGGCCAGGACAATGCTGACACACCATGAAGTAATACTCTATGGACAAGAAATTGTCCTGCTGATGCTCTTATGGTATAAATGTGAAAATGACCTTCTAAGAGAGTGCTAGGAAATGCCAGTTGCTTGGCACCTGAAAACCTTGGGGTCCCTGGGTTCTTGGGAAGCCAAGTTCAGCACAGTACTACCAATGAGAGAAGGAGGAACCCAGGTCCCTTCTACCACCCAGGGAAGATGTGGTTCCTCCCTGCTGAGATAATGGTTGTCATCAGTCCTAGCTAGCTTATTGACAGGTAACCTACAGTACATGCTGGACCAAATTGGACAGTCCTTCTCTCCACACATTAGTAATAAGGTAATAGAACTTGAACTGGAACCCAGGGCTCCTATCCTCAGATCCATTCTTTGCTCCACTGTCACATTACATTGGTTAAAGGGCCACAGATATTCAGGCCTGAGAAGCAGTATCCCCCTGTAGAAATTCTCAGGACAGAAATAACAGCTTCCTCTGTTCTACTCTTATTGTACCTCATCCTTTATTATGTTTGTTGACCGGCATATACTTCTTCTCCTATATAGGGCAATGCCTATGATCTATTAATTTTAGTAGCCTGCAGCAGTTTGTGTAGTTTATGGCATACAATAGATATTTAATAAAAAAAAATTAGCTTACGAATTCAGTATCTCCCTGTTAACTTTCAAAAATGAATTCCTTGGTATACTTAGACTTTTTTAGTCTGCCTAGTCATTCATTGATTTTTATCACCAAACAAAACCCACAAAACACCATACAGAGTACATTATGTTGATGATTACTACCTGTGGAGATGTTCTTCTGATTATCTCGTGAAGCTGCTTCCTTCTCTATATGCCCTCTTGCTTCAGACCTCATCATCTTTCACTTGAAATATACTGTTATCTGAAGTCTCCTTATTGATTATCTGCCACCCGTCTCAACTGAGGCCATCTTCCACCTTGTATTCCACCCTTTCTGACCTGCCTGTCAGATTCTAAATACATCTGATGAAGTCTTCCCATTCATTCTTCAAGACCCAACTCAGCAATCACCATACCTTCACCTTGATATATCATACATGCCAATGGTTTCCTGGGTCATCTCTCAAGGGGATGTATTGACTTTAGTTTTTGCTTTTGAATATATGCTGAAAAAATTGGTCATATTCTCTGCAATTTATTGATGATCGTTAGTTATAGTGGCATTTGCCATTGAAAATAAATCAACTTTCAGGCAAGAAACCTGAAAAGGTATAACTTTTAGGGTTCAGGGAAAGAGTATAGGATCCTTGTGACGTGAGAGTTATAAAATAAAACAGTAGAATCTATAATCCTGGAATAGACTGACTGCTGCTAAAGGTCACGTGTGTCCTCTACCCCTTGTTCCACATTACATTCTCTGTATCCATAGCAGAAGATTCTGGCTTATGTGTTTTTTATCACGTTCACTCACAGTAATGACTCTGCTCTTGGTTATTTATCTTTGTTAGCGAAGAGACACCGTGTTGCCCTTCCCAGGGTTCTTGCACTTTAATATCATCTCTCAGGGAAGGGAAGGCTTTGGTGGCAAATTATAAAACAATTGCAAAGAATTGTGAGCAACCTTAGAGAGCCAAAGTTTTTGCTTTGTGTATCCAGTCATTCTCTGGGAAGTAGACTAATAAAATTCCTGCAATATTCATCCCTACCTTTTTATGCCTGCTGAACTATATGTGAATCCTCAGTATGCATCTACTTGGGTCAACCTAAGGCAGAATTGTAAAGAATTCGAAAGCACAGTGAGAGTTTTAGAGATGGAAAGATATTAGAGATATTTTTCCAGGATGATTTTTACCTTGTCTATCAACATCAGTTTTATGGGTTGGAAACTTTGAAGCCTTTATCCAAAACAACTGTGAGGCTACCTCTAGGTACTGTGAGCAACATGTTGGGATTGTTAGCATTGTCTGTCATGGTTATAGGTGAGTTCAAAGCATGCTTGTTGTATCTCATACAACTTCTTCTCCAGTGTAGAGAGTGCCTCTCAAAACAGATGGTACTCTTATTGCTTTCTTAACACATTAGTAGGCCAAGACTATTTTATTACATGAAGTGGTGGCATGTTATATTGACAGAATATATATCATTGTCAAAATCCTTGAATCTCAAGATAGGGACATACTAAAAAAATCTGAGTGAAAATTAAAAGGAGATTTGAAGTCATTTGTTTTCTATAGTTTACATAATATAGTAGAGAATAGAGTACTGTAATGCTACTAAAAATTACAGAATTGTGTCCAAGGTCAAATTTAATAGTGATAGGATATATCTACTTTTCCATATACCAACTGCATATCTGTATCTTTTAGAAGTACAGCATCTCCTATAGTCTAGAATGATTTTACAAAATCACTGTGTTAAAAGAATGTAGGAGGGCCAGGCATAGTGGCTCATGCCTGTAATCCCAGCACTTTGGGCAGCCGAGGTGGGCAGATAACCTGAGGTCAGGAGTTCAAGTCCAGCCTGACCAACATGGTGAACCCCATCTCTACTAAAAATACAAAAATTAGCCAGGCATAGTGATGGGCACCTATGATCCCAGCTACTTGGGAGGCTGTGGCAGGAGAATCACTTGAACCCAGGAGGTAAAGGTTGCAGTGAGCTGAGATCACACCACTGCACTCCAGCCTGGGCGACAGAGCAAAACTCCATCTCCAAAAAAAAAAAAAAAAAAAAAGTATGTGAAAAACAATAATGGTGACTTTTGCTCTGGATTGAATTCTTATCTGTTAGGTAATGTAGATATTTTAAAAAATATACAAATAAATAGTCTTGGAAGAATATGGCCATAACTTCTTGGAGTTCATAATTGCAAAGAAAAGGAATATAGGGCATGGAAACTTATGTGCTGGATAGTTCACAAAAGCAGATATAAAAATAAAACTTCAAAGAAAAATGGTAATAATTCCATGGCTGAGACTCTGGCTGTGTAGGTTTAAAAGATAAACTTTCAGACTATGTTGCTGCAAATAGTTTGAATGAGGAAAAATGGGATGGGCCTTCTCTGATGAGCTTCTGGGCCGTGTATAGAAGATGAAAGAAGAGGTTCATGGTTACCAAGACTCAGACTAACGTTTAAAATTGTCTTTAATTCTGGATAGCAATTTAGAGTGACCTGGTTTATTATGTATACATTTTCTATTTTGGAAAATATATATGGCTATAAATATTTTAAAATTTTTTTTTGTTGTTTGTTTGTTTTCCCTCCAAGAATCACTACATTTCTTCACCTATGTCAGTGTGTTTTAGTATTTTTTTTTCATCATTATCCCCTTAAGGAATCTTTTAAAAACATTCTTTCCCCATAATCACTTCTTATATATAATATTAATACCACAGATATACTGCATATCTGTTTATGCACTATGGCCTTTTGGAGGGCCATTTTAATCTTTAAGTTTTTTTGGCATCCACCAAGAATCAATTTTTGTCCCTTTGAAAATGAATCATCATGCTACAACTGATTTCCTTTATGCACAATATATAGATTTGAGCTATTTTGGGGCATCTTCTCTTCCCCTTAACATTTTGTGTTGTAGCTCCCTTGCTTACACTAGAGAGTATACCCACAAGTGCTCCTCTCTTGGCGTGCTAAAGACACATTCTTTGCTTTGCAAGATCCTGTGGTCCTGATACCAGAAACTAGGTTCTACATGGTCCACACCAGAGGGGTCCTACACATTAATTCATATGCATAACTATTAACATCCCGTTAGCTCCTCTTTGAGGAACATAAATGTAAAGAACAGAGAAAAAAACAGTACTACCTGGCTTCTTCCCTTTCTTCAGGTTTTTCCTCCAGGCCAAAGTCTAAAGATACAGCCCAGCTTTCTTTCTTTATTTTTCAAGAAATAACTGTTGTTTAGCTGTACTTTAGCAAATGTGTGTGAGCACTTTCTTGACAGATTCTCTGTACCACCTCAGGTATATACTACAAGAAGACAAACACTCTTATTGGATACTATATCAGTTTTAGGTATCGTTTTCTTCACTTTCCTCAAGAGAGAATCTTTGGCCACTCTATAGCTTTGTATTTCTTTTATTTAATGTGTGGTTGTGTATCAGTCAGGATAAATTAGGTTATGCTGCTGTAACAAAACACCTTCCAAAATCTTGATGCCACCATCTCCATCTTTCTTGTCACATGATAGATGGAAAGCATAGTCTGGAGGGTCTCAATTTTAGCAAAGAAGTAACACTCATAATTTAGCTTCCCAAATCATTAGGCAGAACTAGTCTCATAATCCCATCCAACTGCAAGAGAGGAGAAAATGCAACTCTACTTTGCTCTGAAAGAAGAGGAGAGTTAGATCTTAGCAGAACTAGTGATACTGTAGGATAGTACTAAGATTTTCTCTATTTTCTGGATTCTTCCCTCTGCATGATAGATGGATATTTCTTCTTCAGTATCTATAATTTATTTATAACTTTTCTACCACACAAAGTCTTTTTTCCTTTCTTCTCCTGAATCACATTCTTTTCCTCAGCAATTGTTTACCATTCAATTTGAATGTCTCTCTTTCTCATAATCTTTATTTTTATTTATTTGTTGATTTAGATTGATTTCCTAACTAGATTATATATATCTGGCCTTTCTAGGCACTCACTGTGTTAGGTAACCTGGTTTATTGAGGGTGATGCCGGAGTTTTTCTCAACCCCTTTGTTGGACTTGGGATGGGGGTGCCCTGATTACTTAGCCCACCATGCTCAACCTGTTGAAGGAGGGAGTGTATGAGTGAGCAAGTACAGGATCCAGCTGGCCACTTTGGGTGCCAGCAGGAGCAGGCTTTGTGCAGGTCCCCTGGCAGCACCCAGGTTGCGTGCCTGTGACTTCTGAAGTCCTAGAGGGCATGTTACAATGCTCTCTTAGCTCCTCTGTTCGTGGATAGTGGTGTGTTATCAGCTTGCCTTCTCCTGTTGGGTGGCTGCCCTCTACCAACGAGTGTAAAGGGCCAGTGCTACAGCCTTTTCTGGGTACCCACACTCAGTGGGTCCCAAGCTCTTGTCTTGCGTCCAAGAAGAATGAGGTCACATGGACACTTGAAGGATGTTAGACATGGGGAATTTTATTTAGTGATGGAAATGGCTCTCAGAAGAGAGGGGAGTGGGAGAGGTGACCAGGCAGGCAGGTAAACTTCCCTGAAGTCAGGCTGTCTCTGGCCAGCTCTTCTCCGAAGTTAAGCCATCTCTCCTCCAAAGTCCAGCTATCCCTCTGAGGTCAAGTCATCTCTCTCCAGTCAAGCCACTTCTGTCTCCCTACCAACTGAGTCTGGGGTCTTTATGGGCACAGGATGGGGGGTGGGACAGGCTGTGGGTAGTTTTGGAAAAGGCAACATTTGATTAATAAAAAGACATTATTCAGAAAGAACCAATTGGCAGACAGAGGGCACACAAGGATAGAAGTTCTTGCTTTGGGCCACAGGTTTTAAGCTTTTTGGCTTGAGGGTGGGGTTTCATCAGGGACCTCCCCATCTGTCTAGAATTTCTCTGCCTTCTTCCTCTATCAAGAGGAGTGTGTCAAGTCCTTTGATTTCTCCTTTTGCAGGGAGATTTGCAGCACACATTCTTAGGGTAACTAAAAGCCTTCAAATATAAGAAATGGACCTTATGGTACCTACAATTTCTAGGTGAATTGCCCATCTTTTTTTTTTTCTTTTTCCCCTTGGAAACTGTTCATTTTCAGGACCATTCTCATGAGTTTCAAATAGGATTTTTTTTCTCGGAATTGAATTCTGCTAACTGACCCACCATCACCAAGAGAATGCCCAGCTTTGTTCTTCTTTGATGGAAATTTCTCTTTCTGTGTCTCAGGGCTTCCAATATGAAAAAAAGATAAGATGATAAATTAATTGCTAATGGGAGAGAACAAAAGAAGGATTTTCACAGTGTTCTCTTTTATTCCCTTGGATAGCTCAGAAGCTAAAGCTGAGACTCAAGAAGGAGTACCTGGGTCTTAGATAAGTTTTTGAGACCTGAAAGATATTATTGCCTCTTTATTTTGCTAGAAATTGATTATTTCAATTGCCAAAGGCTGACATTGGGATCTTTTTCTCTTGAGCTGCATTAGAATGAGAAGGCATTCATCCCTCTCTAATGCTTAAAAGAAACTTTTGTTACGTATTCTTTAAATTTGAAATGTGTTTTTTATTATTCACCACATGGGCTCAGATTTGTAAAGAAACATAGAAACCGAAGACCTAATTTACTTCTTGTTCTGCTTTGTGGAAAACAAAGCAGAAGGGGATGATGGCCAAGGTCTGGTGGCTTCAGCCGAAATCAGTTGAGGCTTCAGATTCCATATGAATGGCAAAAGCCTCAGTATCACTGAAATGCATGTCTGTTTCATCCTTACAGCTGGGACAAAAACTTGCTCAAATCCAGATCAAAGGAACCAGTTTTGACAGTTTTTGCTAAGGTCTGGGTGTATTTTTCCTTATCCACCTCTCCTTCCCACTTTTCTGTCTCTTTCTCTCTTTCTCTACTCCTTTCAGGTCAGGTGTATAGATGACCTCCTTCTCATTACAGACAACAATGGGATTCATTATGCAGAACATATCTCCCTGAGGCAGAGTGTGGAAGCCACCCAGGCTTAACTTCTCAGGGGCAGGAAGGGGATGTGTTCAGGAAAGCCTTTGTTTCCAGACTGAGCTGATTGGCTAATATGCATCTTGCCTTTGGCTACTTCATGCCGTGACTATCTAAGCAACACTGGGTTTTTTTCTCAGGGCAGAAGCAGAGAGATGGAAGATAACAGAATGGTGTTTGTTACCCCTATATAGGATGCTGTGTACATAAAAGCCGCAGAAGCTATGTGATCTCCATACAGTCCTTACCAGTTTGCCTCAGCTGGGCACCTGTGCAGGCCAGGGTGACTGGCTGCAAATGAGCTTCCTACTTGTCTCACCCTACACGGCTCTGCCTCTCCCTATTAAAGCTCCGCCTCTGGTCCTCAAAGCTCCTCAAATAGGTCCAAGATTAACTCTGGCTGAGGGGAGAGGTCATTTTTCAAACATGGTTAGGCAAGTGGCAGGCGCTGAGAATATCAACTTTTCTTTCTCAGGGACATGTGAACTTTTTTAGTGTTAAGCAACACCTGAAAACTATTCATCTTCAATGAAGAGTTAGTTTATACCCTGAGAAAATAGGATTAACCATTCATAGTCCTGATCATCTATGTTTAGTTCTCTCTGCAGTCTTTGGAAGTTACCTGCCAAGGACAGAATTTGGTCTCAAGTGAGCAAGAAATACAGACAAATTAAGTGCCAGGTTCCACTTGTCTAAGAATGGTAAATTAATAGTCCTTACCTAATGGTGTTCTTTTTACTTGAGTTAAGACATAACTGAAGTTTTCTCTTCCATGTGAAATTGGAAGAGATTTGTATTTCTTTGCTTCATTCCTGTCATGAGGGGTAAGTTAAGTTTTGTTTTTGGTAGAAACTTCTAAGTTCCAATTGCTTTCTCTTACCCCACCCCTCCCCAGAAAACAATTCTCCTGTTCATCTGAAATTAAAAAGGAAAGCAACTTGGTGCCGCACAGAAAGGTAAAAAGAAATGGATGGTAACGTTTGTTTCTGACCTTCAGTGAAAGAATTCTGTTAGTTAGGCACTATAAATTTGTTTTCTGTGAATGGGAGAGCGTAAATGTGCTCCATCAGGATGGAGGAAAGCATGTGCACCCAAAACGTGGAACACAGAATAAATCGATCAAATTAATTTGTGGCTGTCAGCCCTGGAGGCTCATTTCCCATCAGTAGTATCAGGATGAAAAGGAGCGGTTAACTTGTAATGATTGGGAAAGGTGGGGACCATGGATAGATTTGCTCAGGGGCACTCTAAAAGGTGCCTTGCTTTCACTCTTCCCACCAAGAATTTGCCTTGTCTGTAGTCATAGTGGTCCGAGGCTGCTGTGGAGGAAGTATATAAGTTGCCCTGGGGCCCAGCTGTGCACTGGCCGGCTGGCCCCAGTCCTCGACCTTGTCTGTAGGAGTTCCTCCTTTGAGTTAAAGGATGACAGGACCACTTACAGGCGTCTGTTAATCTTGTATAACTATATGACTTTTGCCAGGCAAGGAAGATTCCTAGGGGATGGATGATGTCAAGGAAATGTTCATTTAGGAAATTGTAGAGAGAATGTCTAGAGCTGAGAGTAACATTGGAGAATCCTTCCACAAAACGGTGCTCAGGACAAGCTTTGGGCCACATTACCCCAAATCATTTTAATAACATTGGAGGCTTTTCGCATTGCATTATCACTGAGTCACTTTCTGGACAATATTTATTTTACTGTTTGTTGCCTAAACTTGGTTTTCATGGCTACTTTACTGATCCAGGAAACTCATTTTGTGATCAGAGTGTATTGAAAACATTGGCTTGTCAATATGGATCACACTAACCAGATATTTGCCAGAATTCACATCCCTAAAGTATGCTATTTCAAGGATTACAAGAAAACACCTTCGGGTGATGGGCAGTAAATGCAAGAGTTTGCTCCAAGGCAAGACACTAGACTTGCCATTAGACTGCAGATAGCTGGAAATGCTGTCCTTCACTCAAAGACATTTATATTAAAAGCTTTGAATTTGATCTGTGGTTTGATAATTTCAAATCTCAATGGATTATTGAGGTGACTCTTCAAGCATATTTTTCATATTCAGTTAAGTAAATAATGATACATTATTTAGTTAAAAGCAGAGTGAGCTGATGATCTTTAGTGGATGTGGAATGTTATAATGGAATAATTGGATCAATCTGGTCTTCTGGTATTGGAACATCATTTCCCCGATCTGTCAAGTTCTCCCTCTCTTCCTACACCCACAGAAGCACAGATTTTGGTTATCACACTGGGACGTCTCCAACTGTCCAAGAACATTTCATGTCCTTCTTGTCTTTATGGATAGAGGATGATGGATGATACCCCTGCCCCAACATATACATCGTGGATATTGGACATGTTGAAATACATATAAGTTATGTTCTGTTGAGTTTCTGCCTAAACCTTGAACTTGGTTGGCTCTGCTTCTTGGTTGCCTGTAATAGTCTTCAGATGGTCTGCAGTGTCAGTTTCTTAGTGATCACCATTCATCTCAGCAGTAATTATATGGATGACATGTTGTATATGCCATAAAAACACACTTAATGGGTTTTTTTGCTACTAGATTCTCAAATATTCTTGACTTGATTATTTATATGAGTAAATGTGAATTAATTTTAGGAAAAATTTGATTCCTTAAGGAATCTGTAAGCTTCTTCTTGTTAATAATATATTTTTAAAAAAACTCTATAGCCCATTATTTGCCTTTTTGCCTTAGCTCTCAAGAAACCAAATCCGAACCTAGTATCTGATTGTGATAGACATATCTGTGCATTTTCTTATCCCAGTTTCTGTTCACTTCTGCCACTAGATAATTAAGAGGGTAAGATAATTTACTTACTAACACATAAATAGGATTTTTTAAAAAATCTGGCATTGCTTAGTAGAAAGAAGGGAATCCACAATTAGTAAGTTTTTATGGTACAGTGAAAAATATGAAACACCTGGAGCTTGATTTGATAAGGGAATACATAAACACCTCTTTTTCTCTCTCTTTTGTGTGTATGTGTATACGTGTATGTGTATGTGTATGTATGTGTGATTTACAATATAAAATCAAGGAGCATCTGAGATAGAAGAATGTAGCTGAGAAAGCCAAAAGGAAAATGCTGTAGGAAAACAGATTAGCATTGTGAAGTCCTAGAAACAGGTTTTGAACACTATCGTGGACTGTGCTTTGTGCTGATGAAACAATAGAACACAGAAACACATTGCCAAATCCAGACTGAAAAATTGACAAGATCATTAGACTGGTACTTAGGGTGCCTGGTTTTGAAATCTGGTTTGGTCACTAATTAACAGAGAGAGCATCTTTGAAAAAAAATCACACTCTAGGTTAGATGCTCTCTAACATGATGTTTTCACATCATGAGTCACTTAAAAATGCTTCCATATTGCATAAATATTGGCAACGGAATTGTTACTCCCCAGCATGTGCCTGGGCACAGCTCTGAGCAATAGAGAATAGGTCAGAACTGATTCCTTGACCTGATCTATTCTGACCTTCCCTGAACTCCGTGTCCCAGAAATTTTTATACTTATTCAAAGGCTGACTTTTCTGCTTGGTAATATTTCCCTTAGATTGTAGGGGACAACTACATGCTAGTATCTTTACTTTCCTGCTGAAATAGCCCATAGCACAGTAGTTTGGGAATAGCTCTAATGAACTTATTGAAATAACTAGGTCCTAAGAGGCTCAGCTGCTCATCAGATGCAGCCCCATAATGTACAGGTGTCCTCACTTGGGGGAAGTGACACCATGAGACCATCCTATGGAACAACATGTAGTAGACCACATCAGGAGACTCGTCATGCCTGTCACTCCTTGACCACTTGGTGCATTGTCCTTCATCTTTCTAAGCTGAGGTCACATCATTGATCCACTGTTGCTTAGAAGCCTCTTTCCTTTCACCCCACAGAGTGGAACACCCCCTGTGTTTCCCTGATTTCCTCATCCCTCCTCCTCCAGGAATGCTGTTAAAATAGAAATTTCAGCTGAGTCACTTTCCAAAGTGAGGTGTGAGACCAAGAGGGTGTGTGTTTCTAAGTAGCTGGCTAAAAGATGGTGAATGAACTCTGAATACACTCACCCACACTAGAGACATAAAGGGATCAATAAGCATATATTAGAAGGGACACATTCTTGGAGAAGGCTGTTGGCAGCCTGTGCCATCCCCTTTTCATTATCAAAAGGAAATAAGCCTTGATAGAAGTGCAAGGAGAGAACTGGAAAAATTCCCAACCTGCCAGTGGGGAACACAGAGAAATAGGGTTTACTTCAGGCTGAGCGCCTTGTCGGTTCGGGTATTATAACAAAACAGCATACCCTGGAAGGCCTAAACAACAGAAATTTATTTCTCATAGTTCTGGAGGCTGGAAGTCCAAGATCATGGTGCTAGCATGGTCGGGTTCTGATGAGGGACTTTTTCCTGAGTTGCAGATGGCTAACTCCTTACTGTATCCTCACTTTGCAGAAATAGAGCTAGTTTGCTCTCTAGTGTCTGCTTATAAATGCACTATTCCCATTCATGAAGACTCCAATCTCATGGCTTAATTAGCCCCCAAGGGCCCCACCTCTAAATATCATCACATTGGGATTAGGGTTTCATCATACTAATTTGGGGGGGCATTATACTGAGAGCATCTAAAGAGCAAGAAGCAGTCTGCCCCTGCCTCCACGTTGATTCGGTGAAAAGTTGGCTGTGTTAGGATTGGCCTACACTCCAAGAGTTTGTCAGTGAAAAAGACTGGTATTTTCTGTGAGTCGAGAGGTTTGGTGTGGAATGTTCCAAGGTCCTGTTCAAGAGGGCTTTTTGGAGAGTGGATAAACCTCAGCAGAAATATTGAGGTATTACTACATTGCCAGGAGCCGAGGCAGAGGTACTAGGTGAAGTTTGAGGATGAGATGCGCTGGCCCTCAGTGAGAGAAACAAACCACTGATGAGAAAGCCAGCTGTGAGCGGCCGCCAAGCCCTGACAGCACTTGTGCTGGGGCCGCATCCCTGTGTAGTGAGCAAAGATGTTCTGATTTCCCTTTTCTTTTCTCCCTTCCTCTACCCAACCCTGGAGACCGGTTAGTAAGTGGAGGGAACAGGATTTGAGGCTACCAAGTGGGAGAACAAAAGAGAAATTGAGTGCCTCCTCGTACCCGCTATACTTGCCAAAGCTCCATCCAGGGAAGGAGAGGGAAGTCTTTACTTCAAAGCAAAATGCAAGTTTTAACTCTTACATGGAACTCTGTGTAGAATCATTGCTCCCTGGTCCCCCAGAGTTGCCCACATCCTAATCCCTGGAACCTATGAATATGTTACTTCACGCGGTAAAGGGGAATTAAGGTTGCAGATGGAATTAAGATTTGCTAATCAGCTGAATTTAAGGTCAGGACAATAGCCTGGCTTTATCCAGGTGAGCCCAATGTAATCAGAAGGGTCTTTATATGTGAAAAAGGGAGGCAGGAGAGTTAGAGTGACGCAAGGAGAGAACGATTTCACTAGCCGTTGTTAGTCTTGGAGACAGAAAGGAGCTATGAGACAAGAGGGGCAGCCTCTAGGAACTGGAGAAGACAAGGGAACGAATTCTACCCTGGAGCCTCCAGAAAAGAACTGCTGACACCTTGATTTTAGCCCAGTGAGCCCCATTTCAGTCTTCTGACCTTCAGAAATGTAAGATAAATTTTGTGTGTCCGAAGCCACTAAAGTTGTAATTTGTAACAGTAGCAGTAGAAAATTAACACACTAAATAACTAAATCAAAACTGCGTTACTTCAGAAGAAGCGGAAAAGTCATAGGTAGAGAAATAATTAGCCTCAAGGAATAACTTAAATGAAGAGAGGGAGACCAAAAAATGAAGTTACTTTAAGAATATATAGCCCCAAGTGGTTTCTCAACCTAACAGTTACATATCTAAATCAGGTTATCTGTCCATATTTCTTTCTGGAAGCTCCCCACAAGGCCAACCTGGAACCTGGATCCAGTGTTTCTTTTAAGTGGGTTTTGCATTTTCTGGTTCTGAACAAAGGTCATGTCCAAAGTCCATATTCGGAAACAGTTTTCATGGAGCTCTACTCATTTGCAGAGAAAACTCTGTCAGGGTGATTGGTAGTTAGTGTGAGCCTCAGCTGTTCTCAAGGATCCTCAAAACAGAAGCCTCAAAAGAGAGTCTTAATGAGTGCTGTAGTCTTTTGTGGCAAGAGGATGGGGGCTGTGATGTGTTTGAGTGATAAAGTTGGAGATCCAAGTTGGGTCCAGACAATGGAGGACTTCAGATACCGCAGAAAATAGATTGCCTTTAATTTCAATTAGAGTGTGTGTTGATAAACATTTGAACTGTGACCATTGCAATGAAGGGGTTAGGCATAAAGCAGTTGGAGATATCTTGCACTTAAAGGTGACAGGACTTAAAGCTGAGTAGGAATCTTAGTTTTCTATCCTGGAGATCTTTGTCCCCCACCAAATCTCATGTTGAATTGTAATCCCCGGTGTTAAAGGGGCCTGGTGGGAGGTGATTGGATCATGGGGATAGTTTAGCACCATCCCCTTAGTGCTGCTTGTTTAAAAGTGTGTAGCACCCAGCCCCCACTTCCTGCCAGCCACATGAAGACTGTGCTTGCTTCCTCCTTGCCTTCCTCCCTGATGGTAAGTTTCCTGAGGTCTCCCCAGAAGCAAAGGCCTGTACAGCCTGCAAAACCATGAGCTGATTAAACCTCTTTTCTTTATAAATTGCCCAATCTCAGGTATGTCTTTGTAGCAGTGTGAGAATAGACTAATACAATATGTCATTAGCTGATTGTGACACTGAGCAGGAGAAGATGGGGGCTGTAGTGCATATGTTTTGTGGAATTCATGCATTTGGGGTGATTGTGCACCACTAAGTTGGAGCTATCAACCAACTGAGAAAATTGCATCAAGAGTGAGAAGCCAGAGTCTGGGGTAATGAGTTATGTATTTTCAACCCAGTAATGAAAATAGGGTCAGGGGTGAATGAGATAATCTAACAAGGAAATGCTGAATACATGCCATACCTGTGTATTAGAGGAAATCATTTATTTAATGAAAAAAACCACTTGTAACAATCTTGAACATGTCAAGCAGCCTCAATGGGAGAGCAGAATTCAAAGACATGGGTGAGCAGAAAGGAAAGTGAAGTTGTAAATGCAACAAAGGCTGAGTAAATATGAAGTCGGTTCTGGTGCATGGAGAGAGGTAACTTTTCATATAATCAAAAAAGATGTCTAAATATGAGCTGTAAATTAAGAGAAGAAACTCTGTATGAATGACTGGGGCACTGGAAAGAGAAGCAAAAGGAGGAAAATATTAGTGATTTGGTGATAATGTTATGCCTGCATGAAGAGAAAGTTACAAGGTAGATGGAAAGAGGAAGATAGGCTATGACAATTCCTACTGCTGATATTAAACCTAAATAACAGTATTTATGCCACCATGGGGTCTTTTCTATTGCAGTCCTGAGTGGATGATGGGGCTGGGCTCTACCGCGAGCTCGGCTCCCCTGTTGGGAGGGTGTAAGTGGTACATGGACATGCAGCCAGCAGCTTGCACACAGGAGGGGCTGGTATCTGTTGTGTTCTCAGTATATTTCATGCTAAGGTTAATACAGAAGAGGCAGGGGATGGTCCCTGACTTTGAAAAGTTGATGATATAACGGGGAAGGTAAGTCTTCACAGAGGACGTTTTAATATAACCAATCTTGATACAAATTCTTTAATGTGGTAAGATTTCAGAGTAAGGGAAGATTACATTGCCATACTTAGGAAATTGGTTGAGGAAAGCTTCCTAGATGATGTGGGGCATGACCTCGACCTTAGAATAGGCAGAGAGGTAGAAGGGTGAATCATATAAACAAAAGCATAGCATAAGATTTTTTGCTCTTGGTGCTGAGGAGTTGTCATACCTACCCGTGTTGTCCTAACAAAAGCATAGCTGCTGGTGGGGATTGCAGGCCTTCAGGAGATGTCCCGCAGGGAAATAGCTGGGGAGAGGGGCTGTGGCATAGTGGGAGGAGCACTAGTTTGGGAGACAGATCGTTGAATATTCCTTGGCTCTGATCCTGACCATTTAGATGATCAGGGGAGACATACTTCACCTCCCAGTGTCTCATCTGTAAATTAGGGGTCAGAAGAGGTACCTCATAAAATTGTATCTCGTATATCCTCTTCCACATTCCTTGTTCTCCTACCTTGAACATATAATAGTAGGTGTACACTTTCCTTTTCAGAAGAATCTGACTCTGTCTACCTGCTCTGTCTGATTTTCTTCTGATTCATCTTCCAAACAGGTGTGCAAGTACTCTTTCTATGACATTTGTCCAGTGGTCACTCACCTGCTTAAAGTTCTCCCCATTTGCCTGCAGGTGAAAGTTTTTCTACCATCTTTGGTGCTGAATTCCATCCCAGCCATATTCCCTGCTGACTACCCTCTTGCAGACTAGTCACGTTGAACTGCTTGCCAGTCTCCGAATACTCCAGTCTCCTTGGCCATGGCTCACATTCTTTCTTCTTCCCTAGAATAGTCTCCCTATGTATGCCACCAGCCCCTAATTTTTGCCATTACCTTCTTCCCCATCTTGGAGTCTGCCTTGTTGTAAGCCTAGGGACCTGTGTATCTTTGAAGCTTTTCCTAAACAACTGCCCTCATATGTGCTCTCTCACGCACAAAAAAAATACTCTCCACCCGCTTTGTGGTTCCACTCTGATGAGCATAGATCTCTACTGTAGCACGTTTGTATTTGACTCTATTCACCCTTTTATGGCCTGTATTATCTCATTAGATGTCTCCCCCGTGCCACCCCCACCTCATACTTTTAAGTTTTTATTTCCATAGGTTTTGGGGGAAGAGGTGGTATTTGGTTACATGAGTAAGTTCTTTAGTGGTGATTTGTGAGATTTTGGTGCACTCATCACTGAGCAGTATACACTTTGTGTGTGTGTGTGTGTGTGTGTGTGTGTGTGTGTGTGTGACTTCCAGAGGCTGGTGTGGTGATTGATTAAATGTGGTGAGTGAGTGAATGAAGCAGAAGACAAGCAATGTCTTCTCACTAACTTTCCTCCTCTTGTAGTTCCTGTTTGTGCTAGGCAGGATTGCACAGCTAGATTTTTTTTTTAATAGCAATTTTTACTACCCTGCCTTCCCAACACACACAATCTCAGGAGCCCTCTCCCGCCTGGTTGGACGGGCTCAGTGTGCTCAAGAGAGAATCCTTGCCTGGCAGCTGGAGTTTCATAGGGCTGGTCCCTGAAGTCTTTGGGGCCTCTTTCAATCTGAATGATTTGGATTTCCCTTCTGTGTTGGTGATGCGCTCCCCGGTGACTGTGAAGTAAGGGAGAAATAACGACGCTGGTCAAGTTCAGTGACTCGGAATCTGATTTGACTTGTATCTGGGTAACTCCCAGGAGCAGGACTGGCCTCATGCAAAAAAAAAAAGAAAAAAGAAAAAAGAAAACACCCTGAATTCAGCCAAGCCTGACTTTCCAGTTTCCCCCTCACCAGTCTGCTCTCTACCCTCAGTATCAAATGTTTGCCTTTGTTTTCTCTCCCATTGTAGCCTGTCCCTTGGAAAATGTATTTTATGCTAGGGTTTTTCTGGAGAGGACTTGATCACACTCATCATGTCAGCTTTTCCTACGTCCCTCTTAAGAGAGTGACTGTAACTTAAAGTTGAAAAGCTGCCTCATTGGTGCTCCATGATCTGTAGGGGTAATGACTACCTTACCCACTGGCAGGACTGCATAAGGTGCAATACATGTGCCTGGGACCTGGAATCAGACTCCAGGTTCAAACATCAGCTCTGCCTCTTATTAGCTGTATGATCTGGGCAAGCTATTAGGTTGGTTCAAAAATAATCTCGTTTTTTGCCATTGAAAATAATGTCAAAAACCACAATTATTTTTACACCAACCTAATACTCTCTCTTAGCTTCTGGTTATTAATCTGAAGAATAGAAAAATCTGTTTGTAATGTTTGCGGTGAGCAATAAATGGGCATCATATAGGGATCTCTAGAATGTGCTTTGAAGCTAGGCCACTATAGTTCACACCTGCATTTCCTCCTTACTCTGGTATGACCTCAGTAAAGCTACTGAACTTCTCTGTGCCTCAAATTTTTTCTTTTTTCTTTCTTTTTTATTTTTATTTTTATTTTTTTGAGATGGAGTCTGGCTCTGTCACCTAGGCTGGAGTGTGCAGTGGTGCTATCTCAGCTCACTGAAGCCTCCGCCTCCCAGTAGCTGGGATTACAGGCGTGCGCCACCACGCCCGACTAATTTCTGTATTTTTAGTAGAGATGGGGTTTCGCCATGTTGGCCAGGCTGGTCTCGAACTCCTGACCTTGTGATCCGCCCACCTCAGCCTCCCAAAGTGCTGGGATTACAAACATGCATCACCACTCCTGGTTAATTTTTGTGTTTTTAGTAGAGACGGGGTTTCACCATATTGGTTAGGCTGGTCTCAAACTCCTGACCTCAGGTGATCTGCCCACGTCAGCCTCCAAAGTGCTGGGATTGCAGAGCCACTGTGCCTGGCTTCTCTGTGCCTCAGTTTTCTCATCTATAAAATGGGAATGATAATGATAGTACCTTCTTCATATGGCTTTCTGAGGATAAAACAAAAAAAGAGCTTATAAAAAAGTGTTTGCACAGTTAAAATTCACACTTTCCAACTCTTGCATCATTTCAGGTGCTGTGAGAATTGAATAAAATAATATTAGAACTTTTGAAAGTATCTTAAGAACTGCACAGGTATCTAGGATTTCCTTGATTGCAAACTTCTCTAAGAATCCTCAAAGAACTGTATGGATTTTTTAAAAAAATCCTTTTGTCACCCTTCTAACATTTTTTGAAATTGGGGAGGTAGTAAGATATGGTCATTGTACAAATCGTCTATGGACATGTCTGCATTTCAGGGGAAAAAATTTGAGCAGTATGACCCAGTTGATTGCACCACCCTGAGTGCTCAGGAAAATGTGCTTTTTGTGTCAAAACACAAGGTCTCACTCTTAGCCAGAGTATTCATGAAAGATGATAGTAATTAGGAGTTTCTAATTAAAAGTGTCAGAAAAATTCTTAGATAACTTACTTTCAGAGAGGTGTAAGAAGTGATGACATAAGGATAATTTTTTAGAAAGAAAGCAAACAGGTGTGGTATGGGGGAATTCCTGTTGGCTGGACGTTATAAGACAGGGCACTATTTGTCAAAAAGTGAAGCGTTTGTGGTAGACCTGTGAGTCTCAGACTGCAGCATGCACTGGAGCCACCAGAAGGGCTGATGCAAACACAGATGACTGGGTCCCACCCCCATAGCTTCTGATTTCTGTATGTCTGGGTGAGGCCTGAGAATTTGCATGCCTGATAAATTCCCAGGTGATGCTGATGCTTCTGGGCTTGTGTTAGATTGGTTTTACCTGAAATCTGCTTTATCGTAAGTGGCACCTGGGGAGTCTTTTAGAAACAGCAATTGTCAGGCCCATTGCAGAGCTCTGGAATCAAAATCTTCTGGTGAAATGTACATTTAAGCAAGCACACCAGGTGACTTTTATGATGGGGCAAAGTTGGGAGTCATTGGGAGAGGGAGATCATCTCTGAGGCCTCTCCCTGGTTGACCTCTACAAAGGAGAAAGCAAAGCTGATGGACCCAGACTAATGCCTTAGAAGAGAAGGAGGCTGTCATTTACTTGGAAATACTCTAACTGAATTTAAAGTAAATTTAGATTAAATTTCAAATAGGGAGACAGTTCTCCACCAGGGCTGCATATTAGGGTTAGCTGGAGAGCCTTAAAATGCCCACGCCTTGTCCATACACAAGGACAAGTACATTGGAATTTATGAATGTGGGTCCCAGGCATCAATATTTTTTAATGTTTCTCAGGCATTTTCAATGTGCGTCCAAATTTATGAATAACAGAAATATAGAGGCTTGTAACTTGGTCTCCATCTTGCAGCAAATTAGCTGCATGACCAAGGGAAAATTTTCTGTCTTATAGAATAAATTCTTTTTGGTGAATGGATGGAGATGTGGGGCACATGAGAAAGGAAATGAGAGTTTGTTTGGAATAGATCAGTCTTTCTCAATCTTAGCTGGTTTTTTTTTTGTTGTTATTTTTTTGAGACGGAGTCTCGCTGTCTCACTCTGTCGCCTAGGCTGGAGTGCAGTGGCGCAATCTTGGCTCACTGCAACCTCTGCCTCCTGGGGTTCACGCGATTCTCCTGCCTCAGCCTCCCAAGTAGCTGGGACTACAGGCGCCCACCACCATGCCTGGCTAAGTTTTTGTATTTTCAGTAGAGATGAGGTTTCACCGTGTTAGTCAGGATGGTCTTGATCTCCTGACCTCGTGATCCACCTGCCTCAGCCGCCCAAAATGCTGAGATTAGAGGCGTGAACCACTGTGCCCGGCCCTTAGCTGTACATTTCTAACAAGCCCCCAGGTATTGCCCTTGCTACTGCCCTGTGGACAAGACTCCGGGGAGCAAAGCTACCCCCCAAACTGTCTCACACTGAAATGGAGCCCGACTCCATGCTTCAGGCATGATCATGAATCTCATGGGTCCCAGCACATGGAAGGTGCACCACCACCTAAATAAATAAATAAATAAAAATGCTCATTCCAGAGAGGGCTTTTTTCTTCAAGTAGACCCTTTGGGAGTCTTTGCCCAGATTGGAGGGCGTCTGCCTCTGACATGTTTTTACACTGATTCTTTGTGAGTCTCTAACATATTCTTTGAAACATTCTCAAACTTTGCAACTCTTCAGTCCCTGAGGACAGATTAGACTTTTGGAAAAGCTGTATCTGGTGGAATAATGAATGGTGACATAGGGGTTATGTAAACTAAATAAACACATAAATATTAAGAGATGAGAAATAAAAAGGTCCTTGCCTTTGAAGAACACAACCAGAGACGAACTTGGGAAATACGAGCACAGATGGCTCCCTTGATCAGAGGCAAAGATTGCTGGGGTTGGAGCATTTGGGGTAACTCATGTCCTGGTGGGCATGCAGACAAACACCGGAGTAGTTTTTATAAATATACCATCATGCTTTGGGGTCAGCCAACTTCTATTGGTAAGAATAGTAGCTATTTTCAGCTTTGTAGGCCACATAGAGTCTCACAGATTTTTCTGTATGTAGGTGTTTTAACTGCCCTTTATAAGTGTAAAATCATTCTAGCTTTAAAACCATACAAAAATGAGCCACTGGCTATATTTGGCCCATAGGCATAGATTGTTACTCATATTTTATAACTAAATACCAATGGAAAAGTATATCTATGTGTACATAATCTGTTGTGAAATAATGGGTATTAAGACTTTTGAAAGTTAAATTTTCTGTCTTCAGGGAATGCTAAAACAATAATTGTAATTATTGCTTATTTAAGTATTTACATAGATGAAGACCTCCAAATATTTTTATAGCCCTCTTTTTTTCTCTCCTTTTCTCTACGTGCACCTGAAAAATATTATTGGTGTTCACGCAATGAGTATGCTTGCTAAACTTGGTTCCCACAAAAAATTGCAGAGCCTATTTGAGGCAAAAGCCCAGGGTTAAATAACTAAATAGCCAGCTTCTAGAGCGCAAAACTAAACAGAAGCAAGATACATAGAATTTCCTCATACTTGCTTCTCTCTGGGACTATTCGAACACCAACTTTATCTTTATTTCACATAGCAGATTGAAAGGTCAGACTGACTGGCCATTCACCCAGACTGATTCAGCTAGAGGGGAAAAAATGACCTACTGAGGATGAAAGTAAAACATTTCTCTTGTAGAGAGTTGCTAAGCTGAGGCACATCTGAAGGGCACTGTGGGGCTTGGCCTGCTCCTACGGGCATTGGTTACAAGCATAACCTTGGCTCAGAGTTTGTGTACACTTCTGAAAGTGCAGCTGCGCCTTGCATCTAGACCTAGCCATGGTCTCCTGAGAACCTGAAGGTGAAACCAAATGCATCTGTGGTCCACTACTGACCATGGCTCTGGACTGTGAGGAATGCATCTGCTGCCCAACAAGGCAGAGGTGGCTACTTGAAGGTCACCTTGGAGAAAAAGGGACTGTATGTGGCAGAGCCCTTTCTGAGGGGTTCCCAGGTGACATGAAATAACCCTCCTGCCCATCCTCTGGCACTGCTCTGCCCTGCTTTCTGAGCATCATGGAAATATTAGATTTCAGAGCTGAGCAAGGAGCTGTTGCAATTGCAGCTCTCAGTAGCAGCTTGTGGCCCATAAGAGGAAGAGTTGCAGGGCACTCAACAGGGGACCTTCCAGCTTGGGAGAGACCTGTGAGAGCACTGGTTATCAATGAAAACCAGGAGGCCTTGTCAGGCTGTGTATGTGTCTTGCAGGACACAGGAAGAAACTAATAGCTACAGGTATGATGAAAGTGGGGAGACCTTACTGATGGATTAGTGATGTTAGATAGCCAGGAAACATTATTCATAAGTAGTACTAAGCAGAGGAGAACTTGAAGCAGGTGTTAGGAGCCAGAGTATGAAGTCATATAAAGAAAGCAGAATTGGGATGAGCCTGACCATGCGGGAGGAGGGTTTGAGAGTATCAGAGATGGTGCTGCAATACTTGGATGGTTTTGATAGCAGTGTTTAATGAGCCTAAGACAGAGCAGATATGGAAAACTGTTTGATTTTTCCCTCTCTGATGACTGAGGGACCTGGCCTACCACCTGCTCTGGGAATGGATGGGATTGCTCCCAGGGGAAAAGCATGGAAAAAGGGAGCTGTGCTTTGCACCCAAACAAGCTTGAACTTCTACACTAAGGAGAGAATTAAAACTTCATGAGAGAACATGGGGGAAAATGCCATAAAAGATCTGAAATAAAAGAAGAGGTGACACTAGAGCTCAGGTAAGATGGAGTGAACAGGTTTGAGGGGTTGAGCTTGGAAAGAGTCCATGAGGCAATGCAGGTAATAGGAGGCAGAAGTTACAGGTTCTGAGGGCAGGGAGGGAGATGTTAAGGGAAATAAGTTGGTTCAAAGGTCATTTCTTTAGTCAGTTTCCTGGTGCAGTCAAGGACAGTCGTGAGGTTGTCTCCCCTACCCCGTATTTCCATTGCTGTGATTTACTTAGGAACCTTCTGGAGTTGTGACATAGGTTCCCAGGACTTCTCCTTTGTGCAGTACCCATTGCAGTGGCCAGATCAGATGTTTACCAAGGAGCCAATGAGGACTAGTACCTTCTATTAGATATACTCTAGGGCTTTGTCTTGGGCTACCCATGCAGACTGCTAAAGCCAGGAGTGGAGCAGTAAGTGATGAGGAAGTGAACATCCGGGAAGGATATAGCTACAGATGAAAGGCTGCAAAATTGGCCTCTTGGTTAGAGAGGCCTCTAGAGTGACCCTGCAGTTTCAAGAAGAGGTTGTTGATAGTGCTACATTGAGAGGTAAGCCAGATGGCATTACTGACTCAGAATTGCTTCTGTGTTCACCTGCAAACTTCTTTTGTAAATGTTTGGGGCAGTGGAGAATATCCTAGAGGTCCTTCTGGGTCTTCTGCTTCATGCCTATCTCCTCCTGGTTTTTTGTTTGTTTTCTGGTCCCAGAACTTAGTGCTTTAAGGAGACCTGGGAGGGGCATATATTTTTATGTTTTTAAGAACCTGTGCTCCTCCTTGATCCACTTAACTTTGATTTTACTTGTGTCATAAATACTATAAGTTGATACTTCTCTCATTTCCTGCTATGACGATGCTTTGGCATATTTGACAGGTCTGAAAAAATTAAATGGTTAAATCTGACCAAGTTTTCCTCTAAACTGGGGGTTGGCAATCTTCTGTAAAGGGATAGTAAGAGATCTTGGCTTGTGGGTCATATGGTCTCTGTCACAACTACTCAAATCTGCCATTGTCATGCAAAAGCAGTCATAGACAATATGTAAAAAAGGGTAAAGAAGTGTTCCAATATGACTTTATTTATAGAAGCAGGTGGTCAGAGGAAGAAAAGACCAAAGAACTTTTAGACAGGGTTGACAGAGTTTAAGGAAAACTCCCTGTCCTTATGTATTTCCCCAAAGGGTTGCCTGGGGAGCCTGAAATTTCAACAGTATATGGTAGTGCCCCCTTATCCATAGTTTTGGTTTTTGGAGTTTCAGTTACCTGTGGTCTGAAAATATTGAATGGAAAATTTCAGAAATAACTCATACATTTTAAATTGAGTGCCATTCCGAATAGCATAGTGGAATCTTGCACCCTCTAGCTCCATCCACCCTGGATATCAATCCTCCCTTGTCCAGCACATGTATTGTAGAGGCTATGTGCCCCTTCGTCACTTAGCATCCTTCTTGGTTGTTAGATCTGCTGTAGAGATATCCTAGTGCTTATGTTCAATTAACCCTTATTTTACTTAATAATGGCTCCAAAGTGCAAGAGTAATAATGCTGGGATATTGTTACAATTGTTCTATTTAATTACAGTTATTGTCAATCTCTTACTGTTCCCAGGTTATAAATTAAACTTTATCATAGGTATGCATGTTCAGGAAAATACATTATGTATATAGGGCTTGGTACTATTTGTGGTTTGAGACATTTGCTGGGGTTCTTGGAATGTATTTCCCATGGATAAAAAAGAAGTACTGTTTGGGGTGTGTGTGTGTGTGTGTGTGTGTGTGTGTGTGTGTGTTTTAAAGATCTAAAGCCTTTAGGAACATCTTAATTAGATTAAGGTGTTATATTACCTAGGAGAAGAAAATATGACCTTGGTGAATAGTTACTTTGATTAATCAATTAGCATCCTTTTCTAGATAAACCAACAGCGATAAGAAAGAGCTCTACCCCAGAGGTAAGGGCAGATGGGAGCAGGAGGTAAGAAAACATTAATGACAGGGAGGCTGCCTTGGAACCACATTTATAGCTACTGTTTACAAGGACTTCTACAGAGAGCCATGGGAGCCACAAGGATGAAAATAAAAATACAATCGTTATCCTCAAAGATGTGGAAATTTAGTTGAAGATGCATGATATCTGTGTGTGTATCTTGGATTTATAAATCTAATTCTGTGTGTAGGTATCCTCCATTCATATAATAAATAATGAGTAAGACAATAGTATGTGGTGAGTTGCAATGGGTAGCACAGCCAGTAAGCCTGAAGGTGTTTGGAAGAGATCTGTTTCTACTGGGATGCCTTCAGCAACACGTGGATTTTGAATTGAACCTTGGAAGATTGCTAGTTTAATTGGTGGAGGCATCCCCTCCACAAAAAAAGAAGACAATATGGGACATAAACTGGGGACTCACGACTGTCTTCTTCATTCTGTGTGAAGCGGGCTGCAGTCAAAGATCCAATATTGGTTAGGATGGTTAGATTCATCCTGCATTGTGAATATGGCCTTGACTCCACACTTCTACTTGTCATCTGGAAATGTAGGAAACCAGGCTTTAGAGAATAGCTGCACTTATTTATTCATCTGGATCTTCATTCTGGAAATGTTCCTTGGCTTCCGTTAAATGTCAAGCACCGGATGGTTCAGTGCAGCCCTCATGCATTGCTAGAGATGGATCCTGGAGTTTTCGTCCTAATATGCAGCCCACATATATGAAGGTCAATATGTTTTATTCACTGGAATTAAGTTGAGATTTCATTTACTTACATGAGATGCTGAAAACTAAATAATGGTGGAGAGTTGCAGATTTTAGTTCCTCCATGTAAAGATGGAGAAAACAAAATCCCCTGATGCCTTTAGTAATTAAAAGGGCATTACATTCCCGGCATGGTTTAAGGTAAGATATGATAAGCCCCTCCTATCCTTTTCACATAACCACACATTATTGATGAGCCAGCATCAAGAAGGCATTAGGTGATGCTTTACTGCATTATTTTAAGCCACTGAGGTTTTTATATATGAAGGGTATAGATTTATGCTGAGTGATTCAGCTATGAAGCAGGCACATCAATTTGTTCATGAATGTGAGCTGGTGATTACCTCCATAAAGTCTCCAGGGCAGACTGATCACTTTAATTTGGGCAGAGGCATGCAAACAGCATTTGCTAGTGGTATGTGTATCCTTAAGAACACAGGCAAAAGAGCAGCTCTGCATCCCAGAAGAGCTCTAGAAAATGCAGATTTGTGTTTTTACAGATGTATAACTACAGTCAAGGGTACAATGCCTGGTGGGACCATGAACAAATTTCTTTGTTGTACCATGTGACAGGATGTTGTATAAGGTTCACTTGATATTAGCTAGTGTATGCTAATTTGATGATACACTTATTTGATTAACTGATACAGAAAAGTTGTATTTCCTCCTAATTCTAGATTAGAGAACTCGGGGCCCTCCTATGTATGGTTAAGTTATGACAAATTGAATGGTCCTCTATACAACATGAAGAGAGTTTGTGGGAATTAGTAAATTCGAAAAATTGGAATTTAGCAACTGTGATCCCAGGTATGTGTGGAGGGGTAAAGTGGAGATTCTGTATTGCAAGAATTCAGTCTAGCTGGGAAATGTGAAGTGGCTACTTAAGCAATCCTGATTTGCACTTGCGGTTTATAGAACGAAGAGTTAGAAGGACATTTGGATGATATGTTTGTAGATAAGTCAAAAAGAAACAGTGTTGAGGAATATGGGATGCAATGCTGGTAGCCCTGGAAAATAGGCAATTCACTCATTCCAGGGACCTTTCAGCAAGGCCTATGGTCACGGGTAAACAAATGCCATAACAATTTTCCTGATGCAGAAATTTCACTTCTGACAGGAGCAAAAACTAGATGCCTAAAGATGCGTATTACTTTGTTTTTGGTAACAGCCAACATCGGAGACTCCCCTAAATGCATGACAACAAAGAATTGATTTACCAAATAATTAAGGCAACAACATTAGGGAATCTTGTTCAATTATTAAAAAATATTGGTTAAAAGTGTATATAAAAGCTATAAAATATTTGGGATATAACAAGGGTTGAAATAATTGAGAATTGTAACTTTATACAAAACTGAGGAATACAACTATCCAAGTGATCACATAGTAGAGCTCCCTTCCATTTTCATCATTGTCTTCCCTTTATTTCTTTCGTAATACTCATCACAATATAAACTTCTAATGCATTACTTTGTTAAATTCTGTCTTCCCACCAAAATATAAGCTCATCTACGGCATAAGAGATATTTTACTTGTGTCTTCCATGTCTGTCATATGTAGGCACTTGATATTTATTGAATGAGTGATCAATGATTGCATAATGTCATTCAAATATATTTTCACTTTTATGGGGTGGGCTTTCAATAAAGTGCATCTTATGGCAGTAACATTCTTGAAATCCTTACTGGGTGCTGGGTTAACTAATCTCTTATTGCAACATTGTAATATTTTATATTTATATTTTATAACTGAGACACAATTGAGGCTCAGAGATGCAACAGCTCTCACCCAGCTGGAGAGAAAAAGAGTCAGAATATAAACTCTGGGCTGCTTGACTTCAAAGCCCAGGTCTTACCAATTATGATTTTTAAAATTATGTAGAATGATCAAGAGTGCCAGATGCTTTATAGAGGTCATTTTAAAACAGAGGCAAGAAAAAGTGATTCATTTCCTCCTGTCCCCCAGTGTACTTAAGCCCCAGCTGCTGACATCCACTGAGCCATCCTTCCCTGATCAAATTATCCCTGCCATTTAAGTCTCCTCTATCCTTTAGAATGGCAATGACTGTTAAGCAGGCTGATAAACTTATCCCAGTGTGTAGCTGCTGATTTGAAAAGGATTCCATAATACCTCAGCAGAAAAGAGACAACTCCTACAATATTCTTCTGGGCAGCCAGACTTGACTCTCTTCAAGTCCAATTTTGATGGTGGCATTTAGCCTATTCCTACGCCCATCTCCCTGGAAGCTGATCATCAAAGGCTGAGCCTCTTTGTCTACCAGCTGCTTCCGTCTTGCCTCTCAAAGGTTTCAGGGAGGTGTATCATTTCCACCCTTACTGAATTGTGAAACTCCATTTGTGTTATAGAAGTCATGTTCTGTAGGAACCTTGAGGTTCTCTAGAAGACAGGCATATATGTTAATACCTTCGTGGGTACTAATTGCATCAGCACAGATGAATGAATAAATCTTCAGATGGAGACCACAGCACTTTTCATTGTGATGATAGTTTTAGAGAAAAAGGTTTTGCATGAAATCTGTGCCACCAGCCTCTCTGTGGTTTTATATGGCCACATGACTGACTATAAATTAAAGTAATTCCCCTTTAATAGTAAATAAATTCATTTTATTCTCAAATTTACAATGACGATGAAATATTAACACGAGGAGTAAGTGCTTTATGGACCTTCGAATTGCTGTTCTGCTTTATTTCAATAGTGTGTTCTTAAAACACCAATATGATACCTGAAGCTGTAAAAATTAATGAAATGATTTGGTGTTTGGGAGTTGAATGCAGTGAATATTTGCTGGTGTTTCAAACTGAACAGAATCACAAATATTAATGTAATTTGATTTCCAGGGCCAGAAAAAGGGAAAATGTTCTCATTTTTCTGATGTACTTCATATCACTTTGGAGTTAAATGCCTAAATACTCTATTAGTGGATGTTTTTAATGTCTAATTGAAGCTCAGCCTTCCAGGCATTTTGGCTTTTCTTGTGAGTGTTCAAACAAGACTGCGAACTTTTGAGACAGAGCTGCTTTTCTGTGGTGGTGTCCACACAAAACTGAATTGTACAGCCATGATGCGCTATTTATCAATAGCTGTGAGGGGTTTTCTTTGGGTGATTAAAAAACATCTTGCATTTTTAAATGGTCACTATACATTTTACTTTAAGTGCTGGGATACATGAGCAGAACGTGCAGGTTTGTTACACAGGTATACATGTGCCATGGTGGTTTGCTGCACCTATCAACCCATCATCTAGGTTTTAAGCCCCACGTGCATTAGGTATTTGTCCTAATGCTTTCTCTCCCCTTGCACCCCACCCCCTAATACAGGCCCCAGCGTGTGTTGTTCCCTTTCCCTGTGTCCATGTGTTGTCATTGTTCAACTCCCACTTATGAGTGAGAACATGCCATGTTTGGTTTTCTGTTCCCTGCATTAGTTTGATGTGAATGGCTTTCAGCTTCATCCATGTCCCTGAAAAAGACATGAACTCATTCTTTTTTATGGCTGCATAGTATTCCATGGTGTATATGTGCCATATTTTCCTTATCAAGTCTATCATTGATGGACATCTGGGTTGGTTCTATGCCCTTGCTGTTGTAAACAGTGCTGCAATAAACATGTGTGTTCATGTGACTTTATAGTAGAATGATTTGTAATCCTTTGAGTGTGTACCCAGTAATGGGATTGCTGGGTCAAATGGTATTTCTGGTTCTAGATCCTTGAGGAATAGGTACCCTGTCTTCCACAATGGTTGAACTAATTACATTCCCACCAACAGTGAAAGCATTCCTTTCCTCCACAGCCTTACAAGCATCTGTTGTTTCCCAACTTTATTTATTTAATTAATTAATTTATTTATTTATTTTTGAGATGGAGTTTTGCTTTTGCTGCCCAGGCTGGAGTGCAGTGGCATGATCTCAGCTCACCGCAACCTCTGCCTCCCAGTTTCAAGTGACTCTCCTGCCTCAGCCTCCCGAGCAGCTGGGATTACAGGCATGTGCCACCACACCTGGCTAATTTAGTATTTAGTAGAGATGGGGTTTCTCCATGTTAGGCTGTTCTCGAACTTCCGACCTCAGGTAATCTACTCACCTCAGCCTCCCAAAGTGCTGGGATTATAGGCATGAGCCACCGCACCCGCCCTGTTTCCTGACTTTTTAATGATCACCGTTCTAACTGGCATGAGATGATGTCTCATTGTGGTTTTGATTCACATTTCTCTAATTACCAGTGATGATGAGCTTTTTTTCATACGTTTTTTGGCCACATAAATGTCATCTTTTGAGAAGTGTCTGTTCATATCCTTTGCCCACTTTTTGATGGGGTTTTTTTTCTTGTAAATTTAAGTTCCTTGTGGATTCTGGATATTAGACCTTTGTCAGATGGGTAGATTGCAAACATTTTCTCCCATTTTGTAGGTTACCTGTTCACTCTAATGCTAGTTTATTTTGTTGTGCAGAAGCTCTTTAGTTTGATTAGATCCAATTTGTCAATTTTGGCTTTTGTTACAATTCCTTTTGGTGTTTTAGTCATGAAGTGTTTGCCCATGCCTATGCTCTGAATAGTATCGCCTAGGTTTTCTTCTAGGGTTTTTATGGTTTTGGGTTTTACATTTAAGTCTTTAATCCATCTTGAGTTAGTTTTTGTATAAGGTGTAAGGAAGGGGTCCAGTTTCTGTTTTCTGTATATGGCTAGCCAGTTTTCCCAGCACCATTTATTAAATGGGGAATCTTTCCCCATTGCCTGTTTTTGTCAGGTTTGTCGAATATCAGATGGTTATAGGCATGTGGTGTTATTTCAGAGATCTCTGTTCTGTTTCATTGGTCTATAGATCTGTTTTGGTACAAGTGCCATGCTGTTTTGGTTACTGTAACCTTGTAGTACAGTTTGAAGTCAGGTAGCCTGATGCCTCCAACTTTGTTCTTTTTGCTTAGGATTGTCTTGGATTGTCTCGGCTATACAGGCTCTTTTGTGTTTCCACATGAAATTGAAAGTAGTTTTTTCTAATACTGCAAAGAAAGTGAATGGTAGCTTATTGGCAATAGCATTGAATCTATAAATTACTTTGGGCAGTATGGCAATTTTCATGATACTGATTATTCCTGTCCATGAGCATGGAATATTTTTCCATTTGTTAGTATCCTCTCTTATTTCCTTGAGCAGTGGTTATAGTTCTCCTTGAAGAGGTCCTTCACATCTCTTGTAAATTGTATTCCTAGGTATTATTTTATTATCTTTGTAGCAATTGGGTCACAATATATTTTTATGAGGGAGTCAGATGTTTTTTACTTTTGTGAATTTTTTTTTTTTTTTTGAGATGCAGTTTCACTCTGTTGCCCGGACTGGAGTGCAGTGGAGCGATCTTGGCTCACTGTAACCTCCACCTCCTCAGTTCAAGGAATTCTTGTGCCTCAGCCTCCTGAGTTACTTTTGTCAATTTTTAACAGTCCTATCAGGAATATTGTCACTCTGCTTTTGGTTTGCTGAGGTGATTATTAAAGAGTTAGAGGATAGATGCCAATTGTAATACAAATTCAATTAATAGACTAAGTTACTTTCTTCGAAACATAGGCATAGGCTCTCCTTGCTGGTTTTTTTGTTGTTATTGTTGTTCTTGTTCTTTTCTAATTCTGCTAATGATATAGTTAATGTTAAGTACTCACATACTTACAAAGTGTGCCCAGAAGAGCAAAAAGAAATTATATTCATTGAGCATCCAGAAAGTATTGCTAAACAGGCAATTGGAAAATTAATCTGCAGGTTGGATAGTTTACCACTCCATGATATGTTTACTGATTCTACTTAGCAGTACAAGTCTCTTCTTTTTCTGTAATCCTAAAGTTTTTGTGGTCAGCAGCACACAATTTAATGATGGCTGCTAAGCTTCCTCCTTTCCCTCAAGATAACTGGTTTTAAGGTACTGTGTCAGAGATACACTGGCCCAGTCTTCTCAGCTTTTACTTCCCCAGATCCATTAGGCTCTCAGAAGTTAAGAAGGAGAGCTTTTCTTTCTAATAGATTGGTAGGTATTTAGTACAATTAGCTCACCAACGATCTCTACCACCTACAGTCATGATTTATTCCACTTTCAGAAATCCCAGATCAATCTAAATTGCTCAAAATTTAATACTTAATGAAATGCTGTATTGTTTTCTAAGCTTCCAGGAAGGCGATTAAATCTCGTGGCTTCAGTTAAGTTGTAAATAATTCAACAGTGGAGAAGGCAGAGGCGGGGCCCAGTTGGGCAAGTATATCTCATAAACGTTTTCTGCTTGGTTGCCTCAAGTAGGTTTCAAAATTCTATCAGATTTAATTGTGGTGTTCAGCATCTTTGAGGTTGCAATGTATTCGTAGTCTATTGTCTGCTTTTTCACTCACATTAATCTTTTCAAATGTTTAGTAATTCCAGTCCACCATTCCCTTCCTCCTCCATACTTCCTCTTATCACCCTTTATCATGAGAAATTGACCATAGAGGAGAAAATAGTAGCTTTGAAAAATAGGATATTTACTTTACCACAGTTTCTGATGTTGTAACAGAGATCTAGTTAAAGAACAGGTTGTTGAAATCAATTATCAGATACTGGCAGGTGTGGTGGCTCATACCTGTAATCCTAGCACTTTGGGAGGCCGGCTGAGGCAAGTGAATCACTTGAGGCTAGGAGTTCGAGACCAGCCTGACCAACATGGTGAAACCCAATCTCTACTAAAAATACAAAAATTAGTCAGGCATAGTGGTGAGTGCCTGTAACTCCAGCTACTGGTAGGCTGAGTGAGGCAGGAGAATCACTTGAACCTGGGAGGCAGAAGTTACAATGAGCTGAGATCTTGCCACTACACTCCAGCCTGGGCAGCAGAGTGAGACTCCATCTAAAAAAAAAAAAAAAAAAAAAAAAATTAAAAAGCCATCAATTTTGACATACCTACTATGTATAGTTATCTTGGACTGATGTTGTTGAGGTTGAGGTGTTAGCTGGCATTTCAAGCTATATTAATTTTTTCTTTTTTGGAGATGGAGTCTCTCTCTGTCACCCAGGCTGGGGTGCAGTGGCATGATCTCGGCTCACTGCAACGTGCACTTCCCGGTCTCAAGCAATTCTCCTGCTTCAGCCCTCCTGAGTATTTTGGAATACAGGTGTGTGCCACCACACCCTGGCTATTTTTTGAATTTTTAGTAGAAATGAGGTTTCGCCACATTGCCCAGGCTGGTCTTCAACTCCTGGCTTCTTAGGAGCCCCAGCCTCTCAAATTGCTGGGATTATAGGCATGAGCCACTGCATCTGGCCCAAGCTACATTATTGATTGGGGACGGCCTCAAGCAATGAAGCTAAGGATCATTTGCAGAGGAAATTCTAGAAATCAAAGTATATAAAACCAAGTTGATAGTCACCACTGTGCCAATGGGTCCAGTGTGAAGCAGAGAAAGATAAGCCAAAATAAAAAAGGGAAGGTAGGTATTTGGATAGAGCCCATGACCAACTTAAAATATGTAAGCCTGCATCTGAATATACTGAAATCCTTAGCATCATATTGGAAATATTTTCAGAATGTTTCCAAAGAAAATACAAGGTGAATGAAATTCTGAGTTTTAAGTGGAATTAAATAGCAGGAATACGTTGCAGAGTGTAGGCTGCCAGACTTTAGGATTTATGGATCAGTACAATTAAGGAGAATACATAACTGGAGGACTATCAAGAGGTGCCAGCTCTTTATTTTTGCCAAGCATTGCTAGCGTGGTTTCCCCCTACTAAGATTCTGTTTGGTGAGGAGTTTACCTCATTAGGCCTAAGGGATAATAGAGTTTAATTTAAAGGATGAGAAAACAGTTCAAAAGATACACAAAGAGAAGTTTATTTTCACTATGTGGAAGTTACTGGTTAGTGTTTCCCTCGATTAGAGTCCAGCTCTCCTGAGTTCTAAGTCCCACAGGGTCGACTTCTGCCAGGTGACTCGCAGTCAGCATAAGTGGGAAGCTCTGTGATCTGGGGAGCTATGCTGTGACTGACAGAGTCCAGTTACAGCACTCTTCATCGGTGCTCAGGCAGGTACCCTCTGCTGTCTGCAAGCCTCAACTCCAAACCACGCTCAGGTTTCCCTGGCTTACACTGTGCTCCCTGGAGACACTCATAGATGCAGGAAAGTGTTTTCCAGAGCTGGTGATATAATATGTTGTGGCTGCTACTTTTTTCCTAAAAGTTTTTTAGTATGGAAAATATTAAGCATATCCCAAAGTAAAGAATGTGTAAAGAACCATCATACACTGTCACTCAGCTTCAATTATAAACTAATGGCCAATCTTGTTTTGTCTACATTTCCACCCATTTCCCCAACCCCAGATATTGTGAAGCAAATTCCAAACATCATTTCATCCACAAGCATCTTGATTATATATCTCTAAAAGCTATAGATTCTTTAAAAAATAGTACAATTAGCATACTTTAAAATATTAATAACTCCTCAGTATCATCAAATATCTAGTTAATATTTAAATTTCCTTGATGGTTTCATAAATGTCGTCTTTGCTTATTTACATATTTATATATATATGTATATTACAGTTTGTTGTTTTTTCTATTCAGGACACAACTGAGATCTATGTCTTTTTTCCAACAGTTTTTAACCATCAGAAGTTTCATGATTGCGTGTATGTAGTTTTATTTTACATGTTTCTTTTTCTCTTGAATTTTCTGTAAATTGAAAATTGATCCTAAATGGCTGATCTTTTTTTTTTTTCTTTTGGCGAGAATATTTCATAGACAGTGGTATGTCACTCAGTCAAGAAACACATGATGTCTGGTTGTTGCTCAACTTGGTCTGGATCCATTATTTCATTAAGAGTGTTGGTAATTTCTTATGCTTTTTACAGAAATGCAAAAAATTACCTGATTCTCGGGGCATTTTTAAGTTTTCACATTGTTGTTGTCCTAAACTCTAGCAATTGTTCACTGTTTGCAAAAGTGTGATCTCAAGTCTTTCACACAGCAAGCAGGGATGGTACAGGGCAAAAACAGCCATCATCTAAAATTATCACTGTTTCATAGAATGAGAGGTTGTTCAAAAGCAGATATGGGGAAAATTTAATTGAATATTAAAAGGTAGAACTGTAAATACGTGTATCTTTCTAGAAGATTCTCCACTATCCTGGTTTTTTTTTCCCTCCCATGCCACTTTGGACAGGGGAAGCTGCATTCTGGACTCACACCATGGATCAGAGTGTAGGAACCATTGGTTAACACCATATCGTTGGTTAATATCTGCTAGAAGGTGAACATTTGCCTTGACAGATTAAGGGTGAAGCTCAACTTTACTTTTGAGGACACCATTTAACCATTGTGTATTCCAAATTACTGTCTACAATGAGTTACACTAAGTTTACAAGCTATTGTTTAATTTATTAAATAAACATGTATGAAACATCAATTCTGTGTCATGCACTGAGTCAGGCACTTGTATCAAAAATGAAATAGAATATAGAATACAGACATAACACAGATGAATAAAAATGTGGAGTGAAGACATGATATAAGAAAAAGAAATTGAAGAGACCTGCATCGTTAGTCCCTGCCACACATCTAAGAACCTTAGATATCTGTGAATGGTCCCAAAAAGGCATATGTCTTTTTTTCTGTGAATGGTCCCAAGAAGGCATATGTCTTTTCACACTTATTTTGAAAACTAAGTAAAATAATGAAAATCAAAGGTGTAAACTATAAACTATAAGAAACTGAATGGTAATGTTTGGAATTCAGTTGTCATAATTTCTCCTAGTACATTTTCTCACTGAAATAGATATAATGCATCCTTTTTCTCCCTTAATAACTCCAAAACCCTATTCTTTACACTAATGGTTTATTGAAGTAATCTTTAAAAGTATTCTGTCACCCTCAACTCATCTCATGTTGCTGATAAGGAAGCAGCAATCTAAGATGCGAAATGACTTATAAAGATGCCCAGTGGTTGAGCCTTCTGATCTCCAGGCCTGTACTCTTGTCACTATGTCATACTGCCTAAGGTTTCTTTCACATTAGGAACTATAAGCATGGGTGGTACATTCTAAAATCCTAGGGCATTAAGGCATAGGAGGAGAGCAGCTCAGTTTTGGAGACCAGACATAAGCAGGATACCAAAAAAGCAGGTGGCCAAAAGACTCCGGGGATTCTATCTGCTAATCGCTTGTTCTGTTTGCTCCATAACTCCTACCTCTTGCTGTCCTTCTCCTTTTATTTGACGTTTCATATCCCCATTCTTGTGTTGTCTTGATACCAGCCTGATGGGACTGATTGGTCTTTTGATGGTGGCTTTGTAGCTGCTGACCTTGGCTAATCAATCTCACCTTTAATTACCAACTCTCCTTCAAGAGAAGGAATAACACAAGTTGTTGAACCACTTGACCTGGGAACTTGAATTCAGTCTGACTGTTTGGGGTACCGTAGTGTTCCTAAAAATCAAATTTGAATGTCTTGCTCCCTCTCCCCTCCTTAGTTCCTGGCCCCATCCATCTTCAGAGCCAACTGTTTGAAGATAGAAGGGGCCAGGAACCAAGGAATTGCGGGTAAAGAAGACATTCAAATTTGGGCCAGGAACCCAGGATGGGAAAAAGAAGAAAAAAAGAAAAACTGTTGGCTTTGAAGATGGAAGGGGCCAGGAACCACGGAGGCCATCGAATTTGAATGTCTTTATACTAGATCTGCACATTGTAATTTACTATGTACTCCACCATTGTGTATTGAATGCTACAAACCTTTTTGTCACATTGCTTGTAACAGCTGGCCTCTAATAACATTTGAGTTGGCTATTAGTGGACTAAAATTTTCAGGCAGATCAGGAATTTTGGGGGGCAGGGCACCATAATTATCAGCTTACTATGATTCTCTCAAGCCCAAATAATTGCCTGTAGCATTCTTCTCACTCAACTCTACAGGGTCAGAAATGAGTACTGATACGGCCAAGATCACAGGGTTTTTGCATTTGACGATGAGTCTTGGGGGGCTCCAGAGAGTGTAGGCGGATCAAGGCAGTTCATAACAAAAAGCAGTTCAAAAACCCTGTTAAAACGCAACCTTGCATATGCTTGAGAGTCGTGAAATGCCTCTTCTGACAGAAATGCCTAAATTAGCATAAGAAGTAGTAATAGTTGGTTCTACATGAAGGCCAGGGTACCCTTATTTTATTTCCGAAAGAATTCTCCTGGAAGAGACATCTGCCAGAGAAGGTACAAGGCTGAGCAACAGTATACTTTCCCTTTGCCCCAACCTAATATTCACTAAAATCCTCTTCAATACAGGTTGCCAATTTAGCCTGTTCCATCTCCAACAATGAAGAAGGGGTGAAATTAGTTCGGATGGCAGCCACCCAGATTGACAGCCTGTGTCCCCAGGTAAGCCTCATTCACTTTGTTTCAAAAGCTTGTCAGTGACCTTCTCCACTCCAGCCCTTGTGCCCCTCCTTTCCTTTCTCTATTTCCTCTTGCTGGAAAATGCTACTCATTCATGAGCCATTTCAAGTTCTACCTTTCTCAGAAAGAATAAACTACACCGGTCTCTTCAGAATTACCATGGCAGGGGCTGGGCATGGTGGCTCACACCTGTAATCCCAGTGCTCTGGGAGGCTGAAGTGGGAGGATTGATTGAGGCCAGGGGTTCAAGGCCGGCCTGGGCAACATAGTGAGACTCCATCTCTACAAAAAAATAAATTAGCTGGGTGTGGTGGTGCATTCCTGTAGTCCCAGTTACTGGGGAGGCTGAGGTGGGAGGATTGCTGGGGCTCAGGAGTTCGAGGCTGCAGGGAGCTGGGATTGTGCCACTATACTCTCCACTCCTATTGACTTTGTTCTATTTGTTTTGGGTTGTGATTTAAATGTTCCATATCTATTTACCTTGTCTCGGCAGCTAAATCATAAACTTGCACATGTGGAAAGCAAGAGTGGCATTTCTGCTGTATCTGTGCTAAGTAAATGAGACTTGTCCAGCAAATACTTTTTGAAACCTGAGGCAAACTATTATGTCTTAAAAAGAAGCAAACAGAAATTAATGGTAGTTGAAAACCTACTTTATCTTTTATGTGTTTGGTTGTCCTTCTGAACACCAAGAACCCACTTATCTGTAGAACGTACAGGGTACATGGTTTTAACATGGTCTTTGACTGGCTTATTCCTCTCTTGAAGTGTGTGGTCATCATGTCCCTGGATTGTTTCCAACAAATAGGTCATCAATGCCGCTCTGACACTGGCTGCCCGACCACAGAGCAAAGTTGCTCAGGATAACATGGACGTCTTCAAAGACCAGTGGGAGAAGCAGGTCCGAGTGTTGACAGAGGCCGTGGATGACATCACCTCAGTGGATGACTTCCTCTCTGTCTCAGGTAACCATCACAAACAGGTCCCTTACAAGACAGCTGGAGGACGGCAACTGAATGACATAAGGAATGTCTCACAAATGTCATGGGTCTGTGTTTCAGGCACACTCCTTAGATCTTTGAGCTTTTTTGATCATCTCTGCAAATGTGATTGTAACACCGTCTTAAATGCTTCGGTGTTTGTTATTTCAAGACATGGAGTCAAGGCATTAAAAGGGAATACATTATTTAAGGTGGCTTATATTCCTTTTTAGTGTTTGGAGTTTATAAAGCAGGATGGCCTTTGATGTATCTGAATCACTCACATAAAAAAGGGCCAGGGAATATGAGATTCATTAATCTACACAGTTTATATCTTAAAAATAGGTGATCAGTTACTCCAATTTGGCTATGTTAAGTTTTTGTTGTTTTTTTTCCAACAAGGGGAGGTTTGCGATAACACAGGTAGAGATATCAGCCACAGAACTTACCCCTTAGCGGGGACTTGGTAGCCATGAAGGCTTTGAGCACTTGTCTATGAGGTTGTAGAAGGAAGTGAGCGAAATAAAATAGAACTCATCACTTGAAATTATGACTTTCTTTGTAAATGAAGCCAGACTGGAGGATGATCATAGACATGAATAACTGTGGAGTCAGTTTGCCCTTTAACAGGATTCATGGAGTCTGTTTCAAGACTGGTCTGCCAGCCAGCAAATGGGCATTTTTCCAAATGCTTTTGACCTAACTTATTTGGCCCAGTTCACCTGGAAGAATCTCTGTGAGGAGGAGGTCACCGGAAACATCAGTCTTCTTTGTGAGGTGTTGAAAGAGCTGGCTGACCCTTGGAAATTCAAATTGGCCAGGTGTTGATTCTACACAGGTGTGTGGAACTCACACCTACTGACTCAGGCAGTACTAGCCCTGATGACCTGCTGGTTCTTGGCTGATTGAGGGCTGAGGGAGACATTGCATCACTGTTGGTGGGAACCTGGCGGACAGGACCTCTGCCCGCAACAGTGTGGAAGTGATTTCTGAAGGGGGCCGTCATGTTTAGAAATATTTCTAGTTGCAGCCTTTTCTTTTCCGGAAGAAACAAAATAAATTCCCACTGGGGCTTGTCTAAGAACAGCGTAGTCAAATCTGTAGATTTGATGGATAATCAAAAAGCCAGCTTTTCAATGATGGGGCAAGCCAAGGCAGATGGGAACATTGATGTAACATGTGGCCTGTGACTAGAATTTACCTTACTCTCTGCTGCTTGATTTAATTCTCATCAAAAATCTATAAAATAGGTACTAGTAATTCTAGGTTTTGTTTTAAGAAAACTAAGTCATTGAGAGGGTAGGTAACTTGGCAGAGATGGTATTAAGATCCAGATCATCCTCTTTTCAGAAACTATATAATTCTCAGTAAGTCAAGATAGAAAGGAAATTTCCTTTGGTGCTTTCTGCTTTCATTCCAGCTTGCTTTTTCCACCTCTGGCATTCTCATTCTAATCTTTAATCCCTTTCTGAAACCTGTCTTGTTTTTTATTCCCAAAGTCTTCATTTTTGATGACTCATCAAAGCAACTATTCATTTAAATATCACCATATCTAGAGTTTAGCTGATAAAAGAACTCAATATGTTGTCATTTCTGCTTTTTTCTTTTCTTTCTTTCTTTTTTTTTTTTTTTTGAGACAAAGTTTCACTCTTGTTGCCCAGGCTAGAGTGCAATGGCACAATCTTGGCTCACCGCAACCTCCGCCTCCTGGGTTCAAGCCCTTCTCCTGCCTCAGCCTCCAGAGTAGCTGGGATTACAGGCATGAGCCACCACGCCCGGCTAATTTTGTGTTTTTAGTAGAGACCGGGTTTCTCCATGTTGGTCAGGCTGGTCTCAAACTCCAGACCTCAGGTGATCCGCCTGCCTTGGCTTCCCAAAGAGCTGGGATTACAAGCATGAGCCACCACACATGGCCCATTTCTGCTTTATTATTTTCTGCTTTGCTGATAGCTGAGTCCTAATCTTGTAAAAGATAACACCACAAAATGAATCTCTCATAAGGTATTTGGAAATTGCTTAGATAGGTATGTTGGTGATTTGGGTGTTGGAGAATACCAAGGTGGCCACTGATACTAATCTTTATAGTATATGGTCAGTTTTTTTTTTTTTTTTTCAGGATAACTATGGTGCTCTAAATAAGAGCCTTTCCCAACCAGCCTCAGATTTCACACAGCCATCCTGACAGCCCCTGGAAATCTTCTGCATCCCCTTCTGCCTTCAAATCAATAAGAAATACCTGTACACTGCCTTTTCCAGAGAGGAATCATTTCAGAACTTACAACGTTTCCAACTATTCTTTTAAATGCATGTACAAAAATTTCTGAGGGTGGGAACAAGCAAGGTGAAGGAGGTCTTATCTCAGAGTTTTTCAATAGGGCAAAGCTTTTCTTAATTTTCCTCCCCCGAGCCCTGCCTCTTTGCTCCCTTTTCTCCTTGCCATTCCGTTGTGCATCTCATTATTACTAGCAAGAAGAAAAGACTTTGGCTTCTGATAATACTGTGCAGTCCAACCCCAGTGGTACAAGTGCCACAGCATGCCATGGCAGGAAAAGGAACAGGCGCTGTCAGAAAGCCAGCTTGGCAGGGCCTGCTGGAGCATGCCTTTGGAGTTGACAATCAGAGGCAGCAGGCACCTTTCCACAGACGGAGTTTGACAAATAATGATACAGCCCACTCTGTCCTGCTGGTAGGCTGTGGACACAGCCCAATAGGTAGGGAAACTACTTCTCATCTTCTCTCTGAGCTAGAGCCAAACATTTACATAGTAAATTGCAAGTTTGGCCCAGGAGATATTTTGAAATGGCATTAATGACATTTTATGTATCAGTTTCTTCTTAGGGGAATATCTCTTTGGGCAGGAAACTCTATTTAAAAAACAATAAAAACAGATCTTTGTTTTTAAAAGATGGTAGTTTTTTTATTTTTTTTAATGCTACCCTAACTTCTATATCTGATATTAAATTTGTCCATATGAAATGCAACAAGTTTGGGGAGCAATGATGCTAGCTATTAACATTACAGGAGCAAAACCAATTTTCAGATGTGGCCTGTGCACATAAAAAAGTGAAATGACTGTGTTATAACATTTAAACTTTTTCCCACTTTGGAAAACCTACAATTTTTAATAATGTTTTAAAATAAGCATCTTGGCATTAATCATGTGACAGTTTAATTCTTGGATTTGGCTCAGAAAGTAGTAGGAAGCTAAGATCTGAAAAAGCTATTAACTTGATCTCATAATGTCCAAGAGTTTTTTTTGTTTGTTTGTTTGTTTGTTTTTTTGTTTTTTACTTTTCCTTATTTTTTTAACTCTACAGTCTTAAGTTTGTTTTCTTTTAAAAATTCACAGTGAACTTTATTTTTTTTGAATCTACAGCCTTGTGGTTTACAATAGTGAAAGAGTTTGGTCATTATTGATTTTTTTCATAACAACATTATATCATTTCTAAAATAGTAATGTTGCAAAATGTAAGGAGGTTTACAATAAAGTATGTTGCAATCAAATATTTCATGACATGTTTAAATACCACACTTGATATTACAGTGTGCCACCAAAACATTGTAGTTTTTCCCAGCAAGGGAATAATCTCTAGAATACATTTGCCTTTTATTACTATTTTCATCTCAATTCCTTTCTACTTGCAACATCATTCCTCTCCCTCTTTACTTCATGAATTCTTTCTTTTCAAAACACCTTAGGATAAAAGTGTGTAACTGATCGCCCCTTCTCAATGGGCATGTTCATTCAGTATCTCTCTTTTGATTGCCTGCTGCCTATAGGCCACTGTCAGGAATGCAAATATGAATCAAGTATGTATTCTGCCTTCAAATAATTGACTGCCCTCCTTGATATATACTAGATTAGCATGCTTACTAACTGTAGGAGCTAGACCTGAAGGCACAGGGTATACGGGTGGGGAAGTTATTACAGGGGGTTCAAAAATCCGTATATACACCAAGTATGGTCTTCTGACCAAAAAGTTCATGTTCATGTCTACATAAACAGGTATGACTTTTTTTCCAAATACGAGCAGACCTCGAATATATTGCCAGTTCTGTTTCAACTACTGCAGTAAAACACCAATTGTAATAAGGTGAATCGTGCAAATTTTTTGGATTCCCAGTGCATATAAAAGTTATGTTTACAGTGCAGTGTAGTCCATTAACTGTGCAGTAGGATTATGTTTAAAAAATACTTCATTTCTAAAAAATGCTAAAGATCATTCTGAGCCTCCAGCCAGACATAATCTCTTTGGTGGGGCGGTGGGGGGTTTCCTTGGTGATGATCTGAGTGAGGGTTCCCGTGTGGTTCCTCAAGGTTGGTGTGGCTGTGGCAATTTCTTAAGGTAGCAATGAAGTTTGCTGCGTTGATTGACTATTCCTTTATAAAAGATTTCTCTGTAGCATGTGATATGCTGTTTGACAGCACTTTATCCACAGTAGAACGTCTTTCAAATTGGAGTCAATCCTCCCAAACTGTGCTGCTGCTTTATCCACTACATTTATGTAATATTTTAAATCCTTCGTTGTCATTTCAACAATGTTCACACTATCATAGTTAGGGACAGATTACATCTCAAGAAGCCACTTCGCTTGTACATAAGAAGCAATTCCTCATCCATGAAGTTTGATCATGACATTGCAGCAATTCAGTCACATCTTTAGGCTCCACTTCTAATTCTAGTTCTCTTGTTATTTCCACTAGAAATGCACTTTCTTCCTCCACTGAAGTCTTGAACCCTTGAAAGTCGACTATGAGGGTTGGGATCAACTTCTCCCAAACTCCTGTTAATGTTGATATTTTGACTTTCTCTGGTGAATCAGTCATGGATGTTCTTAGTGGCAACTAGGATGGTGAATTCCTTCCAGAAGGTCTTTAATTTTCTTTGCCCAGATTCATCCGGAGAATCACTATCTATTGCAGTTATATCCTTATAAAATGAATTTTCTAAATAATAAGACTTGAAAGTCAAAATGACTCCTTGATCCATCTGCTGCAGAATGTTATCTGCAGAGTGTTATCAAGCAGGAAAGCACTACTAATCTCTGTGTACATCTCAATCAGAGCTCTTGGGTGACCAGGTGCATTTTCAGTGAGCAATAACATTTTGAAAAGAATTGTTATTTTTATTCTGAGCAGTAGGTTTCAACAGTGGACTTGAAATATTCAGTAAACCATGCTATAAACAGATGTGCTGTCATCAGGCCTCATTGATCCATTTATGGAGCACAGGCAGAGAAGATTTAGCATAACTCTTAGGGCCCTAGGATTTTCAAAGTGGTAAATGAGCATTGGGTTCAACCTAAAAATCAACTGTATTAGCCCCTAATAAGAGAGTCAGCCTGTCCTTTGAAGCCAGTCATTGACTTCTCTCCAGCTATGAAAGTTGTAAATGGCACCTTCCAGTAGAAGGCTGTCTTGTCTAGATTGAAAACTTACTGTTTTCTCCCTTTAATCAATGATCTCAGCTAGATATTTAGGATAACTTGCCACAGGTTCTATCTACATCGGCACTTGCTGCTTTAACTTGCACTTTTATGTTATGGAGATGGTTTCTTTCTTAAACATCATAAACCAACCTCTACTAGTTGCCAACTTTTCTTCTGCAGCTTTCTCGCCTCTCTCAGCCTTCATAGAATTAAAGAGTGTTAGGGTCTTGTCAAGATTGGGCTTTGGCTTAAAGGAAAGCTGTGGCTGATACTATCTTCTATTTAGACCACTCAGACTTTCTCCATATTAGCAATTAGGCTGCTTCATTTTCTTATTTGTGTGTTCATTAGAGTAGCACTTTTAATGTCTTTCGAGAACTTTTTCTTGTACTTAAACAAGTTGGCTGTTTGGCCTCTCTTGACTTGTGACATGTCTTCCTCACTAAGCTTAATCATTTCTAGCTTTTGATTTCAAGTGAGAAATGTGTGACCCTTCCTTTCACTTGAATACTTAGAGGTCATTATAGGGTTATTAATTGACCTAATTTTAATATTGTTGTGTCTCAGGGAATAAGAAGCTTGAGAAGAGAGAGAGATGACAAACGACCATCTTGGTGGAGCAGGCAGAACACGCCCAACATTTATTAAGTTTGCCATCTTATGTGGGCATGGTTCCTGATGCCCCAAAACAGTTGCTATAGTAACAAAGATCACTGATCACAGATCATCAAAACAATAATGAAAAATTTGAAATAATGCAACAATCACAAAACTGTGACACAGAGATAGGAAATGAGTATATGCTGTTGGAACAATGGCGCCAACAGACTTGCTTGAGGCAGAGTTGCAACAAACCTTCAATTTGTATTTGGAAAAAACAAAAAACAAAACAAAACACCCCACCAATATGTGATACACAATAAAGCAAGACATGCCTGTACATTATTAATAAAATACAAATCTATTTGAAAACATTCTGAACCGTAGTAGCTTTTACATGTCTGCCATCCATCAATATAACTACTATCATGAAGAAACTGTGACTCTTTTTTTTTTTTCATAAAAAGGGACCTGAATTGGAGAAGGTAGAAAACCACTGAGTAAACTGTAATTATATGTTGCTTAACGACAGGCATACGTTCTGGGAAATGCATCGTTGGGCAATTTCGTCTTTGTGTGAACATCATATACTGTATTCACATACCTAGATGTCATTGCTTACTGCATACTTACACTGTATGGTACAACCTATTGCTCTTAGGCTACAAACTTGTACAGCATGTTACTGTACTGAAAACTGTAAGCAATTGGAATACAGTAGCAAGTTTTGTATATCTAAACATGTATAAATATTTTAAAAGTACAGTAAAAATATGACATAATCTTATGGGACTACCTTCAAATATGTGGTCTATTGTTGACTGAAATGATTTATGTTGCATGATTATATCTAAAATTTTAAAAGTTTATTTATAAAAATTAGTCAATTAGGCTGGGCCTGGTGGCTCATGCCTGTAATCCCAGCACTTTGGGAGACCAAGACAGGTGGATCATTTGAGGTCAGGAGTTCGAGAGCAGCCTGACCCACATGGTGAAAACCCGTCTCTACTAAAAAGACAAAAAAAAAATAGCTAGGTGTGATGGTGCATATCTGTAATCCCCTCTACTCAGGAGACTGAGGCAGGAGAATCTCTTGAACTTGGCAGATGGAGGTTGTAGTGAACTGAGATTGTATCACTGCACTCCAGCCTGGGTGACAGAGGGAGATTCCGTCTCAAAAAAAAAAAAAAAAAAAGTAAATTATAAAGCTAATATTTTGTTCACACGACATTATTAACCTATATAACAAATTTGTTGATGATTTGAGTAATTAATAGCAATGTTTTTGTTATTATGGATTTTTAGCATATACTGGTTTATTTTAAATAGGTATAATAATATCTATAAAAACATATTTCTTGCCTCTTAAAATAGTTGCATATTTCTACTTTTGGATAGTCCCATTAAAAAAAAACAACATACGTTTTCATTTAACATACTGGGTCATGAATAGTTTTCTTACAAATTAAAAACAAAACTATTAACTCCGGAAAGATCAGTATCTAATATAATCAACAGACGTCTCACTAGGTTTTACTCAACTCCAAAGTACCATTTCTAAACTCTGCACGAAACTTTGCCCGTTCTTGTATTACTGTTATTCAAAGAAAATAGCATGGATGTGTGATTTAGACACAAATCCTTTTCTAGTTACTTACTCTCAGGGGCCAGGACACATTTTAATTGTCTTAAGAAATTCCACAGGACAGGAAGAGAAGCTTCTTATAATCAAAGTTTTATATTTAAAATTCTGTAACAATATTCATTTGAGTAAACATTTGTCTCAGATATCCTTTTCGGTATATACTGTGTTCATATGTTTAATCACGTTTTCATTAAAATGTCATGTCTCAAAAAAACGTCCTGATTTGGGAAGTACTACTTTTTGTGAGTTTTAGAAATCTAAATATTAAAATTTAAACATTTCATTATTTTTCTATTCTAATTTATAGTTGAAATTAAAGAACTAGAGAATGTAGAAATCAGTAATTTATAATGGTTTGAGTGAGAATCACACTGTATGAGGTCAAAATGGATGTTCTTTATGAAAAGTCAGTTATAACTTGCAACTTTCTATACTGTGTTCTAAAAAAATAAATTTTCTAAGTGCTTAGTGAGAGTAGGGGAGATCAGTAGTGGAGACTAGGATTTGCTGGATACTCTCCCTTTTTTCCTTCTTTAGGAAATTTAAAATCAGAACTAGCCCTAAAAGCTTTTTAAAGAGGTAATATTTTATTTTAACTCTTTATAAACTATTGGTTGGATTTGGCAGTTATAATTTTAAAATATTAACAGGTTACTTAAGACTTTAAAAAATATATTTATCAAAAAGCACATATTTTTATGTGTTCATGTCTTGATGTGTTTTGGAAAATACCATAAACTGTGTTGTTTATAATCAATAGAAATTTACATCTCATGGTTCTGGAGGCTGGGAATTCCAAGACAAAGGACTCTACTTCCTCATAGTCTTCTCACGGGAACGTTGCATGGTAGAGAAAGAGGGAGGGATCTCTGAGGTCTCTTTTATAAGGATACTAAATCCATTTCTTAGGATTCTGCCCTCATAATCACCTCCTGAAGTCTGCACCCCTTAATACTACCCCTTTGGGAGTTAGAATTTTAACATATGAATTTTAAGGGAACACAAACATGCAGTTTATTACTTTGTGTGTATGCATGTATGTGTGTGTTCAGCTTAAGTTATTTCCACAGAGCAGTAAACCTTTCGAACATTTCCTTAGAATTCTGCTTCTAAAGAATGCACAAGGAATAGAATTACAGATCTCACATGGGAAATGAAAAATACAAAATTATACACTTGTTAAAACTGCAAGGGAACAAATAATGTGTTTTCTCTATGCCGTTAGAGAGTGAAGCCTCCCCTCCTGCCTGCTTGATTTCTACTTTGGGCAATGACGTGAAAGTTATGCAGACCTTGACTATAATGTGAGGGAACCAGCCACAAGACTGGATTGTATTTTAATTGTGAGAAACTCTGATCATCTTCACCTAATCAGTTTTCCCATTGTATATACCATGTGCATGACATAATTTTAAAAGACCAACTGAGTGATATTTGTTTAGTTTTTCCTCAAATGTTTTCTTAATGAAAACATGATTAAACAAACATTTGCCCAAAGCTTTGACTCTGGTTTTATTTATGGATATTTATACTTGGTCAGATTGACTTCATGTTGGCTGCTACAACTTCTAAAAGGCCTTCTCGTGTGTAAGTATCAAACTTCGAAACAAAAGAAGGGATATTCTTTAAGTCAGTGGTCCTCAGAATGTTGTCTTCAAACCAGTGGCATTAATGTCATATGAGAACTTGATAGAAACTCAATTTCTTGGGCTCTATCCCAGACTTACTGAATCGGAAACTCTAGGAGTGGCACCCAGCAATCTGTGTGATGCTACGAGCCCTCTGGCTGATGTTCAGGTTTGAGAACCACTATTGTAATTATAAACTATGTCCTTTACATACAATTTTAGTATTATTAGGCATGCATTGAGATGTGTCCAAGGCAAGGGCTCATGATGGTTGAATCAATTTTAATTGGTTAAGTTCTGAGTGATGTAAAGTCATCTAAATGTGTATGTTTCCTCTCCATAGAAAATCACATCTTGGAGGATGTGAACAAGTGTGTGATAGCCCTCCAAGAGGGCGATGTGGACACTCTGGACCGGACAGCAGGGGCCATCAGGGGCCGGGCAGCTCGAGTCATACACATCATCAATGCTGAGATGGAGAACTATGAAGCTGGGGTTTATACTGAGAAGGTGCTGGAAGCTACAAAATTACTTTCTGAAACAGGTAAGCATTGGTATTAGGTCTGGCCAAAATGTTAATGTCTTGATTAGTTTCCATATCTGAATAAATCTGTGTCATTGATTTCTGTAGGCCTTTATGCTTCTAAATTGCACATAATCGTGGAATGGATAGAGTACTTGAGTTTTCTCTTGGTTTTTTGAGTTCGAATTGGAATAACATTAGGAGATATTAGGAGAATGACAATTTTACTGCTTTGCATGCATATATTTCTTTATAGTTTTCATGTAGATCATTTGATTCTTACAAACACCTAATAAAATTTTTCTGCTTACTTCATTATCTCCAATTGTGGATGAGATAATTTTATGGTTTGAGAAAATTACGGTTTGAATTGGCTAAGAGACTGGAATGAGGTCACAGGGTTATAAAATAGTGCAGATGTGATAAGAACTTGGAATCTGTAAGTTAACCTTTTCTTCATTTATTGCTTGAGAGGATAGGACCTTAAGGAAAAACTGTGAACAGCCAGTGGAAAGCATAAAGGCTCTAGATAGTGCGTGGATATGAATGTGCTCAAAGAAAGGTGGTGGCTGCTGACAAAGAGTTAGGCTTTCAGCATATTCCCTTTCTTTCTAGGAAAGCTTTACATGCCCTTCTTCAGGGGCATGTGGCTGCTCACAGGACTCACTGCTATGGTAAGGCATGGTTACTTATGGAAGTTTGTCAGAGCTTGCACATGCATTGGGGTGAAAAAAAATACTTCAACTGAATTAGAACAATCTACAGCTCTGGAGAATATATAAAAGACTGGCCTGTTTTAAGTAGTTCTTCCCTCTTGACCAGTGTCTTTGGCTTCCTCAGGCCTTGTATATTTGTATATATGAAAATAGATATATAGTCCAAGGAATGAAAGGAGACTAGGGAATAGAAAAAGAGAATGTAAGTCCACATTGGATAAGGTTGTTAATGAATAATGAATTGGTGCATATATATGCACAGAAGGGCCTCTTTCCTCAAACCCTAAGGGGGACCTTCATGGTTTTGCATATGAGCTTTGGATGTCACTAGGCATTTTAAAAATAGCCATCTCTGAAAGGTCAGCTATAGCTGTGTTCCAAGTTCTGCGTGATGAGATATGTTGGTAGAAATACGTTGCTTTTTATGGGGAAAAGATTATTTACAAAGAGTTCTGTAGGTATTTGTTAGCCTGGAATAGCAAGGAAAACACAATACATAAACACAGGTATTGGTCATTCTCTTTGAAATATAAGCAGAAACAGAATGGCATGACATCATGTTATAAAGAGCACATCTAGAGATTGTTGCCCTTGGAACATCCTTACAGACTTAGAATTATAAATAATAACAAAAATAATGATGACAAGATATAACTGCATTTGAATTACCTGAGAGTCTGCACTGCTTTCTTTCATATAAGCTTGCCCTTTACATTCAATTGAGTAACACAAAGCAAGCCATACAGTATTTCTTTCCTCACTTGGAAGAGTTATAAAAAGGTATTTTTTTTTCTAATTCTCCAAATTAAGGACTTTTTCTTAGTAACCTTTAGGGAGACCATCTCACATTTCTGTGGCTTTCAGCTCCTAGCCCATCAGCTCTATTCTTGTACAAAGTCTCAGCTTCATGTGGGATTTCTGACAGAGTAACACTCACTTGGGTCTGACACTAGATAAACAATACCAGAAGGGTGGAAGACCTAGAGGCAGGACTCAGTTCCTGCCCACTCATGACGGGTGGGAAGGACACTTGTGGCAGATGAAAGATACAGAGCATATTGCCAATTTTCATCTGACTTTCTACCCACAGATAACTCAGGCACTGTTCAAATGACATTTTAGAACTTTTTCTTATTGTGTCTTGGACTGCTTTGACAACAGGAGTGCCGCATACTAGGTCAAAATCTAAAGGCAAGGACAATTGCTTAGTTGACTGTAATATTTTAACATAATTTTCACCCAAAGTCTTGATATGTAAATAATGTTCTGGTTGATTTTTCTACTTTAAAAAAACAAACAGTCGTTCATCCTGGATTGTTGTTGCTAATCAAGATTTTTGCTCTTGTTCTGAGTTGTTAAAATTTTTATCCTAGCTGGCAACGATTGAGCACTCTGGGGGCTTAACTAATGGCACCTTTCTTATTTTGATGTCTACATCCAATTCCTAATTGAATACGGTAGATGAGCAGGACATTTAAATTCTACTGTTCAGGACTTATTGAAGTTAACTAGGAAAGTAACCAGGTAGAGACTGAAATAGACAGCTTATATATAACTTTAATTGAAAATATAGGAATAAGCATTAAGGAAAAGTGGGTGTCAGTGGACTAAGAGCTAGAATACGAAGGTATACAATTTCTTTGGTATTCGTCCCCAGTTGTTCTTCTCTTTCTGAAACAGGAATAACATTATTATTTTGCGAATAACTAGAGAGATTGCCAAAGAAGTGAAAGAAGAAAACTTTAGCTGTTAACTCACTGATTGCTAATTAGAATTGCTGGGGAATGTGCTTGCATAGAGTAGACACACGGAGTTTGAGGATGACCACAGGATCAGTTCTGTAATTATGTTTTTGTTGGTGTGTGTGTGTGTGTGTGTGTGTGTGTATGTTGTCTAAAATGATTTAGTTCTAATGTCATTATGTGTGTGTGCTAAGGAGACATAAGATATATGTCCTCAAAATGGAAACCGCTATGCATGTCCCTGATACCAAATTATCTACCTTTTGGTTAGTTTTGTTTCTGACTTCAACAATTTTAGAGCCATGTTGAATTGGCCACTTCTCTATGTGACTCTATCAAATGTTGTCATGAGAGTACATTGTAGGGTGAAAGAGGGTGGCAGTGGGAAAAAAGGGAAAAATGCCAAGAGGAAAGATAAGGAAAAAGAAGACAAAATGTCGTGGTTTTGGTTGTTGTTGTTGAGGCTGCCACGCGTACTAGGTTGTACCCATTGATTTTTTGTTTGATATTTTATTTAAAAAAAATTCTGTGCCATTAGATTCAAGACCCTAAGTCAGATATTCTCAACCTCTGTACTATTGACACTTTGGTGTGAATAATTGTTTCCTGGGGAGAGTTCTGGGAACTGTTTTGTCCATTATGGGATGCTTAGAAGCATCCCTGGACTCCATCTGCTAGATGTTTGTAGCATCTCTTTCTTCTACATGCCAAGTTGTAACTACCAAGATGTCTCTAGACATTGTCAGATATCCTTGAAGGAAGTGGGTTGTGGTGGGCAACATAATGTGCATGACTGCCCTAAAGTAAAGAAATAACCCAAAATAGGGACAATAGGGACAAGTTCAAACAGGACAGATTGGAACCTATGTACTGTGGACATAGTGAAAAGGGAGTGGGGTTGGGAGTACATTACTAAGAAGAATCTATAAAAGGGCAGAATAATCAAACAGCCTTGACTGAACTGGATGTTGCTGCTGAAGGTGTTTACACCGAGGCAAGCCCCTGTGTAGACAGGTGAATGGCTGCAGGGGTAGGTCACTGTAGGGAGACTCCCACTTTACCACCTGGCTGCCCTCACTGAATGGCTGGAAAATTGAGAGGTACCCAAAGAGTGATAACACATCTGTGGTTTATTTTCCATGAATTTTCTTTCCTTAGTAAAGACAGTGCTTTGCTTAAGAATGCTTCTTGTCTTGTTATGAATGCTGAGTTAAATTTAAGAAAATTTTGTAGATTATTAGTATGCTAAGAATTATAGGGTAGCATTATGTACAAATATACCTGTTCATTTTCTTATAAAACAATCTAGGCTGATGAAAACACAATAAATTGGATCTACAGCAGACCCATTAAATACTTATGTGGCATATTTGATGGGCTCTTCAATAAAATCTGAATTATAACAAATTGCCAACAGCTTGGTAGTAAGTACACGCATGACCAGACCCATCTTCATAGATCTCATTTACAAAGTCCGGTTGCTGCAGGAGGCTGAGGAGGGGTGAAAGCACATTCAGTGATATCATATTTAGATATGCATACAGTAGCTCATTCTTCACTCAATGGATTATACTGAAATGTCATTTTTGTAAATTTGATAGCTGATTCAAGTCTGTGGCCATGTGAGCATGACTAGGTTAAAAGATCTGTGAGATTCTGCCAGATATTTTTTTTCTTCAGAGGAAACAATAAACCAAAAAAAAAAAAAAAAAAAAGAAAAAAGAAAGCATATTTTAAAAAGTGTTCTATGTTATGGAGCACTCTGTATGCAGATATTAAAATTTCATTATTTTGGAAAATACGTGGGCCAAGCAGATGGTATAAATTTTACTTCCATGCTCTATAACCTAAAGTTTTATACAGATGAGAATGTTTTTCTTTTTACATCATTTCTATATATTTTTGCTTAGAAAGTATAAAAAGACCAGCAAATAGAAAGCATCCAAACTAGAAATCTTATTGAGAAGGGTACATTTGGGCCAGGACAATGAAGTAGAATGAATCCAAGGTTAGGATTCAGAATAACTCAATTACTTGACTGCTACCAACTAACTGTGTCCTTAAACAAATCAGTTAGTGCCTCTGGGACTTGGTTTTTTCCTGTATTGCCTAATGTTTTGTCATTCAATAATGGGTTTGTATTAATTGTGTAATATATGCATCACTGTTTCTGGCTTCCTGGTGACTGCACTTGGCATAAGCAATTATTGCCCATGAGTCCCCTATATAAACCCTCTGCACCATCTGGACGGGGGCCTTCATTATTCTCCAGGCAAAACATATCCATGCTGCTCCCTCTGTCCTCCCTGCAATGTTCTTCAACTCCTCCTCCTCCTGCTTTACATCTGTTTATTGAGATTCTTCTTTAAGATATAGCTCTAGTCTCAGTTGGAGACAACAGAAAACTATTTAGTATGGTATGTCCTCTTCAGTGTACATGACTGTGCTTATAACAGGATTGTGTGTTTTTAGAGGCAAGTGTTTCTGTAGGTACCCACAGCCTAGAATGGTGTTTTCATGGAACACATTTAATACGTATGTATTGATTAAATGAATACCAAAAATGAGAACATTATGCTTTTTTCTTTTTTTCTATAGAGAATATGTCTACCAGCAGCCTCAGGTTCATAGCTCAAGACCAATTTCTGCATATCAATGGGAAATCATCTGATTGGCTTTTTGGCGTATGCTTCCTTCAGTTGGACTGATTTCTGTTGCTAGTAGAATAGAGTTTTATGATTGGACAGGTCTGAGTGACCTGCCTGTGACTGGAATATGAGGGGCTGGAGTATGAGACTGATGTCAGAAGAAGGTGGTAGGGGCAGCTTATGGGGAAGACAAACTATTAGGTATTAGAGATAGGAAGGACTATCCACAGTCTGTTACTTCTGCATGATTGATTTTAAGTTGGAAATGTAGGAAGAATGAGAAAGAAGCCTCATCCAGTAAAGAGCCCTTAAATAGAAAATGTATAATTTGTCTTTTTTTATATGACTAAAACTTATATAGTCAAAGTATTGTAGGAATCTGATAAGCTTTTGAATAGCTATATAATTTTTTCCTAAAAGCAAATGCAAGGTTTTGGGATCAGAGAACAAACGTTACTTTGCACAGTAAGCATGTCAGTTTCTCATGTTCCATTCCCGCTCTTGGAGCAATGTGATGAGGGCAGATGGATTCTGCACATACAGCGGAGGTCTGTGCTACAGTTGGGGAACCAGACAATCATGAATCTAGGAGTTGATTTATTTATTTAGAAATTGGTGCTCCTCCTAAGGGCAGGAGAGAAACATTTCTCTTTTTTTTTTTTTTTTTTAAGATGAAGTTTCGTTCTTGTTGCCGAGGCTAGACATAGTCTTGGCTCACTGCAGCCTCTGCCTTCCAGGTTCAAGTGATTCTCCTGCCTCAGCTTCCCAAGTAGCTGGGATTACAGGCACTCACCACCACACCTGGCTAATTTATTTTTTATTTTTTATTTTATTTTATTTTTTAATAGAGACGGGGTTTCACCGTGTTGGCGAGGCTGATCTGGAACTCCTGACCTCAGGTAATCTGACTGCCTCGGCCTCTCAAAGTGCTGAGATTACAGGTGTGAGCCACCGTGCCCAGCCACGTTTTCTCTTTTATGTAAATGAATTCTGTCCAGGAGGTACCCAAGTTGTTAAAACCTTTTGGAATATAAATGTATGGTTCCTAGTTTTATCCCTCTTTGAAATGTAAACATATCTCTGGGGAAGGTAAGCCTGTCAATCTCTTTCCAGGTTATTTCACTATCTTAGGACTGTTAACCTTTGAACCAGGTTGCCGGTATTTTTGTTCGGAAAGGCTTGACCATACAGAAACTTGAAAATATTTTCTGTACACTGCTGTGTTTGTAAATGATGTGTTCTCCCACAGTTCAGACATCTTCAGCTCTCTCAGCATAAAAGTGTGAAGAACCACCTCAGAAAATACCACCACAACCAGATAGCTTACAATATAGAAATGTAAATGATTCCTCATCAAAAGAAAAGTTGTTTGACCTCTCTCGTAAGATAAATGCAAATTAAAAACTACTCTGAGAAACCATTAGCCATCAGAATGGCAAAGATCCAAAAGTTCTATAATATACTCTGTTGTCAAGGATGAGGAAAAGTCATCTCATATTTTGCGTGTGGATGTGCAAAATGGAGGAAATTTGACATCTTCTATCAAAAGAACATATTTAACAGTTGGAAAGCAATCTCACTTATAAAAATCTGTTCTTCAGAGGTACTGGCAAAAAATATAAAAACATATGCACAAGGTTATTTATTATAAGACTGTAGGCTAGAAACAACACAAATATCTAGCTTTAGGGCACTGGTTGAATTAATTATGGTCTAATCACACAATGGAGTATTATGCAGCTATAAAACAGAATGGGGAATAACTATACAATCTGACTATATTTTTAGGTTAAAAAATGAGGTGGAAAAATTATGTATAACATGTTCCATTTATTTTCAAAAAAGCTAAATTATATAACACAGGAAGAGAAAGTAAGATATAAAATTTTATTCTAACAATAAAATCCTTAACGTGAAGGTGGAGATGGGGTAGGGTAGACATTGGAAGATTCTCAATTGCATGTGTATAGGCTATAAATCTGGGGGGACATAGCAGAACAAACAGCACTTCTCTAGTGCCTGTTTCCAAAGTACAACCAAAAAAAAAAAAAAAAAAAAGACATGAATCTCTAGTTCTTCATGGATTCAGAATCCTGGGAACTGGAAAGTACATGTGGTTCTTTGTCACTTCAAGGACATCAGAGACCAGCATCTGTGGTAATGGCAGTGGAGTAAATTAGGGGCCTGCATATTGTGTCTAGCAGAGTCAGTGCTGGTGTTCACTGGAATTGGTGGCCTGGATGCTTTAATCGTGCACAACTGAGGCTGTAGTAAGTTACTGTCACCCAGATTCTCTGACGGAGGGGAAACTGCCATATCAGTGATAGGTGTTTGAATCAGAGGAAGAATATGCTAACAGCCACTCATTTGGCAGTACATGTGGTACATACTTGGAGTATTCCAGAAATAGTTTTGGTAATTAAAAAAAAGGGAAGCTTTACATGTAGCTGGAGGGCCTGAAATAACAAGTGGACAAAAGAACCAAAGAAGTACTGTATATGTATATGGCCAGAGTAGCCCCCAAATGACCTCCTTGCCAAATTTTAATTTTTTTTTTTTTTTCTAGAGACAGGTCTTGCTATGTTAGCCAGACTGGTCTCCAACTACTAGCCTCATGGGATTCTCCCACCTCAGCCTCTCAAAGTGCTGGGATTACAGGCATGAGCCATTCCACCTGGCTCCTGGTTTGCCTTTCTATATTTTACCTTTCCTCTAATTCTACCTGATTTCTTTCTTGTCAGTGAAGTCCCCTTTCTAACCAGACAAGCCCAGTCTTCTGTGTACCTATTACTCTTATTATCTGTGTTACTCATTTGGTACCTACCATATACTGCCCAGTATTTCATACTCTTGTTACCCACTTTTCCACTTATGTTTATATCTGTCCTAATGTTTATATCTGTCCTCTGTCCATCTTAATACCTGAGGCATGTGTGTATGTATTGACTTTTTGCATGTTTTTGTTAAATTTTAACCTCTTAAGATCTGAGTCTACCTCTCTGTTACCTGCAGCTTTAATTAAGAGTTGAAATTCAAAAATGTTATTAATATAAATGAGTAACATAATGACACAGTTGCCTTATTCTGGGGGATTAAACCCTCCTTAAATTGCATACTTAATGATCAAGATAAGAATCTTTTAAATTATGTGCAATAAATTTTTAGCAAGTACTTTATTACATCTTAATGCAATCTAAGTACTTAAACATCACAGATGCCAAATTAGACTCTATTTATTAAGCTAGGTTTTGACAAACACTGTAAGCTAAATAAGGCATCATGCTCATGCTCAATACTTTATTCATTCTTTAAGTTTCAGAATTAAATGTGCCATCCTTTTAAGTTATAAACCATTTGTGATTATTTTTGAAATGCTTATTTTAAAATAGAAGAAAACTTTCCAAGCAAGTATTTTCTTTCCTCAGGAAAAGGAATTTGTGTCTAGACAAGAGCAGATGGATGCTCCCTGATTCTTTTAGGGTAGTTGTCGTGAATGGAATTTAGAGAGTTTTTTTTTTCCCCTCCTTCTAGGCAGTCCTTTTTCATCTTTTATCAAACAATTCAGCTCATGGGTTATGTATTGCCTTCTGGAACTTAAATATGATTTATGTTTGAAATATACATTTATAATTTTCCCAACATGAATTTATGGAAATGGCAGCCTTTAGAAACTCCCACAGAGGTAACAGATGATTGACTCTGAGGAAAGGAAAGTCCAAGAATGTATGCAGGAAGAATTGGGACTGGCCAAGATGATGATAGTTGTCTGGAGAGGTAGAAACCGCTGACAAATAGCAGCGAATAAGGAGCAGATTAAGCCAGGGTACTGTTGTCCTCGCTCCTGGATTCCAATTTTCGGCTTCCAACCTGACAGAAGATAAGTTAGTATATCATTGGTCTAGGCAGAGGAAGATTGAAATTTAGAGAAAGTATGTAAGGTTTATTTCTACATTGCCTCTGCTACATTTTTAGAAAGCATTTGAAGACACTTAAGATTTAAATTCAATCAAGTGATGTAAATTAAATAATTAAAGTGGTGTAAATATGAAATAGAAGGGAAATAGTTTCAAGAGAATATTGGATGAAACTGGGTGGCTGATTAGAAACTGTTTCAACTGGGCTAGGCAAGCTGAATTTGAATTGTTTTGTCTTTATATTTTGGAAGTTACTACTTTGTTGGTAAAGTCTTTCAAAGACTTTCTTTCCTCATGGATCTGGGGAGGTCATGATGGAATACAGTGTTTAATACTGGCCTTCTTGGCAAGAAAGATAAAAAGGAAAGTTCTAGGAGCAAGTTTATCAAATCTTGTCCTGAGGGCAGATTTCACAGGAAATTCCTTATTAAAAATGCAACACTGTCACCAGAATGATACCAGGCTGCTGAGGGGAGAGAAGGGCATAAAACTGGGGAAGCTCAGTTTTCAAAACACAGTGTACCAACTTCCCAGTTTTCAGATCCAACACTAATTGGTGTACTGTGTCCCATTATGCCCACCTTTTTTTTTTTCCCATAGTGAATCATTTGGTTGTACCTCCAAGTTCTTTCCAAAAGAGACTAGATGATTTTGCCTGTTAGAAACAGTGTGTGCATGGGTGTAAATGCAGAAAGTAGTGGTGTGAAGACAGCCCCAAGAAGCATTTACTATGGCTCTTTCATGTGGTAGGCAGCATGGTAATCATCTGACACGCATCCTACTTGTTTGTAAGTGCCTCCAAGGCGTAACGTATTTGTGTTATTTACCACTCGATTCCCAGTGCCTAGAGTACTGCTTAGATTGGCATATAAAATTTAGTCATAAACTTGTTGAATGTATTTCTGATCTTTACGTAAGCCCTGAAGGAAAATGATCGTTATTTCTGTTTTATACTGAGTAAACTGAGGCTTAAATTGGTTTAATAACTTGTGTAAAATTAAACATCAAGATTCATTTACACATTTTTCTGGAACCAATAAATATACTTGAAACATAGAGCAAGCATCGTTGCCACAATTAAACAGAAATTTTAATGTGTCCTGCTAGCTATTTTTTTTACCAATATTTTTACTTAGGGTATAGCTATTTTTACTGATAGTTTTACTTATGACATAGCATACTACATTAGTTATATATTTCTGTGTAACAAATTACCCCCAAATTTAACTTGCCATGTAGGCTTTTCTTTAGAGCCTCTTACAACATGGCAACTGTCTTCCATCAGAGTAAGTAACCAAGATAGTAAGAAAGCAGAAGCCAGCATCATTTTTCATATCAGAAGTGGCATCCCATCATTTTTTTGCCATATTCTCTTGGTTGGAAGTGAGTTACTAGTTCCAGCTCACATTCAAGGTTGAGGAGATTACACAAAGGCATGAATACCAGGAGAAGAAGAATCACAGGGCGCCCTCTCAGAGGCACCGATCACACACACATACATATTTGCAAATACATGAGGATAGGAGAAACCATAAGGGTAATGAATGGCATAACTAGATACAACAGTCCTAGGGGGTGTGGACAAATCCCACAACATGGAGTTAATAGGGACATACTCAAATGCTGGTATAATAGCCTTATTACCTTGTGCAGTGGCATTTAGAGCACAAAAGATCCACTGAGGCAAAATGAAGCCATGCAGTATGTGGACAGGAGGGGGACAGAGGAATAACAGCTAGATCCTGGAGAAGGAATGGCCTAGATTAGCTCAAGGCGATTGGACAAGTGGGTTGGAGTCAAAGCGAACAGGTAAGAGTCGGGGAATGGCACATAGAAAGACAAAGCTGGTACATAAAGATCAGTGTGCATGCCAAAAGGAATAAAAAACTAATGGCATCATTAGGAAAAATTCAATTTGACTTAGGTTTAGAGATTCAAACATTAATTGCAGAAGCAGCTCTTTAACCTGTGGTGTCAGAAGTCATAACCAAGATTCGAGTGCATGTGTGTAGGAAGTGAAAGCTCTGAACAGTGTAGGAACTCTCAGCCAAGTGCTTTAGCAAGATTGCAGCCACCCTCGTACCTCCTAGGGAAGGCACACACCTACACCTGGTGGAGTGCATGGGTCTATAAATACATATAGAAATGAAATAGTCATTATTTGTGAAGTAGACGTATAGATCTATTTGCCTAGTAGGTAATGCTCCCACCCAAACATCTCAAAAGATTCTAAGCTGAGGATTTTTAAAGTCCCCCATGTGGGGGTGAATTGGGAGGAATACTTAAAGACCTTCTATTAATTTAATTTATGATCATGACATTCTTTACTAAAATCACTAATATAAAATGTTGGCCAGCTTCTATGATTTGTCCTCTGTTCTTAAGTGGAACTAAAGGGAGAAATGTGTCATGGCTTCAGTTTGGGGTAGTTTCTACTTCTACACTGTGAACTGGAACTTCAGACTCAGTGTCCTTACAACTGATTATGCTTCATGGATGTGTAGAATCATCAAGCCACACCCTGTGCCTTATAAATGCCCGTCAGAGTTCCCTTTGGTCAACTTTAGGGCCCTGGTAATTTATGTCATACTTTTACCCTTTTTTTTCCCCTCTGTTGTGACATCTAATTGGGGGGCCACCTGAATAATCCCTTAGCGGTGTCTGATAGGAACCATTTTTGGGAAAGCATACTTTACCTGTAGAAATAACATCAAATAACACTTACCTAGTATTGAGGCCACTGGAAAGGCCCCACAGTGTTTCTCCAAATTAATACTTTCTGGCTCCAATTACTCTGATCTTTTGCTAATCTTTACCAAATTCCAACTGTTACAGCAGAGGCTCAGTGGCTATCTGTGATGGGGGGAGGATATTGTACTAATTCCTGCACTGGAATTAGCTGCAATTCCTTCCCTGTCCTGATATTTTATTTTCTTTTTAGATTCCTTTCAATGCTCTTATTATTTTAACAGTTACCAAACTGGTTATCTCAAACAGGGACTTTGTCTATTTCCTTTTCTCTATGCTCCATAATAAAATTTGGCAAGGAACACAGTCAGAGTATGTTATCTGACTGCACCATCGCAGTTGGGTGACCCCTGTGTATGCAGATGTGCTTGATTGGACTTGGTGAACTAGTTGAGAACAGAATTATGAACCTTTCTTCTGGCTCAATGGTGATGCTCCTTCTGAAGAAGCAGAGTCCTGAAAGAATCCTGAGCTCAGGTTTCTGAAAGATCCCTAGAGACCAAACCCAGAATGCCCACTAATCACTTGTTAAATGACTCGTGATACTCTCTAATAAAATTACTGAACCAATGCTAAATGATGGGCAGAAAAAGAGAAACTTGGTATGTGAAATGTGATGCTACTCATTTTGTCCCTGAAATACTGGATGACAAAAGGAGTTCTCATCTTAATTTTCCCCATTTATTCCTGTCCCCTTCTTTTACTTCTCATCCTTCTATATCCAACTGGATAGATTGTCTGTGCTAGAAGCAGGATGAGAGTTTAAATGCGAAGAATGAAGCAGAGATGGTCTCTGCCTGAAGGCGACTCATATGTGAAACAGTTGACATACAGAAATATCAATGAACTAGCCTAATACAGTATACAAAGTACTGTAATAGTGTGTGTGAGAGAAATTAGGATGCTATAAAATTATAGAGAATTGTAGAACACTGTCTACTTTGGGTTCTGGGGATTAAAGAAAGCTTCACAATGGCAATTAGTTCTACACTGGAGATTAAAGATTGAGCAGGAGTTCACCTGGGCCAAAGACAAGTATGTACATTTCAGTATGAGAGAATAAATCATTCATGGATATGTTGCTATGGGTCCATTTCATATTTGGAGACATTGAAGTAATTCTGTCTAATTGGAACATTTGAGAATATGTGGTAATAAGGGATGAGACAGAAAGATGCAGGAACCATATAGGCAGATAATAGATGCTTGTTTATGTTTGTTTCTTCATAACGAGGTTTTATAGTTATCTCTGTGTTATAGGGAATCATTGGAATGCTTAAAGCGGGGGCAAGCACCTTTTATATACCTAAAGGTAGCGAGGTTACCTGGCTGTTCATCTCCACTACCTTTGGTTGACTTTGGATTTTGCCCTTTGGGTTGTCAGCAGTCCTATTTAAATATTTAACACAACTTTTCATTCATTTAACTGACTCACCCTGTGCTCTGAAACTTCACCCCTGACATCTCTCAGGAGAATTTATTCCAGAACTTTCTCACCTCTGGTTTAGGACCTCCAACAGCAGAATGATGCGACCTTGATTTTTATATGCATACTTAACTCTGATTTCATTACTCCTAGAATGTCATCGTTTTGTGGCCTAGTGTGTGCACTGCCTACAGAAATATAGCCAGAATTTAAAAGTTTATCTCTGACTTTGATCACCCTTTCAGGACACAAGCTATTAAGAACAAATCAGCATTTCTGATAAATAACTATAAAGTGGTACCTACAGTTTTTGGATGTAATTCAGAAAACAGAAAGAAGCTTCTATTTATATTCTTATATCAAAAACTCTGTTAATATATAATGTGTGAATCACAAAGGCAATGCTGTGTTTTGTCCTAATTAGTAAGAGGCAGAAGCAGCATCATATTTGAGGAAGTTTGAAACTTTTTCTGTCTCAGTATTACTTTTGGGGTATTTAGGTTTTTGTTGTTGTTGTTGTTGTTGTTGTTGTTGTTGTTTTGGGGGGGGGAGATAGAGTCTCGCTCTCTTGCCCAGGCTAGAGTATAGTGGCGCGATCTCAGCTCACTGCAACCTCCGCCTCCTAGGTTCACACCATTCTCCTGCCTCAGTCTCCCGAGTAGCTGGGACTACAGGTGCCTACCACCACACCCGGTTAATTTTTTGTATTTTTAGTAGAGATGGGGTTTCACTGTGTTACCCAGGATGGTCTCGATCTCCTGACCTTGTGATTCACCCGCCTCGGCCTCCCAAAGTGCTGAGATTACAGGTGTGAGCCACTGCACCCAATCTAGTTTTTTTACACATTACCAAAGTATTAGAAGAATTAATAGTCAAACTAACATCTTAGGTTCTGTCAAGATGGGTCATTGTTCTATAAACTTTTGTTTTAATGTCTCATCATTCTTTCTTTTTTGACACGGAGTCTCGCTCTGTCACCCAGGTTGGAATACAGTGGTGTGATCTCGGTTCACTGCAACTTCTGCCTCCCAGGTTCAAGAGATTCTCATGCCTCAGCCTCTCAAGTAGCTGGAATTACAGGCGCCCACCACCACGCCTGGCTAATTTTTGTATTTTTAGTAGAGGTGGGTTTTCACCATGATGCCCAGGTTATTCTTGAACGCCTGACCTCAGGTGATCCACCCACCTCGGCCTCCCAAAGTGCTGAGATTACAGATGTGAGCCTCCGTGCCCAGCCTCATCACTCTTAAAGGCAGAATAGGATAAGACCGAATGAGCAAAGAGCAGCAATGTGGAGAGCAGGGATATTGGTGTTTAAAGAACAGTAGCAGTTGACTAATCCCTAAATAAATATTGAATGTGCTTAGGATTGTTCTCAGAGAAAGAGTTTCTTAAGGGTTAGACCCAGAAAAACACTGACTTACGGTAAGAAAAAAAATAGATGTCTTGTCAGTTACAGTAAATGTAATCAATTGAATGATTTCAAGTTTTATGGTTTACTGGCCAAGGAATATAGTAAGATGGTTTAAATATTAATTAATGCTCAATTGCACTCTGAGCCCCTATTTTAAAAATAAAGAACTTGTACCCTCTCCCCCGTCTTTTTTTTTTTCCTTGAAAGGTTAATGGTATTTCTGTTCTAATCTCTTCATAAAAGTTCATTGTTTCTGCCTCTTCTGACAACCCCAGCTCAATAACACTGTTGTTTACACCAAAGCCCTACCATCCAAATCTCACTAGAGAGATACTGTATGCCATGCTGGTGCAAATAGAATCCTCTTCTCCAAACTTGGTGTCACAGCATTACTAGATGTATTCTGAGTTGCAGAGCATCCCCCATGAAAATCATCCATTTAGGTTTTAGCTTTCTTCTCTCTTCCTTGGGTGCAGTATCAGGCCAGGAGGTGGTTTTAGCAAGATGGCAAAAACTGCGATTATTTTTGCACCAACCTAATAGAATGTCACCTTCTACCTTGTCCTCCTCCCCATCTCTTCCTCAGGGTGACCTTGCACAAACAAAGCAACACTATAACCTTTCTCACCCCTTTATATTTGAGAAAGGTCTTCATGCAAATAAAGGTGTGTTCATGCGGTCTGAGGGGTGGGCATTTTCCCACTCAGCTTCTTAGTTGGCAGTTACTAAGGCAGAATATTAAGTGTTTGATTACAGTCACAATTTCTGAGGGACTTCCCCACTTAATGATATTGTTCAGATTGGTTTCTATCGTGTTCTGGGCCATCTGATAGAACTTTATTTTTTCAGAGCCCAGTTCTATAAGAAGTACAACCTTGAGAATAATTTGATTTCTTTTTAAACATGTGAATTATGAAAAGATTCAAAGATACAAAAAACAGAGACTAATATAACAAATGTCTCTCCTTCCATCTCAAAGGTAACTACTATATTTAAAGTGGTATATATCCTTTTAGAACATGTAAGAACATATACAAATGTATATGTTTAAATTATGCACAGTTTTCATTTGTGTATTTTAAAATTTTTCACAAATGATGTTTCTTTTCCTACTCAAAGGGTATTGCTTTCCCACTCAAACTTTGACCTCAGGGCTTATTCACTTTAATATATTGACTATCCCCTGATTCACATCCCTAAGTCTGTTTTTTCCCACCCAAATGTACTGTCTGTGGATCTGCAGTGAGCATCTAGTTTTTTTTTTTTTTAAAGTATGGATTTTTGAGACGGAGTCTCACTCTTTCATCCAGGCTTGAGTGCAGTGGGGCACTCTTGGTTCACTACAAGCTCCGCCTCCCGGGTTCAGGCTATTCTCCTGCCTCAGCCTCCCGAGTAGCTGGGACTACAGGTGCCTGCCACCAGGCCAGGCTAATTTTTTTGTGTTTTTTAAGTAGAGACGGGGTTTCACCATGTTAGTCAGGATGGTCTCGATCTCCTGACCTCGTGATCCGCCCACCTCAGCCTCCTAAAGTGCTGGGATTACAGGTGTGAGCCACTGCTCCCGGTGCAATGAGCATCTTTTTTTTTTTTTTTTTTTGAGGCGGTCTGCGGCTCTGTCGCCCAGGCTACAGTTGTGCAGTGGCTGATCTCCGGCTCACTGCAAGCTCCGCCTCCCGGGTTTACGCCATTCTCCTGCCTCAGCCTCCCGAGTAGCTGGGACTGCAGGCGCCTGCCACCTCGCCCGGCTAGTTTTTGTATTTTTTAGTAGAGAGCCGAGGGGTTTCACCGTATTAGCCAGGATGGTCTCGATCTCCTGACCTCGTGATCCACCCGTCTCGGCCTCCCAAAGTGCTGGGATTACAGGCTTGAGCCGAGCATCTTAAAGTGGTTCGTGAGTTGGAGGATTCAGAATAGGGCTGGGGTAGAGCCTGTCGACAGAGCTCCCTTAAAGCAGTTATTTTCATTCTCAGGTTTTGTATAATTTTCTTCTTAACCCTTTGAATATATAACCTAGGAGGAAACAACTGTAACCATAGAGACACAAAAACATTTTTGTGACTCTAATGTATAATTACTTACCCCTCCTAATCAGCATCTCTTTAGAAGTTAATATTTGGCCAAGCCCCTAGAGAATGCCCCAAATCACAGGGAGTGGATTTTACTAGATTTTGTCAAAGCACTTGCCGAAACGATGTGTAACCATTGTGCTCCCATCTGTAGTAGAAAGGTACCATTTTGTCTCCATGCTCAATATGATTAATATTATTATGCTTTAATTTGTTTACCTATGTCGATAAGTATGGAATTACATCTCACTGTTCGCATTATAATTTCTCTGATTATGAGTGAAGTCTTACTGTGTGTCTATCAGCAATAAGGATTGCTTTTCTGTGAATTGAGTGTGCTAATTCTCTGTCAGTTTTTAATATTTTTCCTTACTGATTTGTGGAAGTAGTCTATTTATTTTATATACATGTAGGAGCACTAATTCTTTATCAGTTATACCCATAGGGATAAACAGTTCTATGCCCCTGAAAGCTACTTTGCAGTATTACATAGAACTATAACATCACTGATGGTCATACTTATGGCAACGTAGACATCATGGAGTGGCATTAATATAACGCAGTTTAAGAAAGAGGGAACTTGTAATTTAAGAAGATGCTTATTCCCGAATTCTAATATATGCAAAAATAATTTCATGCTCACTATTCAGTCATTTAAAAAAGTTTATTCCCAATACAAATGAATAACTCAAATAGTCTGAGTTTAATGCAGTGGTTTTTAGAAATGTAGTTTTATTTGATTCATATTTGTGGCAGTACATCTTACTATTTCCCAAATTCTTTTATCTAAATATAACTTAAAAGCCCAAATGAGAAATTCAAGTAATATAGAGAACCAATTACCGTAATTCATCCAGAGAAGGAGATTTCCCCATGCATGCTGTGGTTTCGATAATTTCTACTGAAGTGTGGGCACACAGTTTTCCTCTAACCCTGCTGTCTCCTCCTCCTTTCTTCAGTCTGACTTTTCCTGGTAGAAATACGTTCTTCCAGGAATGTTTTATCTTGAATACTCTGACCCTAGAGAGTAAAGTAATTTAGCAGAATTTCTCACACAGGGATTAAAATGGATATTAAAGTATCCACAGAGGATGAAAGTGAGTATAAAGAGGAATCAGGCATGAAAGTTCAGAAAGGGAAATAGACGAATGATGTTTCTATTTTATCGTCCTTGTAAATAAAACAAATATGCTTATGGCTTTCATTTACTATATGAATTGATTGTTACAGGATAACAGCTGAGAAAATTGAATTATAATTTTTGAGAATCAGTGAATCAGCAGCATCTTTTAAGAAGTTAGTGGAGGTTTTCCAGACACTCCGCTGAGTTTACTTTCCACAAATCTCTAGGGTGTGTGCAGGATCCCTGTGAAAAGAACAAAGTGTCAGCATTTTAGAAATTTATATACATGTCCTCTTTCACATCCAGGTGGTCCTGGTAAGATGGAACACTTTATCTTTGAGCCCATTGATCTTCTCTTTCCATAGGCCTTTCTGCTGAAATATCCCGTGTTTCCCTCTTTTCTATTACACAGTCCTTCCCCAGCTTCCCTTGCTCCACCCTCCCCTCCCCCATGTCTCAAGTCCTGTATTTCTAAAAGAAGTGGGATGGGTTGTATCATTTCATCCACACTTGACTGTGAAGCCACGTGGGTTAAGGTCTACTACTCACCAGCTATGACTCTAAATCCAATACTACTTAAATATTTATTGATACTTCCAAAGGGCCAGATTCCACCCAAAACTTTTTTGCATTATCCCACTGAATCATGAAGTAGGATTTTATTATATTTTATAGACAAAGAAACAGGTTAAAACTTGGCCAAGGATTTACAGTAACCAGTAACCAGCAGTAACTAGCAGAAATACAACTCAGTTTGGGGTTAGGGTAACATGAAAACTATATTCACACACTACTGTGGGCAGGTTTCAAAAACTTTCTCTTTTGCAAACCATCACTATGCATAGAATAACAATTGGGAAACTTTTCTTTCCCTGCTGCCGAGGTAACTGTCATAAAGACTACTAAATTGGGCTCACTTCAAACTGGACAGATGAGTGTCTTGCTCCACTTAACTGTTAGAATACCTGGGCACCTGCCACTTTGTCCAAAAGCTGGAATGAGAGGTAGTGAGAGAAAAGTTGCCTAATCCTCTGCTTTTTATTTTTAACCCAGTGATGCCACGCTTTGCTGAACAAGTAGAGGTTGCCATTGAAGCCCTGAGTGCCAACGTTCCTCAACCATTTGAGGAGAATGAGTTCATCGATGCCTCTCGCCTGGTGTATGACGGCGTTCGGGACATCAGAAAGGCTGTGCTGATGATCAGGGTATGTGAGGCCTCTGTAGCTCAGAGCAGGTCAGAACTCCTAGTAGGAAACTAAAGAGTTAACTCTCTTATTGATTATTTATTTTGTAATTACTGAGTTTAACTTGGTAAGCTGTTTGGCTCCTTATTTAGTCAGACAAGGTGAGCTTAATACTTATGAAGGGATGAGTAATATCAATGAGCTCAGGTGAGCACTGAATATTCTGAAGGGCAACTCCCTGCCTATTTCTTGCATGCATTATCTCCTCAGTTTCTTACAACCTTTAGGGATACCCCTGCTATTTTCCATTTGTACCTCTTACTAACACTCTTCCCATCAGGATCCAAAGATCATGGGCTAGAAAGAAATGAAGATTACACAGCATAGTAGTGTTTATAATAATAACACATAATAATAATGGTTATTATCATTATGCAACTATGAAGTGGTACATAATTACATTCTCTTTGCATAAAAATAATTTAGTATAAATAAGGCTGGATAGCCTAACATCAAACCTCTTATTTCCTACTCCACTATCTTCCCATCTTCAGACTTCTGTTGTCAGGTAGGTGTGTCTTCCAAAATGTTGTCTAAACAATTAATATATATACACAGGCCTAGAAAATACATATTATAGTTGATTTAAAATCTCGTATAGTTTCATTTATAACTTTCTTTGTTCACCCACAAGGCACATTCACATATGTCTGTTAAGACATCTAGCTAACCTCATTTTATTTAACTGCTTTATAATCCATTATAAGATGAAGTTTTTTCTCCTTATCTAACCAACAGTTTAGCATAGTAATGTTCACACATATTTATTAGCCACATAATAATCTTTATTTCTTCAAATATACTGCATATGCAAAAGCACATTTGTGGCTGTTATAATTGAAGCAGAAGTGGGGCTTCTGCAGTGCTAATCCGAAAAGCATGCTGTCCAGTAGAATGGTATCCACACTTGTGACTTAAAATATTCTAGTAAACACACTAAAAAAGAAAAAAGAAAAAGGTGAAATTAGTTATGATTTTAAAAATACATTTTATTTAACCAAATGTATCCAAAATATCATTTTATGGCACACTATGGTGTTTTGTTTGGCACAGAGCCTAAATCTCTGTGTGTGTGTGTGTGCGCGCGCGCGCGCATGTGTGCGCTAGAAAGAGGGAGAGAGAGATGCCTAGAAAGATGGGAGGATGACAGAGAAAAGGGATAAAAGAATTGGAAGAGAGGACAAGGGAAGACAGTCAGCCTTTTAGGCCCATAACAAATTAGATCATTTTTTCCCATTATGTACTAACTTGTGAAATAAGGTAATAGAGCATGAGAGTTATATTTTCAAAGCATTTTTGGTACTAAATCCCACTGTAATCCTCAAGATATATTCCCTCTTTTGCCATTTTTCTGCTTTGTTAGCCTTCATATGTTTGTGACAACCATTCATCTGGGAGGCTGAGGAAGTTTATAGCCATCATTCACTTGCTGATTCATGAGCTGTAACACACACACATACACACACAATTTTACATAAAATGTCATATCTTTGTCACATGAAGTGTCATTTCTCTATCTCGACATTTTAAGTGATTTGATTAGATGGATTTCACACCACTTAAAATTTAGGAGAGAAGTGTACAGTATGTACAAATTGTTATTTTTAAAATCCTTCTCCATTCAGCACCCAAATGGCTTCATTTTGCACTTAAATGATTTCGTGGTTTTCTGTCTGAATGTAATGGTTGAGTCTACTTTAAAAAAATCCCTTGTACTAAGGAAGATAGACAATAAGACAGGTAGAATTTTTTCTTTCCCAGAAAATTTGACCATACCTCCTTCCTTCCCACAGGCTGCAAAGAAAGATTTTTTTCCCCCAAAACTAATACAGAAAGGACCCTGAAGGGGGTCAAGTTCTTTATCATCTTGTCTCTTGGCAGTCAATACATATTTAATGGTGATGTTGGTATCCGAGTGCTTCAGGCCAGCTCCAGGCAACCCTCTGAAGTAGACAAAGCTTGTTCTTACTGTATTCCAGCCTCAGCTTTCAGAACCTCCCTTTTCTCTTGGAGCAATCTACTCTACCCCTCCTTCATAAAACTTTTTTTTTTTTTTCCTTCTTCCTGAGGCTTGTCCATTGGGATCTGTCAGGTACATAGGAATTTTCTGATTATCCCCACAAAGTGGCTTACAAATATATACACAAATCTGGCAGACCAACATATAGTCATTTCTCATTTCTTACAGTAGTGTTCTGCAAATTCACTGTGAACACCAAATTTGTGAATCTTGAATCATTGCTCCTAGGAGAAATGCAGGGTTAGGTGACCGTGAGCTTCTGGCTGCATTTTTGTCAACTGATCAATACTTAACCTTGTTTTATGTGAGTTTGTGTTCAAAGACACCTTCTGTAATATGTATTGTTCTTTGGGAGACCAAGGCAGGCAGATCACCTGCGCCCGGCCAACATGGTGAAACCCCATCTCTACCAAAAAAAAAAAAAAAAAAAAAAAAATACACAAATCAGCTGGGCATGGTGGTGTGCATCTGTAATTCTAGCTACTTGGGAGACTGAGAGAAGAGAATTGCTTCAATGTGGGAGGCAGAGGTTATGGTGAGCTGGGATCACACCGAAACAAAACAATATACTGTTGATTCATTAACACTGAACTCATGGCCAACTGTGCTAACTGATGACTGAACAAAGCTTATCTAACACACATGTGTTTTTATGTAGGGTACATCGCACTTCTTGCACTTGGGAACACTAGATGACACTTCAGCACTATACTTGGAGGCCATTTTAAATAGAGAAATCACCAACAAAAAGCACAAGACAAGTGGCACTAAATAGACCAGAAAAAGAGCACTTGTTTCCAGTATGAGACCTTAAACAAAAAGGCAGAGCACTGTGGTGCTTGACCTTAGCTGGGAACATGCACATCCTGTGACTCAGATTTTTTACACTCTTGATGTCTGGGAATAACAAGATAGTTATTGATTTGGGGGATTACAAATAAATTTTAGAGAGTAGACAAATAAGTAAGGAATCCATAAATAATGAGGACCAAGTATATATTCAAGACAAAAAGTTAAACTTTTGCATTGTAAATTAAGATAAGTGGGTAGGGTAGAAGGTGGTAATATCTTGGTGTCAGGAGATTTGTATTCAATGAAACAGTAGTTGCTTCTTGTAAGAATGACTCTGAAAGATCTATGATGATAACTATAGATGAATCTTTTGCATTTGGAACTCATTAATTTGGTTGTGTATGATACTTTCAAAAGCAGGTAAAAGAAATAATAGGGCCTGGAACAGGGTTCAGATAAAGGTCTGTAGTTTAACTTCACATCTCCCAAACTATGTATCAAGGTGCCCTGGAGCATTGCCAGATATTTTAAAATTTCAAAGTAGCACATAGACATCTCTTGAATTCTGTATGAAATATTAGTTACAAATCACAGTTTAAACATTACCTTGGTACATATCTTTTGATTCATATGTGCTGCTGGGTTTGTAGCAATCACTGGTAAAAAGGAATCTCTAGAATTGATGAGTGTCCATTTAGATTCCAACATTTGAGAAGAAGTACAGTATATAACAGGTACCAATAATAACTTGTTGTTATAGGTTATAAAAATTGATTAGGTTGATTGGGCCAAACTCTGCATAATGGACATGATTGTTATAGTTATTTGTTTGTTCTTGTTTTTTTAGCCTAAGGGCACCATGAAAAAAATTACGTGAGGGTGCTTTAAAGCAGTAAAGTTTGGAATTCAGCTCAACTATTCTGGGATCATCAGCATGCTAATTACCTGTCTGCACTTCATTTGTACACAAGTGGTGACAAATGTTACCACAGTTATGAAGGAGTAGCATAGATCTAGCACTTAGCATGCTCCCAGGAAATATTTCTTTTCTTCATTCTGGTAGGATGAAGTTTGTCTTTATATAGTCAAGTAATGAACTAGAACTTGTTAAGTAAGTCAATAGTATTATCAAAATTATAGGAGCTGGAGTCAATGTTTGTCACAGTTAAAAAATAAAAGGATTGAAAAGACTTTATAAACTACTTATGCAACAAAATTTACTTATTATAGATTGTCACTATCCTGTTAATCAACATGGCCTCTTAAGGTGTCTAGTTTTATTAGAAATAGTTCAGTATTATTAAAAATTGGTAATTCTGTCTTGGTTATTCATTTATTTGCTGAAAGCTTATAACCCTCACAGGATTTCTATTCTTCCGGTAGGAGACAGAGAATAAACAAGGAAATATAATGTCAGACATTGGGCCACAGAGAAAACCAAAGTAGCCTAAAGGGACAGAGCTTCTGGTGGGCATGGATCTTATGAAAGGAAATACCTGGGTGGCATTTGAGAAGATACTGGGAGAAGGAAGAAGAAATAAGCCCTAACGGTATTCAGGCAGAGTATGTTTCAGGCAGAGGGAATGGCAAGTGCAAAGGTTGGAGCCAGGAACTTGGCCTAGAGACCTAAGGGACCTTATTGAATGAGTTGCGAGCCATTGGAGGGTTCTGAGCGGGGGAATAGTGTGATCTGACTTAGACCTTAAAAGAACCACCATGGCTATGCTAGTGAGAACAGAATGTATGGGGCAAGAGCAGAAGCAAGATCAGGTAGGAGCCTCCAGAGTAATCCAGGCCAGGCCAGAGTCGCTGGTTGCCAATCACCCCTGATTAAAATTTATTTTATTTTGTTTTGTTTTGTTTTGTTTTAGGCCTTTGGATCTCTAATTTGATTTTCTAGTCTGCAGCCCATTCCAGTGGTGTTGAGCTCTGTTGGGAAATCCTACCTCATGCATCTTTTAAACTCTCTTGCCAACCTATATTCTCAGCCTTCTCCCAGTGAAATTCTCATACACATTTGGGCCCTTTCTTTCAATGGTTCTTATTACATTTTATGAGACATGAGAAAATATTGAAGGATTCAGAGTCATTTCGCCTGGGCTCACGTGTAAAATTTACTCAACAACTCACATGTCCAGGTGAAATGACTGAATCCTTCAAAACTTTCTCACTGTGTTTCTCTATAGAGGCTGTTGCAGAGGAAATCGAGCACCAGCAGCAGATGAATGGGTCCTGTTTTACAACTGACATGTGGTATGACCCTGGTCAAGCCACATGATCTCCCTTGGCTGGCCCCTGTAATGAGCACAAGCCGATCTCATAGACTCTTCAGAGAGATTTTAGAGTCTGAATACTTTGTGTCATTTTACAGATATGACCCACTTCGACAACAAAACAGAAAGTAGTGGAAGCAGGAAACTAGGAGTAGACTTTAAGTGGTTTCTGTTTATTGAGAAAGGCCTTCCCAAAGAGCACATAGAATTTTCACCCTCAGTCTCTATCCTCCAGTACAGTGAACTATTTATTTTATGTATTGCTTTACCCTGTAACACTATCTAGTAATACAAGTGTAATCTTCCTGGGCCCATTTGCAGATCCTCTGTAATTTTCCATGTTTCCTTTAATTCATGGAGGTCTTTGACCAACTAAAAAATAGCACTCACAGTTTTAAAAATGAGTAATTCAAAAATTAATGCCATGTGTAGGAGACACACTCACATGCAATTAGCAAACTGCACATGCACAGAACTATTTATATGGATGGGTTGGATGGTTATGTTTCATGTTTAAGGCACATGAAAATAGCTTAAGCTCATCTGTTTGTCTGGTGGTATTTGTGATGGTTAAAAGCATGAGCTCTGAAACCTTCAACTTGTCCACCTCTGCCGCTTGCTAGGTGTGATGCTTTGGGAAATATACTCAACAATTCTGAGCCTGTTCACACACCTATAAAATGGAGATTACATTTATTTCATTAGGTTTTTGTAAGGATCAAATTCTTTGGCTGAATGCCTGTCCCGTAGTGGGTGATAAACAATCATTGCCATTATTATTGCTGTTGTTGTTATTAGGTGTTGTATTTTATTATTAAGCACAGTAATTATCACCATCATTTATGAATTTAGTTAATTTTTATGGTTCCTAAAGCATTTTCCTATACATCTGAGCTTAGGAGTCCTGTGGGGCAGAAAGTGCAAATAGCAATTATAATCTCCGTTTTATGAGCAGGGAGACACAGAAGCAGTGAAACTAAGTGACTTGCCAAAGACGTATAGCTTGTGAGTGGCAGAGTTAGGTCAAAACATGCAGGTCCCCTGAGTCCTCATCCAGGTTAATATCTCTTTTGATTTTAATGTTTTTTTCTTTATTTTGGTTCTTGGGCCATTGTCACTTGAATAAAAACTCATCATTATTAGCCTTATGCTGCCAGGTTGGGTTTGTCATTGACTCCTCTACTAAATGCACAGATCACTGTAATGTTTGGACACAGTACTATAAGCACTGTCATATTCTGCTTATTTTTGTTAAATGAGATTTTCAATTTTACTTTTTCTCTTTCAAGAACTAATGACAAAAAGTGCTTGTAATCTTGTCATCTCATCTGTCAGCTGAATTTACCAACTTGCTATAACTGTCCCACAGTACACTGCAAAAGAGGGAGGAATGATCAGAGAATATTGTCTCTGTCCACAATAAAAACACAACCAGTTATTTGAACTGGGCTCTGCCTACTGTACCCCTGCTTTAGTTAATAAAATATAGGAACAAAACCTCTTTCTTCTCTCCTTATTTTAATATTCCTATGAAAGTAAACATCTGTAGATGACTGAGTGAATGTTAATAAGGTTGATGGTGAGAGAGAAGGAAAAACAAGTGTGATATGCCAAAGCTTGGAAAATTACTAGGCATAACGTGATATTGGCATGAAGGACCCCATTTTATGCCTGTCTGACCAATCTCAAGGCTTCATCAAAAACCGCACCTGATTAATTACACTGTGGTAGCCAAAGAAACCAGCAGGAAAAAAATGTGCCCTTTTGGATGGGGAATGGGCAACTGCATCATTGGTATTCCTTGCGGTCTACTCTTTTCTTTTGAAAGGCATCACCCTGGAATGTGGTCCTACTATATGCCAAGAGGCAGTCTGTGGAAGACCATCTCCTGTCAGGTTAATCTCACACTGATTCACTCTCTTACTTTTGTCCACCATCCTTCCACCTTTCGAATTTAACCTCATAGAGTTAGCAAAGCCTTAGAGCACGATAAAACCTCTCATGCCTCAGTTTTCTTACCTGGAAAATGGAGAAAATAGTGTCTACATCAAAGGAGTGTTAAGAAACCTGCATGAGTTAGTGTCTGTAAAGCACTTAGGAAAAACATTGACAGACACATGTTAAGCACTTAATGCACAGTTATCTATTATTATTGCCATTGAAGATGGAAAGGTATTTTACTCCTGGGCTTATGGATTCTTTCTTATCTTTTCCTTATCACTGACGTTATAGATTGGAAAGGATCTTGATCTAACTCTACTCTTTTTAAGCCATTTTATAACTTCACGTCTTGCTAAATTTGTTATGTGAATAAACTACAACAAAAACTAATGAGAAGTATGTTTGGAGTCAGATACACTTGGGTGTTTAGATGTAACTTCTGGTTCTTTATTAACTAATTTAGGGACATGGGGCACATGTCTTAACTTATCTGCACCTTGTATTACCTCTAAATAGAGAAAGATCCCTAATGTCACTGTGCTCATCTGAGCTAAATTGATAATATATATGTAAAAGTTATTAAATCCTTTATGGGTATGTGGTAATCAGTAGCTTCATTTCATAAACTTTGATGAATGAATTGATTTAAAAATCCTAATAATGATGATGGGCCAGGCACAGTGACTCATGCTTGTAATCCTTGCACTTTGGGAGGCCAAGGCAGGCAGATCACTTGAGGCCAGGAGTTCAAGACCAGCCTGGCCAACACAGTGAAACCTTGTCTCTACTAAAAATACAAAAAGTAGCCAAGCATGATGGTGTAAACCTGTAATCCCAGCTACTTGGGTGGCTGAGGCACAAGAATCACTCGAACTTGGGAGGTGGAAGTTATAGTGAGCCAAGATCACACTGCTATACTCCAGCCTGGGCTATACAGTGAGACCCTGTCTCTAAACAAACAACAAACCCCAAGTAATAATGATGGCAAACATTTAAAAAATACCTACTCTGTGTCTGACACTATACAGAGAACACATTGCCTAATCTTCACAGCAATCATAGAGGTAGCTACTGTTATCAACCTCAATTTACAGAGGAAGAAGTCAAACTAAGAGAGGTAAGATAGTTTATTTATGAGCACACAGGGGCTCATATTCAGGCAGTCTTGACTCTAGAGCCTGTGCTTATAACCTTTATACCTTATGGCTTTGTGACCAGTTATTCCCTCAGGTCTAGCCTTTGGCCTGGAGATAATCAACTTTTTTTGTTTATAGAGCAAAAGTGGCATTATGGAAGCATAGGTGTAAATTTTGTTGTTGATGGTTCTTTTCTTTCAATCGATTTGGATGGGTAGAAATAATACACAAATATAATTTTTCTTAAAATTAGCATATCACTTCAAGTTAGACTTACTATACCTGTATGAGGAAATAATAAAATATATATTTTAAAGTAAATTAGGGCAGCTTGATTTTTCTGACTGCATTCCAGCTAATACCCACTCACATAGCTGTGTGGATGCTATGTAGGATGCTATGAGCTCTGCTTTCTGAGGGATATTTAGCCTTTGCAATGAAGTGTGTGGATGGGGGTGAAGGTTATCAATTTAAATATGCTGATTTTTCTCTTTTTGTCTTTAGACCCCAGAAGAACTAGAGGATGATTCTGACTTTGAGCAGGAAGATTACGATGTGCGTAGTAGGACAAGTGTTCAGACTGAGGATGACCAGCTCATTGCAGGGCAGAGCGCACGGGTGAGTGGACATGTAAGACTTTGGCTTGCCCCACATGGCCTGTGTTTACTAAAATGGTTTGAGGGTATTTCTAAACTCCAGAGACGTGGTACCCCAGAGATTCATGGGTCAGAAATCTGTGCTCTCATCTGAGGTGGTTTATAGCAAATCACGTTTTACACAGTGAAAATAACCACCACTGCTCCTGATTCCTCTAACTCCCCTCTTTTGGTATCACTAGAAACATAGCAACCACATCATAGCAAGCTTTTATGTGTATAATTGATTTTGTTGGGGTTGGGTATTACAACTGGATGATAAACTGATAGAGGGGACACTGTAATACAGCAAATTTTGCATTGGCACAGTCACCATTGTTCTTCCTGAAGTCTCCGAGCTTGTCAACACAAGAGGCAATGACAAATGGGGAATCGGGGTACTACTTTGTTAATGGCTGGGCTGTTCCTCCATACAATGGCCTATGTTCTATGATATCTAAGATCATATCTTTTGAAATGGGTTCAAGGCCATTAGATAGAGAATGTTTTGTTTCCTCATGATGCCTGTCTACTCCCATGGCGGTATTCCTAGATCTGTCTGCCATGTGATAGAAAAATAAATTAGAGACAAATTAGAAATATGCAAGTTTAAGGATCAGGAAGCAACAGAGAGAGTACCAGCTCTGCCTGACGTTTGAGTAATCCATGATACTGTTCACCAATGCCTTTGGTCCAAAGAGCATCCTAAATTTGGATCAATCTGATTAGCTGTATCACCCAGAGGGTAGCTGTACGTAATCAAGCTGGTGGTGAGAGATGAAATCTTTAGAGATTGCATAGGAGGATGAAATTTTCCTCCCCTTAAAGGCTCAGTTTCCAAAGAGTAAAAACAATCCGATTATAGTATAACTGAGAATTAGATATTCTAATTTTCTGTGTTAAGTTTTATTTAAATAAAAGATAATGAATAGAAAGCAGGAGGTTGAGAAAGAGCTGGTAATTTAAAATAGAAATTGGGAAACCCCAGAAAGCCCACACTGCCTTAAGAATTATGAAAGGAAAATAATCAGAGGTTAAAATAAAGAGGACTTGAAGGAGACGTTTAGTCAAGAAAGACTTTGTGTCTAAAACCCAATTTCTCTTACATGCTTTATGCCCTGAAATTCTCACCCAACAATCAAGTGACCCAAAAGATATAAACAAACATTAATAGGAGGGATGTGAAGGTAAAAGAATATTAAAGACAAAGGCTGTGTTTTCAGACAGATTTGGTTTTGAATTATAAAGAGCAGCATTAGAACCATGCTCAAAGCTACATGTTGCTTAATTTTTCTGAGTTTCAGACCTATCATCCCTAAAATGTGAATAATAGGGTTACCTGATAGGATTCTTATGAAGATTTAATTCCTTAATATTTGTAAAATAATGGGCACAATATCAGACATACAGTAAATGCTCAATAAAGATGACTGTGATAATTATCCTTTCTAAGAGAAATCCTTTCTGATCACACAATGGTGGGACAACAGAAAAGTAGGCATTCAGCCCCCTATTTCAAAATTTCCTTGCAGATTCTATTTAATCCCCCCTAAAATGTTGAAAATTGGAAAGGTCAGTAACTTGAAAATCTTTTGACTCTGTGTTGGCAAAACGTCAGACTAATTAAACAGTCATTTCATCTTCAGAATTAAAACCAGCATTTTTGTCACTGACAAAGGGCAATTTTGAATAATTCATCCAAACATGAAGCAATTCAGTCAATTTGACTGACTAACTGCAACTCAGTATACATGCAGCCTAGTATCCACTGACTAGTTTTCTTAAAGACAAAGACAGGTTGTACAACTCATCTTGCTTTATAATCACCATCTTGTCAAAATGTCATGACCAGTCCCACTTTTACAAGGAAGAATAGAGTCCCAATATACTTCTGTTTCACTGAGAACAGAATTCTAGCCTTATTTACATTAGCCTTCAAGTCAATGATGATGGGCGGAAATACAATTCAGAGACTCCTGTCTTTATCATCTATTATTTCTTCACACTAGAGTCTTTTCTGAGAGTTTTTCCAGCATGAATTATAAACAGGGTCCAAGATAGTAAGAAGAGAGCACTCCTATAAATTCAACACTTGCTCATTTGTCTTTGAGGTCCATCATGTGGTCTGTATGATTAACTTGCAGCAGACAGCATTACTTACTGAGTCAGCCTATTTTAGCCTGTAATTATATGATGACAAATCAGAGACATGGAATTATGGCTGTTAAGTTGGAAATAAGAGGGTGCATTGAATTGCTGAAATGATAGATGGTCAGACTTTTGACCAGCAATGTGTGCTAAGTTGGTCCAAATTGTGAAGGCGGCGAACTTTGTCTTTGACAGAGGCATTTGCTCTTCCCTGCAGCAAGTCCTCCCATGTTAATGATATTACTTTGTGTTCACATTTAGAGAAGTTTCCCTTTCTGAAAATGATTAATTAATCTATAAGAAGGTTTAAGTGGGAGATAAGCTTTTAGTAACCCCATCCAACATTGCTCTCAAATTCTGGAATTAAAGTATTTACAAACTTTCCTTTATATGCCCATGTCTGCTGCTTGCCTACAACATTCTGAGGGAGAGGAGAGAGGGGGCGGGAGTGATGAGGGAAGATGAATGGGAATCAATATGGATGGTGGTGATCTGATAAAATATGGAGGTGATGTGTGGTACCCTTTGATCCTAGACATGACATAATATAAACTGTTTCTCCACAGGTTGACATAGTTAAAATAGGTTAGTGACAATTGCTGGGCACTTAACCTTGGTGATACAATATATTATTTGGAGTCACACAGACCTGATTTTAAATATGGACTTAGTGAAGCTGTGTGACTTTGGGGCAACTTTCTTAACCTCTCCACACTTCATCTCCTCATACGCTACCTCATAAGGTCAAAGGAAGAATTCTATGATAAAATGTATCACAGGATTTGTCATATAAATATGTAATAATTAAGTTGGTGGTAATGGTGATGATGCTTGTGGCTTGAGCTAATCATTCATTAGAAGGCTGGCTAATTTCACCTGAAAGAGTTGGATAATTCAGGCAATCATGAGAGTTTTTACTTGAGTTAATGGGACAATTACCTCAATTTTCCAATTCACTTCACAGCTAGAGACGGGTAAGAATCAAAGGACCCACTTCTTAACTACTTATATTTATTATACTGCTTTAAAGTCAAGTGAGTAGAAACAGGCACATTGAGCTTTAGTCCCTTTAATTGTTATTTATAAACATTCTTGTACTTGAAACTTAATGTTAGCCTCTTGCTCTATGCTTAAGAAATGAACGCTTGTCAATTTGGGGACCCAAAGACTTTAAAAATCATTTTTTTTCTCCGGAAATTAGAAGATAATTATATCAAAATCTCCTTGAGATTTAAACTGAAGAAAGGATTCAGTGCTACTTGAATGGTTGCTTGCTTTTATCAGTGATTTTCACTTTTAATAGGTAGGGTTTAAAACAATCACCAAAAAATGGTTGGTGGTTCAGAGGAAAGGCTGGGAGGGACTCTGGGGTTGGGGGAAGGAATCCTTTTAGATTAATTTCTCTGATACCACTAATTTGGGACCCCACATCAGGCAGATCAACAATTTGGACATCTGTGCTTGGCTACTGTGAAAACCAGAAATTTAACCTGTCCAGGGTAATCATATCATACAAACAGAAAATCTGATATGTCCCCTTTCCTCTTGGCTATGAAGATAATTTTTCTCATGTTCCCTTAGTTTGAGGGAATGAACAATTGCATGTTAGGTATTTTATATTGAGTTTGATTTCAATGTAGCTGGCTTCTATTTTTTTCTAGCTAGAATGGCTTTAATGTGTTAACATTTCAAACTGCTGAGTTACATTGATAAGACCTAATTAAAACTCATGTGTTGAATTCTAATTTGATTAACTTGCAAATTTCACAGTTTGTGATCTACTGTTTATAGATAACCTTTTTTTAAATTCCAGTTTCAGAAAAGGTCAATTATTAATTTTTAAAAGCAAGAGCATTTTAAGAATATTTAGGAAGAGACTTCAGCTCATTGACAGCTACATAAGCAGAGGCAAATGGAAGGATACTTTCACCCAAGTCACACACCATTAAGTGTATTATGCAGGTCAAGCATCTCTAGAGTCAAAATCATATCTTCCTTTGCAAACTTACATTGGAGGGGACAGTTTTTCTTCAGAATTGTGTCCTTAGAATGTATGTGTCAGTTCTGGCAACTTCTCTTGAATTATGTTAATGCAGTGAGTGGAAAAATGTTTAAGCAGTCAGTCAAAAGATGTTTATTAAGCTTCTACTATGGGCAGGATATGGGCAGCCTAAACCCTAGGGAAGCATATAAAGAAGTTAGCAGTAGGGCATTCATAGGAATTAATTAGAGAGCAAAGCAAAGCAGTTAATATTCAAGTGCTAAATTGTATAATGGAGACCCAAGTGCTATAGTTGACAGAGAAGTATACACCTTTCAGTGCACAAATTAACCTTGTGTTGGGACAATGAAATGTGCATTGCTTTTCATCTGGGGATTGAACATTGACTCTGGGAGTCTGCTGATAGTTTTACAAATTCTTTTACAAAGAAGCACCTAGCGAATGCTTTAAATGATGCTGGTTTAGGACCTGTGAGGTCTAAGTAAAGCACAATTCGCTCTTTTGTATGAGGAGGACAATAAACCAAAAACAGCAATAGGTCATCAGAAAGGGATAGTTAAGGAAAAAGGTGCATATTTAATTTCTGTAAATCAAACGTATCACAAATATAGTGGAATAGCTGTCTTGCTATGAACACAACATTGCAAATGTGAGGTTATAATAAACTCATGTATATCAAGCACCTTTTTAAATACAGATTTTAAAGCTATTTTAACAATATCTTTTAAGATACAGTATTTTAAATATCTTAACAATAGTATTCATGCAAGTCTGGATTTTTACATATGGATTAAAATTTACACATACATGTGCGTATCCAAAAATATGTACACATGCTATTTAAAGCCACATACATGCATCCATGGAAGTTAGTAGATGTGGCTATTAGTAAGAAGCATCTGGGAAGGATACTGTTAGGCAAATCAGACACCATATGCAACTCATGTCTATGGCATCCACCAGGATGCACAGCCTGGCGAGCAATGGGAAAGCTGCATGGCCACACACAACTGATGATCCAGTTGTGTATAATGGTTAAGAATGATCTTAGTTCAAGTGGGTTTGAATCCTGTTCCTACAGCCTATTTTGTGATATTAGGAATTTTATGAATTTCTCTGGGCCTACATATTATTATTAAAATGGGGATAGTAATAGTATTAGGATGATTAAGTAGATTGTTGTTTGACATACATAAGTCTCAGCACACTACCCAGTATTTGTTGATATACATAAGGAATCATAACCATCTTCTATTTGTAGATGGTCACATAGACCCCAAGCCCATCCCTTTCCCTATGGCAACTAATGAGCCAGAGTGGTAGTTGGAAAGGCAAACTAATGGCGGAAATTATAATATAATGTTAATGATAATTCTATACATGCTTACTTTCATTTTTTTTTGAAAAAACATATTTAATTTGCTGCCCACCATCACCTTTTGAGGTAATGATTTACTCTACCCATATTCTATCTGAAGAGATCAATGATAGATCCATATAACACTGAAGTCTTAACCCATGTCAGCTACAGAGCCCTTGTTGAACCCAGTTTTTCTGAGCTCACATTGCCTGATACTAGTTATTAGTCCTTCCAAATTTATTCACTCACACCGGGAGAAGATTTACAATTTAGGAAGAAGCATTTTTCCTGTGTTATTTTACTTGTTCATTGCAGAAACTGCAGTCCCCCAAACTGTACTCTCTTGGTCTGTCTTCTGGAAAATATGTGTATCCCAGAAGCAGGGAAATGGAAGCACCTATTCACATTCCCCTGTCTGTGAAGCAGGTTGCATACAGTTTTGCTAGGATGTGATAAGGTGATGTCAAACATTTCATTCAGGGCTTGCTACCTAAATGGTGTTTAACAAACATAGTTGATTCTCATTACTCCTGATAGTTATGTTCTATGAAGTCATCATGAACATTTAATTAGCAAATATTTAATCATTGCTCTTAGGGGAAATACAGCATTAGGTTCCTCAGAGCTGCCAGTGAAGACATTTTCTTCAGCTGATCAATACATAACTATGTTTAATGGGTGTTTCTGTTTAGACACTTCATATTTTTGATTCATTAACATTGAACTCACAGCCAATAGCTCTGTAACTCATGCCTGATTGAAACTTAGCTAACACATGTATTTTCTCCATAAGGCTCATACCAGCCTTCTCATGCTCAGGGACACTAGACGCACTTCAGCACCATGCTTGGAGCCATTTTAAACAGCAAAGTTACTAACAAAAAGCACAAAGATACGAAAAATGTAGCAGTAAATAGACTGTAAAAAGTACACTTGTTTACAGTATGAGAGCTGAAAAAGGAAGGCAGAGCATTGCCTTTTCAACCTCATCTGGGAATATGCGTGTCAGGCAACTCAGATTTTTTGCTGCTCTGCCCACATTTGCAAATGACCACAAAAATGCTACAAGCCTTGATTTTGGGGTTACAAATATATTTTAGAGAGTAGGCAAATTGGCAAATGAAGGAATCTATGAATAAGGAGAAGACTGCAGTTTTCCCTTTTCTACATTTTCTTACCTAGCAGTTATTGAAAATGAACCCACGCTTCCTAATTTTATACTTTATCCCATTATAACTTTTCTGCCTACGTACTCAAAGGCTTTAACGAGGAGCCACAGGCATGCCACCACCCTAAAGGAGATGGGGGAGGGCTGGGAGTAGGCGTGCCGTCCCTGGCATGCCCTGGGCAGGGGATTTTTGTTTGGCATCTCTCTGTAGACACCTTCATTTACACTCAGAAAGTAGCCCCATCCTCCCCCACTTGGATGCTCAGATAGTGTTTAAAATTCCTCTCCTTTCCAGCGACAGAAGGCCGTTTTTCTTTTTTCCCTTCTCTGAACAGATTTCAGTGTTGAAAGAGGTGCATTCTTTCATCTGGTAAAAGTTTCCTGAGACCAAATATAAAAATTGTCAAGAATAGCTTCTTTTGAACAAACATATGCCATCAAAGCGGCAGAGAAGTTCTGTTATTGCCAGTGCGCACGTAGCTTTGGATATCTCTGTATTTTTCATATGTGGGAGTGGGACGGGGACTTTGGGGCGCTTATCAGCCTGTGCTCGTGGCCTTCCTGGAATGGAGAAAGACGTGCTTTCCGAAATGGCAGGGTAGCTCATAAGCCTTTGCAGGGTCCTGCTCTGCCATCCGCAGAAGGCAGAGTCAACATACGGTCTGTACTTCCTTTGTCACCGTCACTCACGCTTTTTCTGTAACCCACGCAGGCCATCATGGCGCAACTACCGCAGGAGGAGAAGGCAAAAATAGCTGAGCAGGTGGAGATATTCCATCAAGAGAAAAGCAAGCTGGATGCAGAAGTGGCCAAATGGGACGACAGCGGCAATGATATCATTGTACTGGCCAAGCAGATGTGCATGATCATGATGGAAATGACAGACTTCACAAGGTGAGGCCCAGAGCCAGGGAGCTGAAGATTTTTTCATTAAACCCAGAAGTGTAGCAGTGTGTATTAGCATGTGAGAGCCTGCTGAAAAATTAAAATATACCAAGGCAAGGTGGTGATATTACAAATTTACATGTATAAGTCAAAATGATCTGGACTTAATTCCTAGCAGATAGGTAGGTCTTTTTGGTCAAGGAGAATAGATTCAATGTTGTAATTATTGTTGTAATTATCTACCCTAAGGCAGTCATAAAATCAAACCCCTGGGGATGGGTGACTCATCTTTGGTCTGTGCTATTTTGCAATATGCTTAAATATTATTCTGAAGATAAAGTGAATGATTCGTTAATATCCCTTTGGAAAAATATGTACCTGTGTGTGTGTGTGTGTGTGCATGTGCGTGCGCGTGCATGTATACTTGTAGTATGTTGTAATACTAGCTTGTGATCTAGCATTAATTTAAGCTCACATTTTATTCTTACATATTAAGAATCAGGTACAACTATCTAAGATTCCATTGTTTTCACAGAGAAATTAAAGTTGTGTAAGATTTATTTCCTTTAACTCTGAGCTAGTACCTTTGACAAATCAAATGACCAGTCAGAATTTTGTCAGGAGACTTTTCTTCAACAAGGGTTAGTGCTCTTTCTATCAATGCATTTTGGTCTCTTCTTTAAAAGAAGGTGATATATCTGCCCTTTCAACACAAAGGGCAAACCAAGGGAGAGCAAAACTCAATAGGAACCTCCCTGAATTTTGAATCAGAGTATCAGGTGATTTGGGGGGAGGTCTCTTACTCTCTGTTTGCGAAATAGTGAAATAACACTTGTCTTATCAACTTCAGAAGAGAGTTTTTAAATCCAAAGAGATAATGCAAGTATAAATTATGTTGCCATACAAATATAAACTAGCGTTTTACCGTAGGTTTTTTTCTGGAAAACACACATATACGCGAAGATGTATTAATGATTTAACATGATATTTGTTATTGAAATAATATAAGATATATGGGAATGTCAAGACATCATCTGATGGGTGGCAACTTTTTTTAATGGTTGTCGAATGCTTCTAATAAGAAAAGGCTAGAGTTGATTAAAAGTTATAATTTAATATGGAATATCTCTGTGTCACCCCCTTTGCCTCTGGCCAATATGTACTAATGACATAGCTTGGCCCTTTTTCCAAATATTTTAAAATTGTTTTTTACTTCAGTGGAATGACTTTACTGTTATGAAGGAGCCTTTCGAGACTTTTAAATGTCATTGTATTCATGAGAAGTTCAAATTTGTACATTTGGTTAGTCTTTGTAGACTTCACACATTTATTTCACAAAACGTAACAGCAGGAAAAAAGTCTGAACCATTATTTCAGTCTGAAACTTCCTACAAATCAGACTATTATGGCAGCCTCAGTCGTTGTTTCTCAAGGCCTATGATGACTTAATTTGCTTGCTTTCAACATTTTATTAGTACTTTATCTGATGATTATCCAATCCATTAATAGCATCACTTGAACAAATAATCTCATTAAAGTGAATAATGAATCTGGTCATGTTACTAGTTTTGATCAGGAGCACATTTTATAATTCTCTAGATTATATAACTGGTCAAGGCACAGTTATAAAAGATATATTTGAGGGGTCTTATTACATGGTGTTAAATAAGGCACATGTCTGTTAGTCAAAGTATAGTTTTAAAAGTGAGAAGAAGGTGTCTTCAATTTCCTAGGAATTTCATATCATTTTATGCTGATTTAAATAATGAAATGTCTAGGGAGCTACTAGTTACAATTTTTCCCACCGCGTGATGAGTAGTTTTGTGCTCTTTTCGTTAGGGCACAGGGAGGAGTATAGTAATTAATGACTAGAGAACCAGAGTAGACTGTGTGTTTGAAATGCAACATAGGAAGTTGAGGCTTCATTGCTGCCTCGATCTGCACAGCCTGTTTTTTTACAGACAGCTGAATAGTGCCTTTCTTTGTGGCCTCTCACCTAAGTTCACTATATTTGACCTTACACATTGTTATTATTGCCCTTCCACTTGCGTATTCCACTTCAAGGAGGAATAATTTTAGGTCCGTAACTCTAAACATTCTTAAGTACCATTTTCTCTTATTTAAAGAAATGGATATAACTGATTAGGAATTGAAACTTGGCTACCTTCCTTAATGTATATGTGTAAAGGGCATGTGGGTACACAATACCCTGGCATTTATTATCTTATTATTTTATTCTTATCACTAGCTAATTCATTAATTTGATTCAGTAATTTCAATGATATCCACTCCATTATTATTAAAATTGGAAGGGTTCTGCCTCATTATATGTGTAATAACTTCTTCATGGAAGATAAAACTGATTATGCCTCATGTCTTTTTCCCACTCAGTTCTTGACTTCCATCTCATCGACAATGGCAGAAGCACCATCCTGCATGGAGTGAATTCATGCTTTTCATGTCATTTTTCAGAAAGAAATAGCATGTTGCTAGTCTTGCTTCCCAATAACAAAAGGTGTGCAGATAGCAACAGCTCAAGTTTAATTGTACAGCAAAGAACAAACCTGTTTTTAGAATCAAACTTAAGTTCAAATCTTCAACAGTTTTGAGACCGACTGTCAAATACTGAGCACTAGACTCAGAAATCATATAATCATTCTATGTTTCCCAAACTTGATTTCCTGGCTTAGTTCACATGCTCAGTAGTACCTCAGCTGGTCTTTCGGTTCAGATTCTCCACTCATCCAGGCCACATCTGTCCAGTGAAGGGCAGTCATCCAGCTTCCTTTGCACCAAAACTTTCATTAGCTCCTTTTTTCACAGAATAAAAATCCTTGTGTTTGCTCTTCAAGGTCTACCTTTCTTGACCTTTAGGCTTCTGTCCTAATTTTGTAGATGTTTAACGTCTGACCTTACAATCTATTCCAGGAAGTACCTGAAACAGTTCAACTTGTGATTCTGTAGTTCTACCTGAGTTCTTGAAATTCCCCAGATGCACTCAACTGTTCCACTGTGCTGTCTTCATACTGCCTCAGCTGATTAGGAAAATTTCCCAAGCATATTCAGAAGTCTCTGAAAAGTGACTTTTATGGTTCAGTACATTTGCAAATACCCTTTTTATGTGCTATATCTCATTATTGGAGAGTCACATTAGGTATTAACATGTTAGAGGTATTGAGAAGGCATAAAAAATAACTTGGATTAACTCAGAATTTGAATTTTGAATACTAAGTATATTAACTCAGAATATACTGAGGCATAGATTTTTCACATTACTACTTATTACCTTCTCACAAAATAAATGTGAATTAGTTCATAAATGGTGATGTGACGGCAGTGATGCGGTAATACTTTTCCTTGACTTTCTTTTTTGGAGTGACCACTTCACAGGAAAGACTCCAGATATTGACCTTTGCATCAGAATTACCTATGTCCAAAAGAGAGAATGTTTCAAGAATCTATATAAGTAGAGTTAATTATATGGCTTGATGCTCTTTCCAAGGAAACTAAAAACATACTCCAGATGGGACAATATGATTGCTCCTGCATTCAGAACATGAGATTACCCATAGCATCTTTTAAAACCCACAAAATACAAAATCTGCTCTAAGGTAGAAAAACACAAGGGCTATGGGTCGCAATTTTAAAATGGGGAGATAAACCAATGTGGCCAGTTTTCTTGTCGATATTGTCTTCCATGGATAAGAAGACTCAAACTTCTGATGCTTTCATGGATGTGATTTTCTTTTTCTCCTTTTTTTTTTTTTTGCTGTTGGCTATTTGTTTCTTGTTTCAGTGCCCACTTCACATTATCTGAATGACTGTAGCTCATTTTGACTTGTGCTGTCCAATATAGTAGCCACTAGCTGTATATGACTACTTAAATTGTTTTTTTATTATGGTATATATCATGGAGTTTACCATCTCAATCCTTTGTAAGTGTATATTTCTATGGCATTCAGCACATTTACATCTTTGTGCAACCATTACCACCCTCCATCTCCAGAACATGTTCATCTTCCTCAACAGATACTCTGTACCTACAGAATGTAAATTCCCCATCTGCCTTCCGTTTCTATGAATTTGACTAATATAGGAATTTCATATAAGTTGAGTCATACAATATTTGTTCTTTTGTGACTGGCTTATTTCATTTAGCACAATGTCTTCAAACTTCATGCATATATTGTAGCATATACTCAAATGCTTTTCCTTTTAAAGGTTTAATAATGTTCCATTGAATGCATATACCACCCACATTTTCTTTATCATCTCTTAATGGGCACTTCAGTTGCTTCCACCTTTTGGCTATTATGAATAATGCTGCACTGTACATGAGTGTATAAGTATACAAGTTCCTGCTTTCATTTCTTTTAAGTGTATACCCAGAAGTGGAATTGCAGGATCATATAGTAATTCTTTTAAATGTTTGAGGAATCACAATTTTATTTTTCACAGTGGCTGCACCATTTTACATTCCCACCAGCAATACACAAGTGTTCCAAGTTTTCCACAATGGTCAAATTTCTCCACATCCTTGCCAAAGCTTGTTTTCTGTTTTTCTTGATAGTAGCCATCCTAAAGATGTGAAGTGGTATCTCATGGTGGTTTTAATTTGTATTTCCCTAATGATTAATTATGTTAAACATCTTTCCTATGCTTATTGGCATTGTATATCTCCTTTGGAACAATGTCTGTCCAAGTCTTTTGCCCATTTTTCAGTTGGGTTGTTTGCTTTTTTGTTGTTGAGTTGTAGGAGTCCTTGGTATATTCTGGATATTAATTTCTTATCATGAATTACAAATTCCTGATAAAGAATTACTATTTTCTCTTATTTTATTGGCTTTGTTTTCACTATTTGTTGATAGTGTTCTTTGACACACAAAAGTTTTTAATCTTGAAGTTCAACATCTATTTTTTTGTATTATTGCTTATACTTTTCGTGTCATATCCAAGAAATTATTACCAAATCCAATGTCATGAAGTTTTCTCCTGTGTTTTCTTCGAGTTTTATACTTTAGTTCTTATGTTTATGTCTTTCATCTATTTTCAGTTAATTTTTAAATGAGGTATAACATGAGTACTGCTGCTTCTTTTGCATGTAGATAATCCAGTTTTCCCAGCACCATTTATTGAAAACACTGCCCTTTTCCAAGACCTAAATCTTAGCAAAAATCTTAATACCTTTGTGGAAAATCATTTGACTTTATATATGTAAGGGTCTATTTTTGAACTCCACTCTATTCCATTGGTCTCCATGTCTGTCTTTATGCCAGCATGACAGTGTTTTGATTATTGTAAGTTCTAAAATCAAAGTGTGAGGCCTACCATTTTTGTTCTTTTCAAGATTGCTTTGGCTATTTGTGTTGCCTTGAGATTCCATGTGAATTTTAGGATCGATTTTTTAATTTTGGCCAAAAATGCCTTTGGGTTTTGATAGAGATTACAGTGGATCTGTAGATCTCTTTCAGTAGTATTGACATCTTAAGTCTTCCAATCCACATTTATTGAATGATTTTCCATTTACTTTTGTAATTTCAACAATATTTTGTAGTTTTCAGCATGCAAGTCTTCTGACTCCTTGGTTAAGCTTATTGCTAAACATTTAATTTTTTTTGATACTATTGTAAATGGAGTTATTTTCTTCATTTTCTTTTAGGATTTTTTTTATTACTAGTGTCTAGAAACATTTTGTATCCTGTGACTTGCCTGAATTCAGTTATTAGTTTTACCAGGATTTCTTTTTAAGAATCTTAAGCATTTTCTACATGTAAGATCATGTCACCTGTTAACAGAGATAATGTTGCTTCTTCCTTTCCAATTTGAATGCCTTTTAGTTCTTTAACTTGCCTGATTGCACTGGCTGGGACTTCCAGTACTATGTTAAATAGGAGTGGCAAGAGCAGGCATCCTTGCTTTGATCCTAGTCTTAGAGGTAAAGCTTTTGTTATTCACCATTGAGTATACATAAAGTAAGCTGTGGGTTTTAAAATTTTCACTAAGATGAAATAAAACTGAAACATTGACAGTTTCTTTTAAAGCTAAAAACCTGTGTGGTGTTATTTCTGAGGTCTCTGTTATGTTCTATGGTGTATATGTATGTTTTGGTACCAGTACCATGCTGTTTTGGTTACTGTAGCTTTGTAGTATAGTTTGAAGTCAGGTAGCATGATGCCTCCAGCTTTGTTCTTTTTGCTTAGGATTGTCTTGGCTCTACAGGCTTTTTTTGTTGTTACATATGAAATGTAAAGTAGTTTTTTCTAATTCTGCAAAGAAAGTCAATGGTAGCTTGATGGGAATAGTACTGAATCTACAAATTACTTTGGGCAGTGTGGCCATTGTCACGATATTGATTCTTCCTATCCACGAGCATGGAATGTTTTTCGATTTATTTGCATCCTCTCTTACTTCCTTAAGTAGTGCCTTGTAGTTCTCCTAGAAGAGTTCTTCACATCACTTGTAAGTTGTATTCCTAGGTATTTTATTCTCTTTGTAGCAATTGTGAATGGAAGTTCATTCATGATTTGGCTCTCTGCTTGTCTATTGTTGGTGTATAGGAATGCCTGTGATTTTTGCACATTGATTTTGTATCCTGAGACTTAGCTGAAGCTGCTTATCAGCTTAAGGAGTTTTTTTGGGCAGAGACAAGGGTTTTTTTGTTTGTTTGTTTGTTTTTTTGTTTGTTTGTTTGTTTGTTTGTTTTTGAGATGGAGTCTCGCTCTGTCTCCCAAGCTGGAGTGCAGTGGTGCAATCTCGGCTCACTGCAAGCTCCGCCTCCCGGGTTCACGCCATTCTCCTGCTTCAGTCTTCCAAGTAGCTGGGACTACAGGCACCCACCACCACACCTGGCTAATTTTTTGTGTGTGTTTTTAGTAGAGATGAGGTTTCACCATGTTAGCCAGGATGGTCTCTATCTCCTGACCTCGTGATCCGCCCGCCTCGGCCTCCCAAAGTGCTGGGATTACAGGCCTGAGATACTGTGCCAGGCCAACAAGGGGTTTTTCTAAGTACATAATCATGTCGTCTGCAAACAGAGACAATTTGACTTCTTCTCTTTCTATTTAAATAAACTTTATTTCTTTCTGTTGCCTGATTGCCCTGGCCAGAACTTCCAATACTATGTTGAATAGGAGTGATGAGAGAGGGCATCCTTGTCTTGTGCCCGTTTTCAAAGGGAATACTTCCAGCTTTTGCCCATTCAGTTTGATATTGGGTATGGGTTTGTCATAAATAGCTCTTATTATTTGGTATGTTCCATCAATGCCTAGTTTGTTGAGAGTTTTCAACATGAAGTGATGTTGAATTTTATCAAAGGCCTTTTCTGCTTCTATTAAGATAATCATGGTTTTTTACATTGGTTCTGTTTATGTGATGAATTATGTTTATTGATTTGCCTATGTTGAACCAACCTTGAATCCCAAGGATGAAGTCGACTTGATCATGGCGGATAAGCTTTTTGATGTGCTGCTGGATTTGGTTTGCCAGTATTTAATTGAGGATTTTCATATCAGTGTTCATCAGGGATATTGGCCTCTACAACCATCTGATCTTTGACAACCCAGACAAAAACAAGCAACGGGGAAAGGATTCCCTATTTAATAAATGGGTGCTAGGAAAACTGGCTAACCATATGCAGAAAACTGAAACTAGACCCCTTCCTTACACCTTATACAAAAATTAAGATGGATTAAAGACTTAAATGTAAAACCCAAAACCAAAAACAAACAAACAAAAACCCTAGAAGAAAACGTGGGTATAACCATTCAGGACAATAGGTGTGGGCAAAGACTTCATGACTGAAACACCAAAACCAATTGTAACAAAAACCACAGTTGAAAAATGGGATCTAATTAATCTAAAGAGCTTCTGCACAGCAAAAGAAACTAGCATCAGAGTGAACAGGCCACCTACAGAATGGGAGAAATTTTTTGTAAACTACCCATCTGACAAGGTTCTAATATCCAGAATCTACAAGAAACTTAAACACAGTTACAAGAAGAAAAGCACTATCAAAAAGTGGGCAAAGGATATGAACAGACACTTGGCAAAATAAGACATTTATGTGGCCAATAAACATATAAAAAAAGCTCATCATCACTGATCATTAGAGAAATGCAGTTCAAAACCACAATGAGATACCATCTCATGTCAGTCAGAATAGAGATCATTAAAAAGTCAGGAAACAATAGATGCTGGCAAGGCTGTGGTGAAATAGGAATGTTTTTACACTGTTGGTGGGAGTGTAAATTAGTTGAACCATTGTGGAAGACAGTGTGGCGATTACTCAAGGCTCTAGAACCAGAAATAATACCATTACTGGACATATACCCAAAGGATTATAAATCATTCTACTACAAAGACACATGCATATGTATGTTTATTGCAGCACTATTTACAATAGCATAGACTTGGAACCATCTCAAATGCCCATCAGTGATAGACTGGCTAAAGAAAATCTGGCACATAAACACAATGGAATACTATCCAGCCATAAAGAAGAATGAGATCATGTTAATTGCAGGGACATGGATGAAGCTGGAAGCCATCATTCTCAGCAAACTAACACAGGAACAAGAAAACACTCCATGTTCTCACTCATAGTTAGGAGTCGAACAATGAAAACACATGGACACAGGGAGGGGAACAACACACACTGGGGCCTGTCAGGGGTTGGGGAGCAAGGGAAGGAAGAGCATTAGGACAAATACCTAACACATGCAGGGTTTAAAACCTAGATGACAGGTTGATAGGTGCTGCAAACTACCATGCCACATGTAAACCTATGTAACCTGTACGTTCGGCAGACATATCCTGAACTTAAAGTAAAAAAAAAAAAAAAACTAAAAAAACTAAAAAGGGATTTATATAGGACCCAGATATTTTGCTCTCAGACATTTATCCAGAGACATAAAAACTTGTATTTACCCCAAATCCTATACATAAACATTTACATCAGGTTTATTTGTAATAGTCCCAAACTGGAAACTACCCAAATGTCCTTCATTGGGCAAATGGTTAAGCAAACTGTGTTACATCTAGGCCATAGACTACTACTCAGCAATAAAAATGCATGCAATGATTTGGATAAACCTTAAGATAATTATGCTGAGTGAAAAACAGTTATCTCAAATATTGCATACAGTATGATTCCATTTAGATGGCATTCCTGACATAAAATTTTAAAGGTGGAGAAGAGATTCATGATTTAGGAATGTGTTAGGGATGGGTTAAATGGTATAAAGAGTATGAAAGAAACTTGTGGTAATAGTACAGTTTTGTGTCTCAATTGTAGTAGTCACTTGAAGCTATACTTACACAAGTGCATAAAAAATAGTGAAAGATGAATATTCCCTATGAATTTTACCAGTATCAGTTTCCTGGTTTTGCTATTGTACTGTAGTTATACAAGATATTAACATTGAGAAAGGCTGGGAGAAGAATGAATAGGACATTTCTATACATATCTTTGAATTACCTCAATATCTATAATATTTCAAAATAAAAAGTTAAAAATAGAAGACAGAATTAAATAAATCTAGTTCCTCAGTCACACTAGCCATCTTTTAAGTGTCCTGTAATTACATGTGGCTAATGACTCCATATTGGATAGTGCAGAGTTATAGAATGCCCATCATTACAGAAATTCTGTTAACATTGCTATAGACACTCGAATGTCTGAAGGAGCTTTAGAATTCACTTGAAACCTATTAATGATAGCATTAAAAGAAAATGCTACCCTTGCTACATAAGCCAAATTCAAGGTCTTCTCTTTTAAAGATACTAGTTATTATTCCACAGTTATTCCTCAACTACCAGTAAGGGCAACCACACCACACCATCTGTTATGTAAGCAAAAGGAAATGAGTAACTTTGGTCCCCCGCCCCCAGAAATGGCCCGACTATTTTTTTTCTGTTTCCCTTCTCTTCTGTTCACGATGTGGGAAAAGTGGGTCATGTCACTAATTTTGTGCTCATTTAAAGAAACCTGGGCCTTGAAACTTTCTTAGAAGGTGTTACATCATACTCAGAACCACATATGAGATATTCAGGATTTCCCAGATGATTCAAATAATTTTCTTCATTTTACACATGACTTTAACTGCGTTTTAGTAGTTCAAATTTTTATGAATATTTAGACAATTGAATTTGGCAGTTGGCAATTTTTCTCATGTTCTTTTTCTGGGTATTTTTGCATTCTGTGTTTATATTTTATAGTAATACATTTACTTATACAGAATTTAAAGATAAAAGGTAATAAAATTTAAAAATAAAATTGGGAAAGGATTAACTTTTCAATGTATTGTCAAGGGACAATTGGTTACTGGTTAGAAAAATAGAGTGTGATTCCTATCTTACCCTATACAAAAGGCATAAACTATAGGTGGATTTAATATCTAAATATAAAAAGGAAACTTTAAAATTTTACAATAAAATGGAAGGATATTTTTAATTACCTTGGGATAAGAGCGAGCTTCTTAAACAATATATGAAAAGCACAAACTATAGTATGAATGATTAATACATTTGACTACAATAAAATTAAAATTTGTTTTTAAAAATTGTAAAAAAAGAAACCTAACATACAGCCAAGACTAGAAGTAATTTGCAATATAACAAAAGATCAGAATCCAAAATACCTGAAGAGCTTAGATAAGCAATTTAGAAAAAGAGTCAATAGAAAAATATGTGAAAGATTTGAAGACAACTCAGAGAAAATATATAAATCATTAATAATGATCAATAAATGATTGAGACTCAGTCTGTTCTGTCATAACAGAAATGAAAATTAATTTTTTTATAACCATCAACTTGACAAGTGAATACATTTTAACATTGAAATGACTGAACATATCTACAGAAAAATAAATATGCCACTGTCCTCCTCCTCCTGGGTTCAAGCGAACCTCTCATATCAGCCTCCAAGTAGCTGGGACTACAGGATAGTCTTGAGCCTCTGAGCTCAAGCAATCTATCAGCCTCAGCCTCCCAAAGTGCTGGGATTACAGGTGTGAGGCACCATGCCCAGCCAATATATGATTTTAATTAAAGTAACTTGTACAACTATCACCTAGCTCAAGAAACCTTCATATACCTTTTCTAAGTCACAATACCTTTATTCTCGACTAGTTATAACTATTACTTTGAGCTTTTTCAAGATCTGATGATGGTCTATGGAGGGAAAAAGCCCTGAACTTTGTAGCATTTGCTTATGTCCATGAAGTAAATATTCCCATCATGGCAGATTTTAAGCTCCCAACATTTCAACTGGCTTGCCCAGTTCCTAAAAACCTAACAAATAATTCTCGTATGTATGAGCCTATTCAGCACTCATGTCAATTCTGTCATTTCTTTCTTTGGGTTTCCTTCTGTTTTTTTGTTTTGTTTTGTTTTTTTACTACCTAAGTGAGCATCTTTAGTTTTTAGTTGCTTCTGATAATATCAGTATTATGTAACTTAATGAAATTATTTTCCTTCTGATATTCTGGAAGAGTTTAAATAGCATTGAGATTATCTTCTCTTTAAAGGTTTAGTTAACTCCTACAAGAAACTACCTGGATTTACTGATATTTTTCTTTTTTTTTTTAGTGAGTTCTATCTGACAACTTTCTTTCTTCCATGGAAATCAGACTGTTTCAATTTTTCAAAATCTCCTTTCTGGTCCATTTTGATAAATTATATTCTCCTAGAAACTTATTTCATCTGTTTTCACATTTATTTACATATATTTGAGAAAGCAGCTTTATGATACCTTTTTTTTTTTTTTTTTTTTTTTTTTTTTTTTTGCTTTTCTAAGATTATTGCTCTTTTCTAAGGTTATTGCTCTCTTATCTTTTTTATGTTTGGATATTTTTCTCCTATTTTTTCTTGATAGCATTCTAAATGTATTTTCTATATCTTTTTGGTTTAGAGCTAGTTTTAGGATTTATTCATAACTTCTATTGTTTTGTTTTCTGACTCATTAATCTGTTTGTAATTTTATTAGTTTTTCCCAACCTCTTCTTTCTGAATTCTTGAGCCATCTATTTAATCAGTGTTTTTTGTAACTTGTGTATTAATGTATATAGTTAAGGCTACTTGTTTTTCTCTGAGCACGTTACTTTACATTCTTAAGAATGAATCATATTTAGCAAAAAGTGTACTAAATTATGATATAGGACACATAGACTTCGATTCTGTTTCTCTCTGTGCATAGCAGTGTCATTTGGGCATGTTATTTTGTCTTTCTCCCTTGGTTTCAGCTTCCCCAACTAGAAAATGAGAACATATTTGATCTCATAACTTCTATTTTGCTTTCTAATTTTATGAAATATACCCTCATACCCAGGTTGCGACTCCAGGAATTTGAGTCTACAATGTGAATTGTAAAGTCTCAAACTTTTTTTTCCTAACATACTAGTAAGTCTATGAACTGTAGTCTCTGGTATAATCAAAACGACATGCTTCTTTTCATTCGTTGTCTACAAAATGGGATCCTGAGCATCAAGCAGATTCAGGGTCTACATAGACATTCTTCACTAACTTGGAGCATTTTGTCAGAATCAATCAGCTGTTGGAAGTTACTATGGAAGGTTCATGAGGAAGCATTTTCCAAGATCCTTTGAAATTCTTGAAATACACAATTGTTAGCAATGAAAGATCAAACAGAATGCAGTCTTATTGAATGGGTTAAGATGAAGTTACAACAAATATTGTGTCAGAGTAAACATCAGAAAATAGATTTTCTAAGGTCTAGAAGTTAGAAATATGAATAACGAGGATATTATTAAACATGGACAGATTCTGTATCCAAGCGTTCCTTAAAAAATACAATTTATTTTGTGCTAATAAAAATATGTTAGGGAATAGCAAACAGATTGTCATAGAATCTTTAACTCATCCGTATTACATAAAATTCACACGTGAAATTACTGTCTGTGTTTTAAAATCTAAATAGCAACTGCAAAATCAAAGTACTTTGTGGAAGAGTTAACGTCACTACAACAAAATGAAATACCTTAAGTTGTGTGTCTGTCTCTGTCTTTAAATATTAATACAAACCCAGTATATTTTACTTACTAATGTAGAAAAATCCAAGAAGGGGAATTAGTAGAGAAATTGAACAAAATATCATTCATTTATGTTAGTTTACTGAGAGACATTTTGTCTTCTGTTTTATAAAATGTTATTATGTAACAATAGCAATCATTGCCCTCTCTATATAACCCTACACCGGCTAAATAAAGGTCTAAATAAATCGCTTCTGAATAGTTTTTCTGTACAGTTCACCACATTTCTAACTATAGGAATGTAATCTTGCAGCCTTAAAAAACACATTGATTTTTATGCACATAAAGAGACTAGTTTAATTAATGATGCTAAAAAATGATAAACATAATTTATGCTTTACCTCTCACAAAAAGGGAAAGAAAAGTTGTGTTACATGCCACATTTTGTTTAAAGATTTATGATGCAGTGTAATTTCCATTTCCCTTATAATAAATATTTAAAAGACATATTAAACACTTCACCTAATTGCAAACCTTATATGAAAATATTAGGGTGATGGTTTGGAAGCACAAAAACATTTACTGTCACTCTGTGCTTTGTACGTTCTTTCATAAATCAGTACCGGAAGCACACAAGCCAACAAAACTCTGAAATTCTGGCCAAACAGTTCCCAGTTATGTGTAAGAGATCATTGCTTCTCAAAATGCCAAACTGGACTTTAAATAACAGAATATAAATATGCTGGACATGATTAGGAAGATAATGCATGTGCATGTAGTTTGGCTAGACTCTGCTTAAAATTTTGAATTTTTTCCTTATGACCTGTATAAGCTTGGATAAGTTACCTAGATCATTTTGGGCTCACTATTTTCTAAATGGGAGTGATGATACCTACTTTGTAGAGTTGTTATAAAGTCAAAATGAGGTAGTCTGTACAACAGCTTTTGGTACATGGTAAGCAACTATAAAATTTTCATTTCTCTTGTGATGATCATCTTTTATAATCAGCCATTGTTTATAAATATAGAACTTAATCTAAAAGATAAAATGTGGACATGCACATAAAAATATGGGAAAATATTTCCAAAAAATGACTTAACATAGAAACTGGAGTTAAGCAAGAAAATATTCAAAATTTGACTAATGTGGCCAGTGCCAAATAAAACACAACGCTAGACTCCTGGACAAGGGATACGGTAGGTTGGTCTCTTTCCCGTCATTAAGTGGATTTCTAATTATGTTGTATATGTTGTTTCAGAGGCAAAGGCCCATTGAAAAATACATCTGATGTCATTAATGCTGCCAAGAAAATTGCCGAAGCAGGTTCTCGAATGGACAAATTAGCCCGCGCTGTGGCTGATCAGGTAATAGAAAAGGGAAGAGTGGGCACATGCTGAGTGGAATCACTAATTAGTGCTTGGGTTTTGTAATTAGTTTTATGCACCCTATGAAATGCTTCTGAAGAATGAATCAGAGGGGAGAATCACTGATGTTTTACACACTGGTATCTGACTCTCCTGACACTGTGCTGGTGGCAAAGGTAGGTTTAGCTCTGGAGAGAATGCTAAGGCTTCTGACCAAAATTCCTTGAGAAAGAAGAACACATTACTTAGGAGACATCAGCCCCTGAAGAGTCATGGATTGTCCCAGCCTTCCCCATTGAGAAAGGCAACTGTACTACATAATGAAGGGGGGGAAAGCAGATTTTTAAATTTTCATTGTTGGGCTCTTGGTTTAAATATATTTTTAGAGATTCCTACATAATGCCCTCTTTTGTTTACTTCATGGTGCTTATCACATTTAAATATATATATATTTAATTCATTGCTTTACTTTATTTTTCTGTTGCCCCCAGGAAGTTTAGATTGCACATTTTAACTGACTGACAGAATGAATAAAGGAGACAGAAGAGCAACCTGTCTTGTGGTCAGGGAACTGAATTAGCAGAGCTTAAGGGATGTGATGGGTCATGATTTGATGGTTTAAGAAGTTGTCAAGGACTCTTCCAGGACTAGAATGGAAACTGGGGGTAGCACAGTCAGGGGCATTTGGAGATCAAAGGGCAGAAGCAAGTTGTGGAATTTGGGAGAACATCATGTTTTTAAATATAGAAAGAAGAAAGTAGAACTTCACCTTTTGTTATTTAATATGGATCTCACTCTAATGATCCTCTTCATAATTCATAATAACTTATGCTCCACCATAAATGGGATTATTCCATATGATCAAGAACCTTCAGATTTCAGCTTTATTATAACCCAGACTCAGAGGCATCAGAGATAAATGAAATTCTCAAGAATATCTCTTAATGCTTTCAAACCAAACTAGGATATACATTAAAAGAGTCCTCACCTTGAATGTTTATTTCCATACTTTTCTTTTTATTTGGCTTGAATGGGAACTTTAAAATTCTATTCTAAATGTCTTGTTGCAATTATAGTCCATTTCCTATAAGAGTGTGTTAGGTAGTAGACTTTTCCAGGTAACTAACTGTTGATTATCCCTATAAGCAACAGTGGTTTACAGTTGGAACCACTTCAGATGGATTGTATCATAAAATATAAGTTTTGGAAATAAAATATTATATATACTATTATCTACATGGAAATATTAACATGAATTTGCTTAGTATACTGCAGTACATTGATGCAAGCTGGAGATATTGAAAGAGAATTGCATCCTTCTCCATATATGGCTCTAGTCTCTGATGATCTGATGATTTCTGAGTCTTTGTGTTGCTTATTATAGTTTTCCTCCCTCATTCCTACATATAAGGGTTGCTCCTCTAAATACTTACCGCCTCAGCATCCCAGGCTCTAACTTCCTTCATTCAAGTCAATACCAAATTCACACATCTTGTAAACGCTGAGAAAACAAAACAAACAAAACCCCAGATGATTTTACTATCAGGATTGCACCTAAGAGTCAATGAATTCTCATTTTAATTTTATTTTACATATAAGATGGCTAATCCAAGAAATTTTTTTGACTTTTGACTTTTGGAGAAACACTTATTGGTTGAGATAACTCAAGTACTATGATAATTTGAGAACTTCTCACAGTTTGTAGGAGTCGAGTGTTAACCCATTGCTATTGCCTAATTTCAGGGCAATATCAACCATGAGGCTTCACAGCATAAACTGAGTTTATTTATTTATTTTTTGACCGACTTACATAAGTATTCCAGAAAGTTCATGTAAAGAAAGGAAGAGACAATGAATTTACTTGAAAATATGCATACAAAAAAATTACCAACTAGAAAAGGCCACATTCTTTTTCTGCAAATGTTGAGAAGAGTTCCGATGTGTAGAGTGACCAGAAATTGACCACCCACCAATTTGCTAGGAAGGACTTCTTGGGAGTGAAAATGAATGGAGTTTGAGTGGCTGTTTCATTATACTTTAAATCTCAATGGCGAAAAGTATTTCTCGGAATCTTCAGGCCCCTCAAGTTCAATAGTTTTGGTTGTGACTTTTGTTTCTGATTTTACCTTTTTGGGCTTTCATTTTCAACTAACTGTGCAACCTGAAGCATAACTAAAAACAGTTGATATGTGAAAAACACATCAAACACTCAAACACACACACACACACACACACACACACACGCACCCCAGGATACTAAATTTATTTTGAGATTAAGTGACAGAGTATTTAAATGCTATTTCACAGTGACTCAAACAGATGAAGTTTAAACCTAACCCTCTTTGTGGCATTATTATTGTCATTAGCTGTGAAATAACTTGCAATTTTTGATAAATCTTTTATTCAGAGAAATGTTATCAAATGCTGCACCTATTTCCATGATTTAGGAGTTACTTTTCTTGATTCATCATGCCTTTTTAAATGTGTATTTTAACTACTTTGGTTTAAATAATAGAATAGAATGAGTATTACCAAGGACTGGATTAATTACATTTATTTTGCCAGAAAATATTTTATAAAGATTGGAGATATGCGTGCCATATAAACTTTTTACGGACTGTTGCATTTCTAATTACTGTTCCATTGAGATAGAACTCTGTTTAATTTGCTGCAAGGTATTTGTATCAAAAGCCTTGTCAGCCCTCTGGGGAGATATCATTTTAAAGTTAATTCCTTTCTGTGTATGGGTCCCTGGAGTAGGATAAATATTACAGTATGAAGTACTTGTAAGAAGCTAAAAGCAGTCTCTGTGGAATTCTTTCTTGATAAATGCAGTTAGTGAAAAAATACCACAATGGTAAGTGTTAAATATAAAAAATATCCCTTTATCATTTATTCAATAGATGGTTATATGTAATCACTGGCTTTACAGTATTGATAAAAGAATTTCCTTTCTTGAGCTTGAGGGAAACTTAGCTCAGAGTCTTTCTCCCATCCTCTTACTCTAAATAAGATACTTTAGTTGTGGCTGTAGGTACTTATTTCTTACAGTATCAAGGATTTGGTGATTTTATGTCCTTTACAAGTGTCAAATTGATACAGAACAATTAAATGACCTGGAAGTAGCTCAAGCTGAACCTTTGATAGCAAAAGAAATATACAGGTATCTCAATTCCTCAGTAGCCATTGGCATTGGAGCCTCAGAAATGTTTTCAGGAGTCATGCAAACGTTTCTAGAAGCGTTCAGCCAAGCCTTGTGTGTGCTTGATGGACACCCGCCTACTTTGGTCATAATGAAAATTCAGACTCCTTAGCCAGAGTTAACTCTGGTGCATCCATTAAAGGACTCTGTTGCTACTCTTACGAACTTCTTTCAGCTGGCTTCAAATAATTCTATCAAATCTGTTTTTCTTACAGTGGTCATGAACCATTTCAGTCTCTCACTTAAAGGCAGGTTATTTTGTTGCTTAAAGTTTGATAAATATTAAATTCCAAAAAGTGTAATAAACTTTTTCATAAATGAATGATACATTTATTAAAGAATCAAAGGAAACGAATTGATTTTCTTCCGCCGATGGACTGGATTGAAACTGTCCCCTATGCTTGGCAGAGAGTGCCACACAAAGTGATTTACTTCTAGCATCCTTTGGTCCTCTGCATTAAAATAACATTTCACATAATGAAAGTTGAAGAAAAATGTAAAATATTTAGGTTTCTTTAGAGTTTAGAAGACAGCAGGTAAAAATACTCATAAACATGTATAGAAGTCCCAATAAGACTTTCTGGAATATCTTCGATATTCTTCTGATACAATTTTATTAAAGTAGAGCCAACCATTCTAAACTACAGTCTGTGGCCTTTCTAAAATGCACTGTGAAGTTAAATGAATGTAATTAAGGTATATGACACTGAAACCTTTTCTTCCTGCAGCTTTTCTATAACAAATGTTAGAAACTGAAGAATACTTACTAATCAAGATCACTCTTTTAATGTTTTATAGTGTCCTGATTCAGCATGTAAGCAGGATTTATTAGCCTACCTTCAACGAATTGCCTTGTATTGTCATCAGCTTAATATCTGCAGCAAGGTGAAGGCAGAAGTGCAGAATCTGGGAGGAGAGCTCATTGTGTCAGGGGTAAGCTGGACTTGGGCTTCACAATGTAAAGTTCCCACCGTTGTACTTCCAAGGCAAACATTCTTGGCAACAGTACTGCTAAAAACACCAAACTACAGTGATTTATAGGGAGGATTTTTTTTTTTTTAAATATTATCACCATTATTCCAGACCTTACAATAACTCACAAAGAGCAATTTGATTTTCCAATTACCCTGTGTTTATTCTAGCCTTGTAAAATCTCCTTTCTTCACAAGAAAACTAATTTTGTAGTCTGGAAACTCATTGCCAAGCTGTGACTATCAAAATTATTTGGGGCTTTTGTATATTTACTCATTGTGAGTCTACTTCTTTTTGTTAGTGCTAGTAATTTTCATTCTCTGTTCGGGAGCCAGCCTCTCTATGTGTGGATTGTGTTCACATGTTAGAGACGATGAAAACAATAGGAATTCATTCATCAGGTTCCAATGCATACTAGGTTATCAGTAACCCTTGAAAGCCAGAAGATATTTGAGTTTAATACAGGTTGATGTGCTGTTGCCAAAAACTAACATAATTGTCAAACACTAACAATTATATATTCTTTGCTCAATCACTCCAGTGTTTCGTTTCTCATGAAAATATAATTATCTAGTCCATTTTTGTCAAATTCCTAGAAATAAGTTCAATGAATATTTAGAAGAATCACAATTTCTTGGCAAGATTTCCAAATATGTGTTGAGGTTCTTCACCTTGGCTTCTTCTCCTCCCTCAACCCCTTTCTCTCAACACAGGATGCCATTTGTTGCAAATTATTTGCAAGTCCAGAAATGTGGCTCTGACACCTTAGTTCTTTTCCCAGTCAGACATGATGCTACCATTTCAAGTGAGTAATTACAGGCACATAATATTATCGGCATGGTGAATACCTTATGAAAATCAGACTAATCACAAAGCTCAGTTCTTCCTGAAGCCATTTTTGGAAATTTAGAAGTTTGGCCATTTGGTAAAAATATGTGGACAAATCATTCTTGAACCCAAATATTTTTGTCCCCATATTGTTTGAGTTGCAGAAAACATAGCTGGGAAAAGAACTGATCTGGCTTGCATAGAGACACCATCTGGAAAGCCTGTTTCATGCAGTCCCACCTAGAGCCCAGTAAATTGGCTATTTTGTGCCTCTTCCCAAAGCACAGTCACCTCTTTGCATTTCCAACATGATCCTGCTTCAACATTCTTCAACAACCAAGAGCAATCTGTCTTGCAATGTGTCCTTTCTGCCAAGCTGGTAATTACCAAGATTCTCTCGCCAAGAAGTGATCAAATCATCGCATCTTCCTTGCTGCCTTTCTTATCTTCAGCCTTGATGGTATAGTTTCCCATACCACTCAGCTTTCATGTCCATCTGTATATAGCCCCTGTGGAACTGAGTGCTTTTTGTTCAGCTTGCCTCGTGTGCTTTTATTTGTTACTTTCTAATCTTATTATTTACGTGGATGCACAAAGCATCTTTGTGGATCTCAGACTCCACAATCTCATCTGGGCAATTTTTACTAGCAGAGCCGCTCTCCATCATCCTCTCAGTACCCATTGTTTGTCACTGCCTCCAAAGCTTCATTGCCATTGTATTTTCCTCATTTAGATGTAGTCCAAACCATCACTGGCTTTTATCACTTGCACTGTTGGCTTTTATAGAGGTGTTTGAGATTGGGAACACCATCAAGAAGCCTGTTTCCTTCTTTGAGTCTTGTTGGCACAGTTCATAAATCCTTGCATGGGAGAAGGCTTCTTTTAGAAGAATGTTGTACAACTTGATAATAATTCTAAGACAAATGCATTATAAAAAGTTTGCTATATATGCTCGGTCATGGGCCTGCTCTTGGCTTCCTAATGATTTATTCCAAGCTTGATTGCTGTTTGGTGCCACACCTACATCTGTAGTCTGCTGTCTTTGCCAATTCTGCCTCCATCTTATTCTTCATGCTCCTTCACTGACGGCCAATGGAGAAAAGAAAAAAAAAATGAATATGCTTACTGTGCAAAATAGCCACAAATGACTGCTTTCAAAGTTCTGAAAGAGTCAAGAATGGGAGACCCCATACACACACATTTTCAATGATTTTGCCAAGAAAGTTACACCCTTTTATTTTGTCACATGGCATGACAAAGTTGCTGTTTTTTTCTTTTCCAGGAGAAGCCATCATAGTTTAATGTATAATCAAAAAAGAAATACTTAAATCTTCTTTCTTTTTTCCCTGTGTTTATACACATGGGATTCAAAGCCATGGCTTCTCTGAAATGTATGAATGTCCCCAGGAAAGTTACATTTGTTAGAAGTCAACCTCTCTACCAAAACAAAGAGATTCGGACATTATTTCCATTTTGCCAAGAAAAGTGATTTTGATGTCAAAACAGTCACATTTTTAGTCTTATGCTGGCATGATGAACATATGTTAAGCAAAATGCACAATTATGTCTTATGTCAGCGTGTTTTTGTTTTATGTGATTCTATGTATACAAACTGAGAAAGGCCTCTTGTGTCTGCTTTTCGCTTGAGAGGTGGGGACAGATAATTCAACAGGTCTTGGAGGAGAATGGATACTAAAGCTCTCCAGGCATCATGATGGCGAACTACAGAAATAAAGCAGTGCAGGATGTGTGCCTATGTATGCTCATCCACTCAACTGCTATCTAAGAAATACCATTGGTTTTCTACCTGGCAATTAGGTTTTTTTTTGTCATTGGCTTAAACCTGTCTCAGTAACCAAAAGGTGACATTCTTCTTAAAGTAGAAAATGCATGTGTGAGCCAATTCAGCTTAACCTGGTTACTAAGGGAGTAATGGAAAAGAAAAAATATGATAGAATTGTTAAAGTGAAAGTAGAGGTAAGTGAGCTCCAGAAGATTAAACAGTCTATAAACTGGCTTTATTTATTTGCTTAGTTTAATGTTTGCTTAAATTCTTAAGCCAGTTTACAGGCTTTTTGAAAAAAAGAATAGTGAAAGCAAAAGAAAGACAAAGAGGGGAGGAAAGAAGAGAAGAGGCATAAAGGAAGAAGTCTGAAGAAAAGAAAAAAGAGAAAGTTAAGGATAACATATCATAAATTAGTTTAGTGCAAATAATGTCCATTAAATGTGACAGCATTATCTTATGGAAGAAAAGTTAAGCTATGTATTTTTTAGTATTTAAATACTATTTTGAATTCAAATGTGTTCCAGTATCATAATATGGGTATTACCTGTATATTTAATTATCATGTTTTTGACTAATTTTTGTTTGCTAGGTTTCACAGGGTTTAATCAGCACCTTTAAAGTTAAAAATGGAGATGTATACATGGACCTGGAAAAATAAAAATCATTCTATGACCTTTAATATTTTGTAGCTACCAAAAGATTTATACATTGCATATGATGCTGAACAAAATTAGAATTAGTAATGTAGGATTTTTAAATTATGTATACTGAATATCAAACATTCTAATAAACCTGATAAAGCCTACCTAAACTGTTTTTTAAAGTTAAAGGATAACAGGAGCCTCATTAAAACAATGAAGTCAGAACATAACAGCAATAACCCTACTTTGATCAGGAATTTGATGTTCAGGAGAGACGAGGATGTAATTTATGGCCAAATGTACACAAAAATGGTACAAATTTTAATAGATTTTATTACATATAAATGTCTTTATATTAACAAAATATTTGAATCAAGTTTGGAGGTGAGGAATGCTAGTTGCTTAAGTCCTTGGGCTGAATGAATGAATTACTGACCTATTCCTGAGAGACTGAGAAGCTTGCCCTAATATATACTTTTGTTCTTTGCCATTTAAATATCTCTTTTCCAATTCTGAATGCCTCTCAATTGGGTTTAGGGGAGAGGTTTGGCAAGGTGAACAAGTTATTCTTGTGACACTGGTAGGATTTGAATTGGTAGAGAACATTGGAGACTGAGGGGTCAATTACAGTAATTCTTGTTGCTCATGTTTCACATTATTTTAAAAAATTGGACTCTAATTATAATCAACATGAATATTCATGGTATAGATAATACATTCCTAAAAATGTTGGAAACTGATAATATTAAAATCAATTCTACCTGACACTGGCATATCTTCAAAGATGCATATGTGCATACAAACACGGAACACAACTGATTTGACATTTACTCTTACACTCTCAACACACCTTAGTGAAGTAGTCAGGAAGTGAACAAGATTGGTAACTATACACTATCTGATCCAATACAAATTAGGGAAAAGAAAATGTGGGATATATTTTGTACAATATATATATGGTTTGTTGAGATGATAATTACATTTTATTTGAAGAGCTGTATATTCCTTTTTATTTTTAAAAAGTGCCAGTATTTTGTAATGAGCTAAAACAGCCATTGAAACAAGAATTGCATCTAATTGTGTAGACCTGTACATTAAGCAACCTTTTTCCTTAATTTTTATATCTTCTATTTTGTCTATAGTCAATTCTTCATGATCTCCACGGATCAAAGTGTAACAGTAATGGAAAAAATCTAAAGCGCTAGCTATTTCAATTTGGGTTTGGAATGCATGTTAGTATTTTTGAACAAAAGGGTATGTGTTCTAGGAATTCATAGCAGTTCAAAATAATTTTATCCAGACCTTCCATGCTTCAAGGACCTTCCCTTACATAGGAAAAGTTGCAGTGTCCAAAGCTAGAGAGAGTAAGATAAAAACAAACCTCAGATTGTAAATCTGGATGTTAGGCATAGTAGAGAAATTGTGACTAAGAGAATGAAATGAGTAGTTACCATTTACAGAATGGCAGTAGTTATTTGAATACACTTTGCTAGTAAAATGAATTGTTGCATAATTCCATATTTCCCCAAAACCCGTTCCCCAATATGTTGACAGTGAAACTAGTACCATTTAAATTCTGATTCCTGCATTATGCCTTCCTTAGTTACATTCATACCATTATGAATGGTCATTGATTTCTGCACAACCCAAATTATAGACACCCTCAGAGGGAAGTAACTTGTATATGGTTTTTCACTGAACATTCATTTCCCCAGAGTTTTAAAAGTGACAGTTTACCAATTCAAGACTGTTATTTTTGGAAAAAAATGGGAAATTAATAGGAATTTTAATAAGAAAAGTAAAAGTTTCTTTGGGTGCTGGGCATCATGGAAAGCTTTATGTCTTTTGCACTGCACCTGTATATGTTCTCTGAATTCAAACAGTCCTGTACAAAGGAGTCTGGTATACTGCTCCAGTCTAGGAAGTGGCTCTTCAGTTACATTTTCTGTGATGGTCACCCTAAACTTACCAATATTATCACTTATGGCCATTTAAAAAAATCAGTTATTCATTGATGTAATTAAAGCAGTTGGTTATCTAATGGAATTGTTTAATGCATAGAGAAATATTATGTTCCAATGTTCACATTTTAAAATAAGAAAACGTACCGTGTTGTGGCAAAGCTAGGATGCAAATCAAGCAAATAACTCTTTGTACCTTAACTGGAGATGTGGACTGACCTTACTTCGATCTACTCTATGGATTGATTTGATTGTGACACCTAAACTTGTGGGCTGAGGAGTAATTTCTGTTTTAGTTTGAGGGCATTACTGCTTGTAAGAGTAGGAGTTAGTAGCTTTAAGAAGAGTGTGCCCTGAGATATCAGCGCCATTACTTGTCATTCAATCAGTAAAATTTCATTCCTTTGGGTCTTAGAATTTTTAAGTTTTGAGATGCTCTAATTAAAAGAAGAAAAGTAAATAATTGACAACTTAATTTATTATCAATTAACACCTTAGATTACAGGTAATATTCAGAGAATGATTTAGTAGCCAATTAGCAGTAATACTTTGTGAAAACTTGGAAATTGGACACAAGGGAGGTACCTGGATGAGGGGAGGTGATTGCATATACAGTTGGCCTTCTGTATCTGTGAGTTCTATATCTGAGAATGCAACCAACCTGAGATTGAAAATATGTGGAAAAAAACAAAAGTAACAATACAGCAATAAAAATAGTACAGATAAAACACAATATAGTATTTATGTAATATTTATATAACATCTGCATTATAATAGATATAAGTAATCTAGAGAGGATTTAAAGTATACAGGAGGATGTGTGTAGGTTACATGTAAATACTATGACATTTTATATCAGAGACTTGAGCATCCTTGAATTCTGGTATCTGCTAGGGTCCTAGAACCAATCCCCCATGGATACCAAGGGATGACTGTGTCTTGGGATATCTGTAAAACCCAGACACACCTATTTAAGAAGTACTATTTTATAAAGCTTCCCCATAAGACATATCCTAATTTTGATTACTTGTTCATATATGAGAATGGTCTGATTTTTTAAAAAATAATTTTAAACTACTACTTCAAATGATATTTCAAATAATTATTGTTTTGAGAAGTATCTTAAAAGCCACCGTCTCCCCAGTTTTGAACCAGTTTTGGATCTGTAAGAGCAAATCCAGACCTACCTGTTTCCTGACATTGAACCAAATAATTATGGGAAGACAAAGTGTTGAGTGAAGACCTTTATTTAGAAATGGTGTCTGTAAATTCAAACCCTGTAAACACTTGAATTTTTCAGCTCTAGTCAAGAAACAGATTATTTAGAATTGGTTACTTAAATCCACTGTGATTTTTTTTCCTTGTTTCTCCTGGGGCTTACCCCAGGAATTCCTGGACTGAAGTCTGTTGAAGAAAAAAGTTGATATGTGAACAAGGTGATATAATATGAAGATGTAAAAGAGAATGGATATTAAAATCATATGCTAAGATTATCTGGGGATTTTGTCATTGATTTTACACATCTTTCCATTACCTTAGCTGGTTAAAAATAAAGAAGATAGAATCCACAGCAAAACAGAGTCAGGATATTTTTATTCAGCACTAGTTTTGATAACATTTTGACAATAATGTTTTTCTTAAAATAGATCAATGTTTCCGTAAGTTGTTTCTAATTTCCAATGGCAGAGATTCAAAGAGTTGCATTTAGTTCTTGTTCACATAAGAATATTTTCTGATTCACTTCAACATTTCTATTGCATCCCTACTACGTAAAAGGCATGGTGATACATTTTGGTTGAGTTGGGGAATTTAAAGTCTCTTTATCTCTAATACCAAATAATTTTCATGAAAAGGATAAATTTTTCTGTCCATTGTGTTTTTATTAGACTGTGTAGTCTGTTTATTTTTTCCATTTATTTTCTAAGCTTACTGAAATAGGGTTTTCAGCTAGAATAGCAGAGTATTGTTGATGGCTATCTCTGTGCATTCATTGTTTTCTTGGTTTACTATATTCTAGAAATAAAAGTGTGTTTAACTTACTGTCATCTACATTCTGTCCCTGCAGATTATTTTGTCAAGTGCTTTTTCCAGCCTAATTTAAATAATTTATAAAATATGGCCTTGAGTGCAGCCCTTAGAAGAGAAATATGTGCCACTTTATGGCCCATGTATCTTACAAATAAGAAAGGTTTCGGATGGGCAATGTGGAGTTTCTTCGTTCAGATTTCTTTTACTGCATCAGAACACACTGTCTTACTCTATCTTAATTAGTAATTTTCCTTCTGGGCTATAAATATATTTCAAATACTTCATCCTAATTCTATTTTCTTGAAGGCAAGCTTTCTTAATTTAGACTTTTAATCTTTTTATCATCAATACTGTATCTTGTTTTATTACTTTTCTCTGAATACCTTCATCTGTGCAGATGTCTTGCTAATAAGGAAATTGACTGGAACTCTGGCTAGATGTCCTGTCAAATCAGAACCACCTGTCTCTTGACCTCTTTCATCCATTTTCTTTGGTAAATCTCTTTTGCAACTGAGAATATCCTGGAGAAGTTATGGTCAACATCGTCTTTTAAGAACCATGTATGTTTGTCAGCCCAAATTTCTGTATGTGAGACACTACCATAAAACAAAATCAAAACATCTCTTTATCTGAGAACTTCCAATTCAAATCTGCTGCTATCCACATTTATTGGAGCCCCTCATACTGAGGTATTTCTCTTCAATTATAACATTTTGGTCAACTTAGATGAAAAAATGCCTGACCATATCTTCCATGACAAATGCATCTGCAGATTGTTCTTTTGGAATGCACATATTATTCCACCTGACTTTTCTCAATCTTCCGTGCTAAGAAGCTAAACAACTTTTTTTTTTTTTAACTTCAAACATAAATTTGAGACCAGCCCTACATCTGGTCAGAATGAAATTATAACCGTGACTATAATAATGGAGTCTTGACTACTGAAATCTTGCAAACACTTAATATCTTATCTTAAAGGGCTACTTAACCATTTCTGAAATATCATGGGAAGTATGCAGCTAATCTACAGTTGGAGTAGAACTTAATTTTCATGAAAACTGTCAAGAGGCTAGATCCTAAGATTTGGAAATTATCTAATCCTGGCATTGCATTCTATATCAAAGACAGTTTTATTATTTTAACTAATATCATAAATAAAGGCATTATTATAATATCACAATCAATCATACTAAATTCATGTAAGAGGTCAGCACAGTTGACCACTCTGCATCCTTTTGATGCAGCCTAGTTTTGCATTGGGTTCCTGAAGTCATGCTCCATTTCCGAAGAGACAATAGACAATTATAAGAAATGCCAAGAGACAGTCTAAGTTCAGTTTGTTTTATTTCAATATTTTAAAAGTGTTTGACTCCATTTTTAACATCTTAATGCTGAGAGAATTGTACCATCTGTGTTGGGTAGTAAAAACTTAAGGTGTTTATTGGAAGAATGGACAATTGCATCATTAATCTTAATGACCTTTAAACTTTTTGAGATGATCCAAATAAGTTTCTAATATGTAATAATTTTTCAAACTGAGAAATTGTGGTAAATGACTAATTTATTTCCTACAATGGGAAAATCAGAAGATCCCTAACTTGTAAACCAAATGAGATTGTTATAAAAAAAATCAAAGATAAGCCAACTAGTCAATGATCCAATATGTAAAAGTGGAGAGAAAAAATGTCATAGGGCCATTAATTGCAAAATCTCCCACAAAAATATAGAATATAGAATTTGAATTTAGACTTAGAATTGCTGAAAATAAAAACAATAAATAATACAGCAAGGAAAATATATGTAGAGTATCATTGCCTCCTCTGTTAAATACAGAAAAAGTCAAATATAAGCAAAACACCCATCTTTTTATATGCAAGACTTTTTTCTTTTCTATTGACTTTAATTCTTTAAAGACATTCTTTAAATGTCTCTAACATTTATTTTGAAGTGAAAAATGGACGTGATGTTGCCAAATCCATAATCAGCTTGAATTTAGTAGCTTCTGTGTTTCAAACTGCTCTCTAAATCTGCCAATTTTGCTTAATTTTAAATTGCAATTATTGTAATACACTAATGTATTTAGTACGCTAAGAATGACTGGCTTAGAAATAGAATTATATTGACTTAAAACAGAAAAATCCCAAATTAAGATTTTTGTTTATCTGTATATAGAAACAGGCTTTGGTTTTTACCCATTTATGATGCCATAATTTGCAAGCTATTGTTTTGAATGTCTAGGTTTCCTCAGTTTTTTTCTGTGGAAAGAGGTGGTTTAACTTTTCATGTATTCCACTAGGCAGATGAAGGCCTGACTTTTTTGTGGATGATTTCAGGATGTGCCTGTTCTTCAATAGTGTCTGTTGCTTTTGTTTTGCCATAATCAATAACTTTGAGTATTCCGTTTTTAAACTCCTAAATTTTCATTTGAAAAAAATAGTGCTCTACATACTATTCTCATGCCTTTTCTTGTTTTCTATGAAAACTGGACTGGGTAAATAAAGCTATGACTATAGCAGAAATCATTGAATACAAAAACATTTTGGTCAGTTGGCATCACTGGGTCATGTAACTTGACCTCTGAGAGTGACAGTGCATTTTTTTATGATTGCAGAAAACTTGCCATTTGATTTTTTTGTACAGTTCTGAAGACAAACTATACTCCTTCTACTTATATATTTGATACACACAGAAAAACTTCAAGATTGTCAATAATATTCTATATTGAAAGAATCTTATGAAAGGATTCTAAAAGTAGAAAAGGGCATTGGTTGTTGGCTTATCCTTTAAATTATGTCCCTCACACAATCCATCCTTGGGTTAAAAGGAAGAGTCAAAAGAGTTGCAATTGTAGCAACAATGAATGCATTAGTCCTTCAGTGATCCCAATGAAAGAGGTAAGTATCCCTTTAGTAGAGGACCATGTGCAGAGGTTGGATGTGCAGAGGCCAAAGGCTTAAGGAAGGTCACACAGCAGGGCAATGGAACTTCCAAGAAAGACATCAGGGATCCCCACATACCATTCCAGGCTTTAAGAGCTACAGCCCTTGCCTTCTCTCTTGGTGATCTTCAACACTTTAAATAGGGGATTCACCCGCTTTGAGCCCCACTACAGTGGTCCCTTACAATGCCTGACAAGGCAGGGTGCATCTTCATTCTCCTCCCACATGGTTCCTTTATCTGTTCAAGAGCCAATGAGAAATCCAAATGGCCAGCCTGCTTAATGTCAAGAAAGCCCATGTGTATATCTCTTTCAGCACGTAATTCCTTCATATACCTCTTTTTTCCCAATTACCCACTCCCTCTTCCACTTCCCTAATCCCTTCCCAAGTAGGGTACTTTTTTTTTTTTTTTCTTTTGCTCTCTCTCTCACTCTCTCTTTTCTGTATCTCTCGGAAATCAGACAGGAGTTCAGAGCACTTTCACTACCTTTTATGAGGTAGATTGTGATGTCATAGATGGGGGCAGGGCTAGTCAACTTTCTACCCACCTCCCAACCTGTGCTGAGGGAGCTCCGATCGGGAGTGGAAGCAGTGATTCCTCCATGGTGAGTAACTTGACTTTCTAATCTAATGTCTTTCATTGTAATCATGAATTCTGAAGGCAGGGGGGATTGGATTTTAGGGAAATGAAAATGTGTCCACTTAAGGCCTCTTAATATTAACCAAATTTGGGCAAAGGACCTATTTATTCTTTATGTGGGTCAGAAATTCCACAGCACAGATATATTCTTCAATTGTCCAAATTTGAGAAGTGAAAATGGTATTTTTATTTCTTTATTTCTCAGTCTTTCTTCCCATTGGGAGTGAAAGTCATGGCATATGTGGAATGAATCCATTCTATAATCTCTTTGTGAGCTTCTCTAAGGAAGGCTAGTCAGAAGGATGTATTCTTTGTTTGGAAGATTTCAGGGTCATGAAATATCCTTTACTGATGTTTGCCGTGAGAATCAGTGGGCCCTTCTAAAATCATGGAGGTTAAAATGTACACGAGGATGATACATGAGGATTATCAACAAATACTTTGGGTGTTAACAAATAAAAGCCTTCTAATGCAGTGACTAAAATGCTGATTTTTTGAAAAAAGTTACAACTCCTGCAAGTTTAAGAGGTCACAGCCATTTCAAGGTGTCACAGCCAGATTTACTACCCATTTTTGTTGTTGCATGTCATAACACTGATGCTGTTTCATAGCGTCTCTTGGTAGTTAAGAGGTATGAAAAGCTGTTGTTGTTTCATTTGGGTTTCTATTATATTACTGATTAGTTCTTTTATATGCCTTAGTATTTAGAAAGAAAAGATCAACTGGAGTGGACACTTTTCTCCACTTCTTTCCTTGTTCTGTCCTGGGTACCTATTAAAACTGTCAAGATGCAAGCTTTTGTATAAAAGGGTAAAGGGAGTTCATGGAGGTGGTTGACTCTTTAAGGGATATATTCTTGCAAGGGTTTGACCATCAGAATGTGAAACCCTGTTTTTTTCATAGGAGGGGATGAAAGCATCCTGGTGTGGATTACGAGTATTATAAAATATGTAAAGAGGGTATCATACATTTTTTTTTTCCAAAATATACATCCCTGGTTAGCTAGCCATGATGAATATTTGTGTTGGAGAATTGGTTTCAGTTTAAAATGAAGAGTCCTTTCTGTCTCATCAATAGCTTCTTTGTTATGCATAAATCCCTGTCTCCCAAAGTTATACACTTTTATATTTAAAAGCACTATAGCTGATACGGCCCTCTTTAGTACCCTGGGGTTGGGGAATGGGTTTTGAAGTTATTTGATACCTAAGTTTTCTAACCTAAATAAGTGACTATAATGGTAAAGATTTCAGGCCTGATAAAGAAAGGTAGGGCCATAACTGGCCAATAGGAAGATTTTGATGAAAGTCACCTGTAGGCAATCTAGTATTGCAATGTGGGCAATAATGCCAATGTCTTATATGTTGGCTTATCCCTCTCAAGTCTCTGACCTACCTTCCATTAAAAGTACTAGACCCCTGAAACCCAGGTAGAAGCAAACCTTCAGTGCCAGAAAAATCTGATGTCTAATCATAGTTCAAGTTTTTAATGTCTTTTATCAACCCCTCATACAGCTGCCAGGTAAGAAATGCTCATATTTTCAAACCCTTGGGACACAATCATCTTTAAACTTCGTGAGTTAAGAACGGTTGTGTTGTGCGCTTGTGCAAATTCAGAGAGTCTATCACGGAATGCGTTGTGCATGCACTTATTTATCTTCATGTGCATGTTTCATTTATAGTGATGTTCAGTGTTTTTTTAAATTCATTTTGTATGTATTAAAAGTTTAATTTTAAAATACATACATATATTGTGCTCTAAAGGAGACAGTGAAATGGAATGGAAGTTGCATTAATTTGGGGTCTGAACACTTAGTATGCTAGTTCTATCACTGTGCTTGATTTGTTAGGTAACTAAGTAAATTACTCAGATCTGTAGGGCCTCAGTTTTCCTCATCTGTAAAATGATGGTAGATGATCAAAAAGAGATATTCTAATGCATCCCTGCTCTACAATTCTATGGTTTTATGGTATATTATTGAAGAAATGGTTTATGGGAAAATCATTGAATAGTTGATGAAATATAGTTTTTATTTTGTGCATACAATTATTAAATCCAGAAAAAAACATTCAATTGAAACAAGGTTTTAAAATGTGCTGCCTATCTGATATAATGCTATTTGGTTAATAATATATGTGACTGAGCCATTTCTTTTAAATAGACAAAATCATTGGATTAATCTGCTAAATCTAAACCACACAGAAAGTTATATATAAATTGACATATGAAGAGAGGCAGAATCCATGATAGGCAGCTACATAGTGATTTTGGAAGACCGAAATGTTTTAACTCCATACTTTTGTGTTATTAATGGGGATGTAAAAAACATTTACTGGGTAATAGATGTAGCTGATCTTACGGGGAATTCAAAGTTTTAAATTACCGATGTAATATTGCAGGAAATCTCATGTGGTTTTGGAAGGGTGGGTGAGTAGGGAATTGGTGAGTATGGAATTATGTACTATGGGGGATAAAAAAAAGTGTAAAGCCTTGCTCTTGAATTTGAGGAATGTGCAACCTCTTTGGGGAGTCTATACATGTGCCAAGTGCCAACTTAGAAGTGAATACAGTAAGTGCCAAAATAAATATCCCTGCGGCCTGGGTGGGCTGGATTGCACTGGGGAGTCTTATAACAAGCTGATACTTTTAGCCAGCTAAGAACAGAATGGTTTCGATTTTTGTGTTATTGTATATAAAAAGGACAGGGAATTGTTCCAGGTCTTCAAGACCACAGAATTGTAAATGGAGCTGAAGATATCTTGTGTTCAGACATAACATGTGTCAAAATGTATTGCTTATAGTTCAACCTCATACTTTTTCTGAACCCTTTTCCCCTAAATCATATGCTGACTGTACTAGATGAGATACACGTCTTTGGAAGAATTGAGGAGGCAGCAAGTGAGTGAATTGAGTAATTATAAAGATATAATCAGGCAAGTATTTGGTCAGTTACACAAAACTCCACATGATCACTCACAGTCACAACTATGGAAGAGAAATACATAAAAGGCAGAGGAAGGAAAGAGGAAGACTCTAGCTTGGAGATATTCTGGTATTGTGATAAAAGCAGAAAGGGATCATTATTTGGGGGTATCATTAACAGATTTAGAAATGTCAGATGGTGATGGAAATGTCCACATCAGCTAATGAGAATCCATGTAACCAAGATAATTTTATGAAGCAGTTTCCTTGGGCACTAAGCAAGAATAACATCAGTTTCTCTACCCTTTAACAGCCAATATTGACAAGGTTTTAACACTAAGTAAAACTGAACATGATTATGCAAGTCTCCTTCCCATATACTCTTGGAAATAGGTTATTGATTTGGGCATGATCTATTTACATTGATGAAGAACACTTACATTTGAAAGCCTCTCTGTTGCTGTAGATTTGCAGAAGATTTGCAGTGGATATTTTGCCTCACTTAGGGAAAACTGTTTTTGTATTTCTTGCCATTCAAGTCTCTTCCAAATTATTACCTTAGCCATTCTAAAAGACTGGAATTCCACAATTAGAACTGCTGTCGCCTAGCCCCTTTACCAGATTCTAAGAACTTAGTAAGTAAACAAGGACTCAGTTTAGATCATCCAGTGACATGGCTTCTAATTTCCTATTGTGACATCAGAATTAGCTTCTAGAATTTGTTTTCTCAGGAAATCACTTTCAAAGACTAAATTTTTCTGTTTGGGAATGGTGAAGTAGTATGATCAAAGGTAGTTTAACAAAGCAAGAAATACTTTCCTAGCACTAGTTTCTTTTTTTTTTTTTTAAAAAAAAAAAAAAAAAAAAGGTCAAGCAGAAGTTAGATTATGTTTGTTTCAAGAGAACAATGATGAAGATGATAACTATTCTTTCTTCCTCCTAAGTGTCACTGGAGGTCATTTTAGAAATAAAGCATCAGTCACAGCTACAATTCAACAAATTCATTGAGTATATAATATGGGATATTCCCTATTCTATATATGATGGATTCATAGAATAAGCATGGAAAACAAGCACGTGCACTAGTAACTATGATTATAATAATCACTTTAAAAGAAATACATATTATGACCATTTTTGTAGAAAATGATAAAGGGGTGTGATTTTTTTTTTTGAGCCTTCACACATAACTGAGTAGGAGTTTTCCAGGTGGAAGGAGAGGGAGGAATATCTCAGAAAAGAAATGAAATATCCATAGCATTGAGGTATATAAGTATTCCAGGATAACTGGACCTGAAAAGGTCCGAGAGGGCTGGAAAGATGGAGAAAAGTAAAAAATGTGAGGTTGGTGCTGGATATCAAAGAAATTCTTCTGACTCATGCTGATTTTAATAAGTAATATTGAAAATGATCAGGATTATCTGCATGCCAGCTAAGCAGGGAGGTTGGGGGAGACTATTAAAATGCAGGATCCTGGGCCATGTTGCAAACTTCTTGGATCAGGAATGGTAGGGAGAAGGTTCTTGGAGTCTGTAATTAACTACCCCATCCCACTCCCCAACACACACCAGGTGATTCATTTTCACACCAAAGTTTTAGAATCCCTGCAAGGCAACAGAACTGACTCATTCTGTTTCTATGTTCTTAGAAGCAGTTTCAGAGTAAAATAATTGAAGTATCATATTATTAAAAGATTTTGGAAAAAAATAGGAGTTAAGGGTAATAAAAGAATATTCTCAAGAAAATTGGTTTAAATTGTGATTAAGCATGAGAATCAAAAGATGGTTATTGCATATAAATAATCAGTGATACTATTAAATCTCTAGATATCTAGATAGATCTAGATATCTCATAGATCTATATATATCTAGATATATCTATATCTATATATTTATATATCTATATCTATATATCTATATATATCTATAGCTATATATTTATATATCTAGATCTAGATCTAGATAGATCTAGATATCTAGTTATTTTTAGCTCTTACAGATATCTCTTGCCAATGATCTGTGGCTCTGTCATTGCCCTTCTTACACCAACTAAAGCAAATACAACCTTGGGTGGTTCTACAAAGATGTTCCAGGCAAAATTATTTATCTCAAGACCTACTCTTTTACTTAAATAAATGCCAAGCAGAGAACAGCAACAGTTATGTGGTTTTGATTGTTACAGATCTGAAGAATATAAGTTAAATAGTGTTAAAATTATAAGAACAATATTGCCGTTAGGTGTGAATTTGGAAACCAACTCTCTCTTTTATAATTGATGAAACTGGGCAACATTCTTAACCTCCCTGGGCTTTTGCTTTTTATTAGAATAGTGATAGATTTTTATTAGAATAGTGATAGCTACTCAGAGAGATAATTGCTCATGGTAAATATTCAAAATATCAACAGTTATATTAAGATAAACTGAAGGATTAGTATGCACCAGACATTGTATGAAGCATTTAAAATGCACTATGAAATAGTTTTTTCAATTATGCTCTGTTCAGAAACTTCTGAAATCCTCTGAAGGTCACAAAGTCAGTGTTTGGTACACAGTAGTGCTTCAGAAGACTTCTTTGATATTCTCCAACAGCATGGTGTATTTTTCTGTCATTTCTTGTATGACACTTTAATGTCATTATATTTCTCTCAACTAGTCTGTAAGCTAGATATAATAGGAATATGTTCGAATGTCCTTTATTCCTTGGTTCCCTGCATAATGAACACATAATCTATGCTTAATACATTAGCTTCTTTATCATCTCTTCTTCCATTGTAGTGAGGTATCACACCCAAAAAAATCCCAATAATTGATTTTGAACTCTATCATTCCTTCATACTTCCATTCATTTATTTCTACGTGAAAGTGTCTGACTTCAAATGCTAGATTTCAAAGTACACTGTTTACCTAGGATTTGGGGCCAAAAATCAAGCAATTAAGTGCAATTATTTTTCTAGTTAACTTAATGCCTTTATAATTTACTCTGTTAAGTTTTCGGATGTATTATATAAACCCCTTTTAAGAAAAGATTATGCCATGGAAACCTACAGAATTTTTTCCCAAAAAGCTAAATGAATCAAATTAGTAATTTATTGTAAAAAGAAATTTAAAAGTAACATAGTTGGTTGCATTTGCCCCTTATGCAAAGATTATGACATATAAATTATTATATAATTATATTTAAATATGAAATATTTTAAATTAAGTCTACTAAATATTTAATGCCCACTATTGTATTAAAAATTTGTATATAGCCTTTTACATATTTTAATTTAGATTCAACTACAAATCTTGAAATATGCAAATACAGTTATTTCTCTCACATGGAATATATCTGTCTGTAGTTCAGAGAGTAAAGTGAACACAGAGTCATCAAGGACTTTGACACCTCCTAACTTTATGGCCCATCTGTTCTCAAGTTCATCTTTTGGTCTAAGATTACTGCTAGTGTTCCATCTTTCCAATTTTCATGTAGGAAGAAGAGGTGAGAAGATTAAACCAGGTGCTTCCTAGCTATGTTAGTCACCCTCCTTCCTAGAAACATCCACCCCTCTGCCCTTCTTCCATATCCACTTTCATCACCATGCATGTGGTTTGCTGCAAGAGAGACTGGTAAACACAATGTTTTAGCTAGGTACATTGCTGCCCTGATTAAAATTGAGATGCCACTAAGTAAAGAGAAGGGCAAATGAATATTAGATTAGCAACCAAGACAGGATGCTAAGAATAAGGATTAAATTACCCTTATGAGATTCGATTTGAAGTAAGCAAGAATTTGGGGAATGGAAATCAAAACCTATTCTTTTTATTATTATTATTATTATGCTTTAAGTTCTGGAGTACATGTGCGGAACATGCAGGTTTGTTACATAGGTATACATATGCCATGGTGGTTTGCTGCACCCATCAACCTGTCATCTACATTAGGTATTTCTCCTAGTGCTACCCCTCCCCCAGAACCCCACCCCCCTGACAGGCCCCACTATGTGATGTTCCCTTCCCTGTGTCCATGTGTTCTCATTGTTCAACTCCCACTTATGAGTGAGAACATGTGGTGTTTGGTTTTCTGTTCTTGTGACAGTTTGTTGAGAATGATGGTTTCCAACTTCATCCATGTCCCTGTAAAGGACATGAACTCATCCTTTTTTAAGGCTGCATAGTATTACATGGTGTATATGTGCCACATTTTCTTTATCCATTCTATCATTGTTGGGCATTTGGGTTGGTTCCAAGTCTTTGCTATTGTGAACAGTGCCTCAATAAACATATGTGTGTGTGTATCTTTATAGTAGAATGATTTATAATCCTTTAGGTATTTACCCAGTAATGGGATTGCTGGGTCAAATGATATTTCTAGTTCTAGATCCTTGAGGAATCGCCACACTGTCTTCTACAATGGTTGAACTAATTTACACTCCCACCAACGGTGTAAAAGCAATCCTATTTCTCGACGTCCTCTCTAGCATCTGTTTTCTGACTTAATGATTGCCATTCTAACTTGTGTGAGATGGTATCTCATTGTGGCTTTGATTTGCATTTCTCTAATGACCAGCGATGATGAGCATTATTTCATATGTTTGTTGGCTGCATAAATGTCCTCTTTTAGAGAAGTGTCTTTTCATATCCTTTGCCCACTTTTTGATGGAGTTGTTTGATTTTCTTGAAAATGTAAGTTCTTTGTAGATTCTGAATATTAGCCCTTTGTCAGAGGGATAGATTGCAAAAATTTTCTCCATTCTGTAGGTTGCCTGTTTACTCTGATGATAGTTTCTTTTGCTGTGCAGAAGCTCATTAATTTAATTAGATCCCATTTATCTGTTTTGGCTTTTGTTGCCATTGCTTTTGGTGTTTTAGTCATGAAGTCTTTGCCCATGCCTATGTCCTGAATGGTATTGCCTAGGTTTCCTTCTAGGGTTTTTGTGGTTTTAAGGTCTTAATGTTTAAGTCTTTAATCGATCGTCTCAGCCCCAAATCTCCTTAAGCTGATAAGCAACTTCAGCAAAGTCTCAGGATACAAAATTAATGTACAAAAATCACAAGCATTCCTATATACCAATAACAGACAAACAGAGAGTCAAATCATGAGTGAACTCCCATTCACAATTGCTACAAAGAGAATAAAATACCTAGGAATACAAATTACAAGGGATGTGAAGAACCTCTTCAAGGAGGACTACAAACCACTGCTCAACGAAATAAAAGAGGACACAAACAAATGGAAGAACATTCCATGCTTATGGATAGGAAGAATGAATATCGTGAAAATGGCAATACTACTCAAAGTAATTTATAGATTCAATGCTGTCTCCATCAAGCTACCACTGACTTTCTTCACATAATTGGAAAAAAAAAACCACTTTAAATTTCATGTGGAACCAAAAAAGAGCCCACATAGCCAAGACAATCCTAAGCCAAAAGAACAAAGCTGGAGGCATCACGCTACCTTACTTCAAACTATACTACAAGGCTACAGTAACAAAAATAGCATGGTACTGGTACCAAACCAGAGATATAAACCAATGGATCAGAACAGAGGCCTCAGAAATAACACCACACATCTACAACCATCTGATCTTTGACAAACCTGACAAAAACAAGAAATGGGGAAAGGATTCCCTAACCGTATGCAGAAAGCTGAAATTGGATCCCTTCCTTACACCTTATACAAAACCTATTCTTTGTAGTTTTTTGAAACTCAAAACTCATATTTAGTTGCTCTGCAAACAGTTTAAAAGGCTTTTTTCTATGTTTTTGAGGGAATTAAGATAGGTAACTCCTGCCTACAGCATACCAGCTTTTCTGGGAGGTTGAGGACTTTGTTTCCCAGTAGCCTTCTCTTGCTGAGTTATACTGGCAGATAGAAGCTGCCAATGAAGGCTTTGACTGGTGCAATGATCCCCATCTTATGAGGAATCTGAAAAGCATTGGGAAGAGTTAGGCTTGGGGTGCAGTTCTTACAAGTGTATGCCCTTCATTAAGTGGAACAAGAACTGAATGCTGACTTTCAATAGCTGGCTCTATGACCTGAGCAAGTTGCTTCACCTCTCTGATCCCCATTTTCTCAGCGATAAAGGGAAAATGATATTAGTATCTACTTCATTGATTTATTATTAGGATTAATGGTATTGATGTGCATGATACATTTAGCACAGAGTCCAGAATGTAGGTGTACTAAATAAATGAGTAGGTATTTTTTGTTATCTTTTCTCCCCACAAAAGACAATATAGTCTTTTGGATAATGTTGGTGCCCTCCAGTTCTTATATCGTGTCTACCCCAAGCAAGGTGCTTGACATAACAGCAGTGAGCAACCAGCCAAGGTATCTGCTCTCATCAAGACTGCATTCTTTTGTCACTCAGAGTCCTCAAGGAGTCACTGACAGAGAGGGGATAGTTGAAAATACAGAAAGGAATGACTTCAATAGAAGTAAAACAGTGATTGTCACATTTCACTCTGTAAATGAATCACATGGATAGCCAACCAAAATGGAGATTCCTGAAATCCACAGTTCTGAAACTCAGCTCTGAGAAGGGATCAGGAATCTGTATTTTATTCCTAAATGTTCCTGATGCAGATGATTCATGGATCACACTTTTAAAAACACTGGTCTAGGAAGTGGAGGAAAGAGAAACCTATAGGCTATAGTGAGAATTTCTCCGGACAGTTTAATCCCTTTCCTAGTCCCTTTTCTAGGAAAACTGGGTTTGCCTCTTTAGGCTGATTCAATCTAGCCTAGTTTGGATAATTCTTTACTATAGGAAGCTTGTTGTAGTTATCCACGGTAGGATGTTTAAGAACATCTTTGGCTTCTCCCAACTAGATGCCTGTGGCAACTTTTATTCTCCAGCAGTGATAATCACAAATGTCTCCAAACATTGCTGAATGTATCCTGGAGTGGGTGGCAAAAGTACCTGCAGATGAGAACCATAGGACTAGTTGAAATCTTGACCTTTCACTTAGGATATACATACTGCTTTAAATAGAGCCTTTCACGTCTTCCCTCTGGAAGGGTGGAAGATGGCAGATAAAGTAGTTCAAGATTTATCTGCCAACCTCATTTCCAGCTGGGTGTCAGTGGGTGGAGGTACACTTCTCTAAAAGAAAGACCCCTGAGAGTCTATCACAGTCATCCTCTAGACATAACCTTCCTACAAAGGTCTCCATTTGCATCTTTGCCTGGTTATCCCCAAATCTTCCTGCCTTAGAGCTTATGTATTTCTATTCCCAATGGTAATTAAGAGTTTCAGTGAAAATGTTTTCATACCACTTTTTTAGAAAACCTTTTCATATATCATTACATATTTACCTAGTCTCTCTGTATGTTTTAAAATTTTTGCTCATGCCTGTAAATCCCAGCACTTTGGGAGAGGCCAAGGCAGGCGGATCACAAGGTCAAAAGATCGACACCACACTGGCCAACATGGTAAAACCCCGTCTTTACTAAAAATACAAAAATTAGCTGAGCATGTTGGCATGCACCTGTAATCCCAGCTACTCGGGAGACTGAGGCAGGAGAATCGCTTGAACCCGGGAGATGGAGGTTGCAGTGAGCCGAGATCGGGCCACTGCACTCCAGCCTAGTGACAAAGCAAGACTCCGTCTCAAAAATAAATTTTTACATGGTGAGAGAATGAGTAACTACATTTTAAAAAATAAAACGAAAGTGGTACTTAAAATAATAGTTTTAATAATGTTAAGAACATAAGGCTAAGGATTCCCTGGAGATTCAAATTGTTTCTGTGTTTGTTCATATATATTATGATGATGAGTAACTCTGCAATGCTGAAATTAGTGCTGGGTGAGCCCTAAAAACCAAGCAAGTTGTAGGTAGAAGCTGAAGAAGTTGCATGGCTTAGCATTCATTTTTTAAAAGAAAATTGGAGAACTGTAACAGGCAGTGACTTCAGATATAACAGAAATCATGCTTTCTTTCAAAGATATACCTGTAGTATAATTGAATAACTTTTCCTGGCATTTTTTAATGTATCAGGTAAAGGAATAATGAGGCAACCTTTACATCGCGTAATAAATATGGAGGTGATTTAACTTTGTCAAAGGCTGGATTCACAGAGACTCTAAGATAGCAATTGTGCCATGAGGAAACTTTCATCTTAAGCATGATTTTTAGTGGGTGTAAGATACTGTATCATACCCTCTACAACCCTTTAATGTTTATCTTTGTTCCTTGGTTAAAAGTTGTCATCTTATTGGAAGTTAAAGATAGTCCCTTTTTTTTTTTCAAGGAAATTTTCCAATTTCATGAACTTGAGGCTTTCTTTCAAATAAACCACTAATTTTTTTTTAATTTTTATTTTTTTAGCAACACTATTATGCATTCCCAGTCCTCTGAGGATTCGATTTCCTTTAATCTGTTGTTTTGAAAGTTTCTTGTATAACCCAACCTCGTTGCAAGGGAACAGACAATACGTTGTCTATCCACGGAGGCTCTTTGTTGGAGCAAAGAGATGATATTTCCAGTTTTAGATTGAAGGGAATCCTTTGGCGCTTTTGCTGAATTTTCCCTAAAGTACATTCACTCCAGGAGAAACAGACTAGAAGGTTCCAATTAGGCCAAGCCCTGGCAGGCACCTATATGGAGAAGTATCCTGGCTTGTTAGGAGAACCACCTTACATCTTTTATTTAAAGGCAGTTGGAACTGTGGTATATTGATAATGCACTATACCTGAGGACAGAGGTCATGTGCTTGAATCCCTGGTAATTGTCTATTAGCTAGCAAGATCTTCCTCCCTAAGCCTTAGTTTCCTATCTGTCGAATGATGTGCCTAAAGTGATGTGCACTTTTTTTTTGGGGGGGGGGGGGAGAATTAAGTGATAGTAGCATATAGGAGAGATCTAATTGGTTGGGAGGTTCAATATGTTTTGAATCTTGAAAAAAATAAAGTAGATTAACCAGTAGACAAGTGCTAATCAACTTTTATTGATTATTAAATTGATGCATAAGACCAGCCGACTGATAAATAATTGATGTTCAGGGACAGCCTGCACTGAGCAAACATAAGAGAATCCTTCACAGCACAGACCATCTCCATAATCCCCATTTGCACAGTGAATCCCAGTATAGTTTATATGATTCTAGCCTTAGTGGCGAACATATGAGTAAAGGGGGCAAGAAGGTACTTATTCATAAAGACCCAGAAATCTAGCTGTGGCAACATGACCACATATACAAAGTCTTGGAGGACAAAGCAGTAAATAAGTAATGATTTGATTCTAGAATAAATGGCAACCAGATTTAAGGTGGCATCACCAAGGACAGGCTCATCAATGAGCTGACAGCTCCTATTGAAAGAATGGTCTACCTTCATATTTTGGTTGACTTTTTTTTTCTTTTTGTGCTGCACTCCAAAGCCAAATTTAAGGGCCCCAAGCATGTTTCCTGTGTTCTATATTTTGGAAACTGTATTTCCTGACCATTCTCTGTAATTGGAAAAAGATAAGATTATAACTAGGCTTACCCCATGAGTACTTCAGGTGGAAGAAGAAAACTCTTAGAAGTACTTTTCTCTTGTTTTGCTAGGGCTTATCATGCCCTCATGCTATGCTGGTCATCTGTTGGAATACCTTCTCCTCTGGAGCCAAGACCCTGGGCCTGAGGCACCAAGGAGTTCTAATAAATTAAAATGAAGATCCCAAAAGAACTTCCCAAAGGTACCCAGAGGTGATGTAATAATCTTTTATAGTCACAGACTTCTCTAAAATTTAACAAGTACTTTATTTTCTCACTTGGACCTCAGAATAACTCACAAAAGTATATTGTTATTAACCCCTTTTTACAATTGAAAAAATAGAAACTCAAAGAGATTACAGAGTGTCCAAGCTTTCACAGCCAGTAACTGGGACAGCCAAGACTTAGAGCCAGTTTCTCTAATGTATTATCTTGTTCTTTGTGCAGTGTAAGGATGGTGCTGGTATCTCTGTGCTCTGTAGACTAGTGGTTGAACAAGAAATACAGGGAATAGCATGTTTCAGATGGTATAGATAACAGGTAATATGTATTAGGTTCTTATAAATTATATTATCAGCCTCACATTTCATGGTGTGTGCTGCATGACACATTAAAAGATTATGTTGGAAAAGTTTTTAAATTTTTTGATAAATAAGTGGTATATAATGTTTAGGGATAAGAGAATTAGAAGTTGTATTTAATCAAGTTTTCTGTGAACATGTAGACAGCTTTTTTGGTTGCTGGCAAGAAAATGAAAAAGTAGAAGATGATGTTCCCTGCTATTTGACTAATTCATATCTCAGGTGAATCATGATTGCAAGATTGGGAGTTTGTACAACTTTTCTCCCCTTATGGCTTAAGGAAGTTTCACCTAATTACTGTTTCGTCACATGACTCACGCTTGTGAACAGTTAAAACACATCATAAGGCATGTTTCCCTCCACATAAATGACATCAATAGCCAGGAATAAAGATTAAGGGCAGGAAAAGCCTGTGGGAGATCTGCCTGGTCAAAGAAGACTGTATGTTCTACCCAGATATGAATTTTATGAGCCTTCAAGTAGACCCAAAAAAGTTAACTTTTCTCTATTTTGATTTTCTCATATATAAAAAGCAGGAATGATGGTATTCAATTTGTACATCTTATAAAGATCAATTTATTAAAGCACAAGCACTATATCTAGCAAGCATATAATTCTGTGCCTCTCAGATGCTGGTGCTATTAATGGAGGAGATGATTTTTAAAGAAATATCAGTATTTTATAAACAGAAAGCAAAAATTAAATGATTTAAATTGTGTCCGTGTTTTTGAGCAAAAACTGATCTTGAAATGCTAACATGCAAGATACAGTAAGAGGAAGAGGATGTAGATTTGTATTGCAATTTGGCTAAAGTTTACTTTCACTTTTGTTTCTCCAAATTCCACTCTCCTGACAATCTCATGAATTTGGAAGAATGAATAGGTGATAAGAATGGATACTGAACTAGGCATTGTGCCCTAGTTTTGTGTCTTTGGACAAGCCTTTCATGTCCTATTTCCCCACCCATAACATTACAATGCTTCAACAACATCTCGGCAAATATTTATGGAGGACCCATATGCCAGGCACTGTTTTAGATGTTTGGGATATAATGGGAGGTGGTGAACAAGAAACATAAAAATATGAGGATATAAGAATGTTAAAATAGAGAAAGTATGGCAAATTGAGGCATAAGGATGGAAATGGAGCTGCAATTTCAAAAGTATGGCTTGGGTAGTTTTCACCAAGATGCCGATATTTGAATAAAGATCAGATGGATGTGAGGGAGCAAGCCTTACAGGTATCTCAGGTGGGGAAGAGTTTTCTAGGCAGAAGAAATAGTAAATGCTAAGGCCTTGCATTGCAAACATGACTGGTCTTTCTGAGCAGTAAACAAGAAACCAGTATTTAGGAGTTGAGTTAATCAGAGCAAAATCACACGTATTGGGCCCCATGTGAAGACCGTTTTGATAGATTTGGATTGAACTCAGTCTGTGATTGAGGAGCCACTCCAGGTTGTTAAGATAAGTGATATTGAGTTCATGTAACAGGATCGTTCTGGCTTCCATTTGAGAATAAACGGGGTAAAGGGTGGGAAGCAAGGAAACTAGTTAGGGGAAGCTTTAGTAACAAGCCAGTAAGAGGTTCTGATGAGTTGGCCAAGTGGATAAGAGTGAAAAAGATGAAAAAAGACCAAGTAATAGATATGTTTTGAAGATGTTGCTGACAGGACATGATGGCAGATTAAATGTTGAGTTGGAGAAAACAGTTGTAGCATAAGATTCTGGGTATTTAACCAAAGCAGTGGGAAGAACTGTGTTGCCAATAACTGAGATGAAGAGGACTGCAAAAGGATCAGGTTGGGGCAAGGGTGGAGTTAATCATAGAGCTCTCACTGTCTCTGGAAGGTTGGGAACAGTCCACAAGAAAAGGCTTACAGATGCTTAGATCATTCTCTTCATGTCAAGTGGTGGTTTTTGTGAAGATAACTGATATTTGAATAAAGATCAGATGGATGTGAGGGAGCAAGTCTTACAGGTATCTCAGGGTAGGAAGAGTTTTTTACTTTTAAAGAACTTTTGTGAGGTAGAAGTAAGTTTAGTTGTTGTTCAAGATCTTATAGTTAGTGATCCATCCAATCAAGGTTTGAACTCAGTATGAGTTGTTAAGGATGCCCTTTGCTATTTTTTTTTTTTTTTGGATATGTATCTTCTTGCCTTTTCCTGACTTTTATAGCAAGAACCTGAAGTACAATTTAGATGGAAGATAAATAGAATGGTTACAACTCATTGTTAAAAGTAATAGAAAACCCCTACCTGCATCTGTGATCGTGTACACGGTAATCATTTGAAAATTATTTGAATGTGTGTTAATGTTAGTGGTGGATTTACAGCTCACAATGGAAAGAGCAGTGACCAAGAAGAAAGAAAATGATTTGGAGGGCATTTATTCTGTGTCTACTCAAAAAATATTTTAAAGTAGACAGAAAAAAAAGCATTCAGTTATTAAAATCCCATGGATCAACTGCTCAAATTTAAAACTAATTTAATTAAAATTACTGATTTTTAAACTATTGTACTAAAGACCTCTTATGAGCCCTTAAACGATGATAGCATTTCCTCTTAATTTCTGTAATGAAAAAAGAGTTGAAATTTTAGGTTAATGTAGTGAATTATTTTATACAGCTACATGTATGTCTAACATTTCACTTCAATTTTCTGTGCTATAGTTAAGAGCTCATTCTTTATGAATTATGTGAGGAGAAATTATATTAGAGGTAGAAGTGATATTAATATACTCTTAATTGGAGCAATGACTGCACAGGTGACATGAGTCAAATCATAGCCCTCTCCTATGCAGTTCTGTATAGAAGGCCCATATTGGATATGGTAAATGGTTTCATCTTGATTGCTAATTCTCACCAATTGCTGGTGTTTGAGCTATGTGTTGAGAAGAATGCTGAGACCATGGCTAGGATCAGTAGGAAAAAAGGACCTGATTGATTGGGCATATCTGCTAAGGATACTGATGAAGAAATGGCAGTACGTGTGTCACACACTAATCATCCTTGTTTTATTGGTTCCAGTAAGGGCTTAGAGCATTGACAAGTATGAGTTGTCTTGAGGATGCCCATAGCTATTTTTTTTTGATATGTATCTTCTTGCCTTTTCCTGACTTTTATAGCCATTAGCCCAGGCACTGTCCTTTTCAGTAACCTTGGATTTGTTCTTTGGAAAGTCTTTTCATATAACCTGACATTTGCTACCTTATTTGGTTAATAAATGTGTGTACAGAAGTACCAAAGGCAACAAGATGGCTGTGCTTATGTTCTGGGAAGCTAGTTGGATGAGATTTTCAAGTAATCCTAAAGAATATGTAGATTTGAAACTGGGAATTTATTGGTGGACTTAGATGCTGAGATAAGGTCATTCTTAGCTGGAGATGGTGGATGCTGGCTTCAGTGGTTTAAGACCAAATAAAAGATTAAAAATTATGCATTTATAACCCGCTTTGTAGCAAAATACAGTTAAAGATTTAGGAAACAATGCTAGGGGACCCAAGTGTTTGTGTTTCGAAGGAGATAAACCCAGGGCTTTGGGAGATTTGGCCTTCAATGTTTGGTGGGCACTTCCAAACAAGAAGGCGCTCCCTTTTAGGGGTAGTGAGGAATCTCAACTGGGGTCTGACAACAGTGTATACTCAGAGTCGAATGAAGTAAGGTGTCATCCTTTATGATGTGACACCATTTGTTTTTTAATATGAGATATTTATAAATGATATTCTTAACCAAAATGAGTAGCTAGAATTTGGGGAAGTTTAGATCCTTGAAGTGGTTGTATAAAATATTTTACATGGACTGTTTATTTTGATGATTCCCAAATTAGATATTTAAACATCAGCTTCCCAGGCTAGATTACCTTTCTTCCACGTTCTAGTAGAGCCATCTTGACTCTCTATTATCAGTATTCCTTACCAAGTCCTAAATGTTCTTAGATATTTTAGGTGTCACATCTTTACATACAATTCCTATGTTTTCTTGCACTCAGTCTTGACTACCCCTTTATTCCATCTAAAGTATTCAATAGTGCTAGAAAAGATACATAAGTGTTGGTATTTTCCTATTCCCCTCATGAACTTCTCCATTCCTTATCCCTAAAACTGTAAGATTTAGGCACTGAGACCAAGCCAAGATGGTGGTAGCTTCAGTAAGAAGAGAGTTAAAGAAAGTCTAAAGTGCTGAATGGGGGAAACTTTGAAAGGAAAAAAAGTAAGGAGGAAGATGTAGGAAAAGAGAAATAAAAATTTTATAAGACCATGTTTGGACTCACCTGGTGATTTAAGGAAAGGTGGGTCACAGTAATAATAAAAGCTGAGATTTATTAAGGGCTTATCATGTGCCAGGCACTCAACTTCAGTGGCATTATCTCATTTAATGTTTTATAAGACTAGAAAGTGCCATTTCCATTTTTACTTTTAAAGAACTTTTATGAGGTAGAGGTAAGTTTAGTAGTTGTTCAAGATCTTGTAGTTAGTGATCCATCCAATCAAGGTTTGAACTCAAACCTTAATTTCAAAGGCTTGTCCTACTTTAAGGTAGGACAGATGAAAGTATGCATGTAAGAATGTACCACTAGAGACAGAGAGTGCACAGGAGAGGAAGAAAGAGGTGGGGAAGAGGTGATCACACAAAAGGGGCTGGGGTCCCAAGGAGAGGCAGCAAACACTCAATGGGAACGGAATCGCTCTGCTCTCTCCTCATCCTGGACCTCAGTTGCAACAGAGACTTTGACTAGCTATTTCTATATACCTGATGAGGAGAGGATCACAGCCTGCATGGGTGTTTACATCCCCTGAATAATGTCACATTAGGACATAGCGCCTAGGGCTTAGATGAGAAGGGAAGTGAAAAAATGAAGAATCATTCTGGATCTTCAGATTTTGCTCATTTTCCAGGCACAGTACTCCACCAACCTGCACCCAAACCACAGCCTTTGACTCATCTAGTCTACTTTTCTCTCAGTGATTATGCATTGCATACTGGAGGGTAGGAGCCATTTTGCAAGTTATTAAATGGCCTTCAGTACTTAGCAGCAGATACCACGTTCATACGAGCAGGGTCATTTAGTGGCACTTTGATCTATTTTATGAAAACGTACTTCTCGTGGGTTCTTAGACAATGGTTCCTCTTACATTTGTCTTATGGTCATGATGATACCACCTAGGGAGGGAGGAATAGGGAGGGAGGAAGGTGGAAATAGAGGGATCAAAGGTGTTGATGCTCTGCTAGCTGGCTCTCCTATCGGTAAGGCAAAAAGGAGGCTTAGCTCCTTGCAGAATTATTTATAAGGCATAAACGTTGGGTGATCAAGACATGCTGATGCACAGAATCAGGGATGACAAGATGAACAGTTAATGCCTTACATATTCATGTGACATAAGGACTGTCTCTCTGCCTAAGAATATTTCCCAGTTATGGGGGGGTACCTGAAAGTCTGTTGGCTCTTTGTTGCATAATTCCTCATGAGTTTTTTGTTACATGGAAACCAATAACTTAGAGGAGGTCTCTGGCAGGAGATCCTGAAGAGTTGGGATAAGGGAGGGTGTTGAAAGGAAGCAAGGAAAGAAGAAGTATAGGAAAAGAAGGTGGAGACTGGTTAGAGGAACAGGTGTCTCTGTTCCTAACTTTCCAAGGGCCAACCTGTCAGCACTCCCACTTATCTTCAAGATTTCCATGTTAGAAAGAATGCGTTGTTTTGGGTTGAGCAAAAACTGTTCTGCCTTTATTGGTGAGAAAAAAAAAATGGCTCTAAGCCATATTTAGGAAATTTGTTGACTATAATTAAGCTTTCATGGGAGTCCCCAAGGTTTACTTACCTATAATTGAAAAAATGCAAATGAAGACAGTTAATCAGTGGACTGGCCAACTATGAAGCACTACTACCTACCTAAATGAATTAAAAATGAAGACACAAATATGTCCAGTTGAGAAAGTTACCAGAGAGCCAATTGGTAAATTTCTCAGCAAGGCTGAGAAATTTTTCTTAGCCTGACTGAGCCTGCAGTGTGCCTTTCTGCTAAGGTCTTTGCCAATTTAATCTTGAGCCATTCCATGAAGATTTCCTAACAACTGGCCTTCAGCACTGGCTGATTCTCTGGCATTACTTAAAGGAAGCCCTGAAGGAAAGGTAACAGACCTCTCGTCCTCTTTTCTGTGTAACTGATCCATTACTTAGAGCTGGAAAATATTTGCTTTACAAATCCTGTTGTCAAATGGGAATACCCTTGGAATTAGAAACTCTTCAGGAGTTATCACATAGAATTTCACTTATCAGGGATCAGTATGTGTTGTAATATTAACTCTTTTAATGTGGTTTTATTTGAGACATAGTCTCTTTCTGTCACCCAGGGTGGAGTGCAGTGGCTCCATCTCAGCTCACTGCAACCTCCTCCTCCTGGGTTCAAGTGATTCTCCTGCCTCAGCCTCCCCAGTAGCTGGGATTACAGGCACCTGCCAACATGCCTGGCTAATTTTTGTATTTTTAGTAGAGATGGGGTTTCACCATGTTGACCAAACTGGTCTCGAGCTCCTGGCCTCAAGTGATCCGCCCACCTCAGCCTCCTAAAATGCTGGGATTATAGGCGTGAACCACCATGCCCAGCCTTGAAATTTTGTTTTGTTTTGTTTTTTTATAACAATAAATACAACATATCTGTGATGCTCACTTTTACCTCTAACACCATCCTTCCTTGTTAAAATATGCAGCCAATTTTTATCACCTGATTTAAAATCATCCCCTAAATGTTTTACATTTCTGTTAATACTTACATCTTCTCCTTAATTAGCAAATCATAATATGGTATTAGTACAAAAGAGTGCACAATATGTCCCTAAAAATCAGCTGTGGAAACAAAAGTGTAAACGCAACATCCTTTAGATAAAAGTATTTGTTGGCCAGGCACGGTGGCTCACGCCGATAATCCCAGCACTTTGGGAGGTTGAGGTGGGCGGATCATGAGGTCAGGAGTTCAAGACCAGCCTAACCAACATGGTGAAACCCAGTCTCTACTAAAAACACACAAATTAGCCAGGCATGGCGGCACACATCTGTAATCCCAGCTACTCAGGAGGCTGAGGCAGGAGAATCGCTTGAACCTGGTAGGCAGAGGTTGCAGTGAGCCGAGATTGCGCCACTGCACTCCAGCCTGGGTGACGGCAAGACAACATCTCAAATAAAGTTGTCAGTATCAAACAATATTTGATAGCTAGTAAAGAAAACACTAGAAATCAAACAAGTTAATTCAAATATACAAGTAGCACTACAATGGATGATGTATCTGTGTCATAAACAGAATCAAGTTTTTTTGGACAACCCTGTTAAAATGTGCCCTCTTGAGAGGTAAATAAGTTTCCTTTCCCACACTACTTAGCGGATTCTGAGGGAGCAAGGTACCTGATTGATTAATAATGCCTGCCATGGACACTATGGATGACAGTTTGTTTGATGAGAAAGAGTAAGTGGACTCCAACAGAGAATTGAGAGCTTGCTATCAAGGAAATTGTCTTTTTATGAGCATATAAACATTCTGAAGTAGCTTAAGTGGGGAAACATGCGATTAGGCTGCACCTTTTCACCATGTCTTTGTTTACCTGAGTTATTTATTACCCTGGACTTTCTAGAGTTTTTAAAAAAGTGTTATGGATATAGACTCTGGAAAATGTACACAGATATTTCAAGGTATTTCAAATGTGTCACAGTTTCTAAGGACATCAAATATGTCTTCAAAGCCTCGTGGATTTTTAAAACATGAAATGTTCTTCTTGGAGGATAATAGGCTCCAATGCTCTGGGTTTCTAACCTCCAATTCATTAACAGCAAAGCTGACTTGTAGCAAAAATTTTTTTTCCTTGCAAGCAATTTGTGACTCCTTTGAGGGAGATAACAGTTTAAATATAAATAAATGACCAGCTCCAGTGGAAAGATTCCAGTTTTCTTGAGGTGTTTGCTTTCAATTTATTGCCAATTCTCCCATCACAGCTTCCTCCCCTGAAAACCTACTCTAGGTCTGAACATGTTTAGAATAACCCCATCAAAATCGTTCTTGTTCTTACATGTTAAAGCTATGTTATTCCCATCTTAAAATGTTGCCAAAGACTAAAGTTGACTTTACACATATTTTAGCATTATCAAAATCATTAGTGTTATTGGCTCTGACTTACAATAATGAAAATAAAATAGCAAGGCCCAGATGGAACTGGTTCCTTCTTCCAGACATTTCTAAGCCATCTGAAGGAATCAAAGCAAACACCTCAGTTCTTTTATTTCAAAATCACCTTCCAAATGGATTTGGCTTATTTTATTCTATTTAGCTTAGCCAGCAGTCCCATGACATTTGCATTATTTTTAATCCAATGACAGATTGCTTTGTACTTTGGATTTTCATGAACTGCCATTTGTTTCATTAATTTTTGTTACTAGATGATCAGCTTTTTTGAAAAAGGACATACAATCTGAAAATTGATCTCTCTCCATGCATATTGTAAATGGATGAATTCAGAACACACATTCAAATCCCAATTCTCTTCTTTAATCGTATGCCCAGCCTCTACAAATTAACATTCTAAGACATTTACTATGTGATATCATCTGCAATGTGTCCCCTACCTGTTTTATAGTATTTTTCACTTTTGACAATACTATTATTTGTTTTTAAAGCAAGCTTTTACTAAATAGCATTTATTTTATTTCCATTTGACCCCAGGAAGTTCACCATTCTGAAGGGTAAAAGACTGCTAATTACTTAACTATTCCCTACATAACCAAAGAAGGTTATTTTCTATGCAAGTAAAATACTTGTTGATGATGTTATATCTTAGATTATTAAAAGGATAGTAATGTTGATTTTAAAGGTCTTAGGCTGAGAAATTTTTTTGTAAATTTATTGAACCTTTTGACCTGGTGTGTGGATTTAATATTTGATTTAGATTGTATTATTTAATCTTTGTAAAAACAGTAAGGAATATGAAAGGATGAAATCAAACATATTTTATACACCTACAGTATGCAGACCACCACCATATATGAAACAGTTGGGAAGATCAATATAAGCAAAATGTGATTTTTTAATATTTACTCCCATAAATACAATTGGCCCTCTGGTAAACCACCTAAGTGTAACACACACACTCAAACTCAGTATGTCCAGAGTTATACTCAGCATTGTAGCACTTCAACATCCTTCTTATTTCCACAATCTCAGTTAAGAGCATTGATGTATACCAAGTTGGACCAGTTAGGTATTTCAGAATTGTCCTTCCTTATCACTGTTAACCATTCAGTCACCAACACCCTCTTATTAAAGAGTGTTTAGATATGCTCACAACAAAGCTTGTTTTCCCGTCTCCTATCCCTACCTGACTCAAGGCAAATCCCTATTCCTTTTGTTCATTTAGCATCTCGCATCCTACTGAAACACTATATACCGTGTTAAAACCTTTAGTTTGTGTCTGTTTTTCTCATTGTACTGTGAGCTCTTGTATTTCAGTGCTTTTTTCTATTTATGTTTCCATACCCAACACTTAAGCACAGTAGTTGGCAAAAAGTGTTCAATAGGCATCTGAAGAAATACTTGGATGAATGTGTAGATGGAAAAATGTAGGGATACACTGGAGGATAAAAAGTCAGTGATAATTCAGCATTTCAAGAGGTGTAGTAGCACTTTCCTTTGAAAGAATGTAGTTGACTTCTGCAGTCGAATTCTGTTTCTGTTGAAACTGAACGCCTGTTGCAACGTAAGTCCTGTGTGAATGAAGTAGCATGCAGCTAAGGATATAGGCTTTCACAAATATTCAGTTGATAACATAAGCTGTACAAGAGTCATTTCAAATACTTACGTTTTTCACCTTTGATGATATAAGGAATTAGGCTGCACAAATATCAGTAAATGGAAGAATCACAATTCAGATAAGTCTTTGCTCCAGTCTTTCTGCCCATTCAAAATACAAAATGAGGGGAGTATAGAGAACAGAACTCTATTAGAAGTTGAGTGGTATTAAGAAGAGTAGGAATAGAGGCAGGGGGAAAAAAAAGACAATGTCCTATAGATAGGCCTATAAAACAGCTCTCCTGCCCCTATTTGCTTTTCATGGACTATAATAGCACAAGATGTGAGGAAACATCTGTTTTCTTTTAAACATAATATTTTGATATTTTAAAAGAATCATAACAATTAGGAGAAGTCTAATTCCTGTGGTTAGGAACAGCAGACACCTATGGGATTGAATAGGGAGAATGAGTGTAGCAGATCTTGGTAGATTTTGAGGGCTGAGGATTCATCTGCTCTGGATGGCTCTGGGAAAGAGCATGGAGGAACAGTGAGAGGATGGGCTCAGTGGTCAGATGGCCTGGGTTTATATCTTGGTTTCACCACATGTTAGCAGTGTGATAATGGGCAAACTGTATGCTTCTAAGTCTCAATTGGTCAAAATACTATTACCTGTCTTAGGGCTGGTTGTGAGATTAAATGAAACTCGGGAAACTAGTTCAGAAAACAGCACATGGTCTAATTTGTTAAATGTATGCTCTTGTTTTTATTTAAACTAGCTGAAAATAAGCAGTTTCTCTTAGGTTAGATACAGGAACTTAATGGGATATTCTATAAGAATACAAAAGGTCCTTAACTAGGAAAAGGTGGATATGTCTTATTCAGGTCAGCTTGAGGAAGGGCTGAGAAGTGGTTGAATTTTGATGCCATTTTAAAACTAGCAACACTGGACCAGGTAAAGGATTCGATGACTAATAAGAGTAGCTGAGCCCTGCCTAGTATAAATGCTTCAGAGTAATGGGACAAATTAGCAGACATCAGATTCCAGTCTCTATTTCCATAAGGGTGACTCAAGGCCAGGAAGAACAAGGAAGGGCTGAGCTCTAGGCAGCAACATACCTGAGGCCAGAGGCTACTCAGTGAGGATTTGGGCTATGAGGATGAGACAAAGAATCACAGATTGGGAGAGATGAGGCATTTGTCCGATATAGCCATGATGTTAAAAGGATGTTGCCCGGTTTAGAGGACAGGCTTCCAGCCTGTTCATTCGTAGAAACAACTTCATTTTGGATAGGTAATAACTAAAAAACAAGACCTGAGAGATTAAGTGATGTTTCGGGGGAATATTGCTCCATGGTGGGGTTCAAATGAGTGAGCTTTGGAGAGAGATGGTACTGGTCCTAATCCCTACTTTGCCAATGACTGCAGGGACAACTTATGTTACTTCCCTAAGCTTCAACTTCCTCACTTTTTAAATGGGGAGTAATAATCATTCCTACTTCAAGAATTTTTGAAAATTAAATCACACAATTAAAAGGACTCAGTCAATGTCAGGCGACTAGTAAGTGCTCACTGAATTTTGATTATTTTGAAAACTTCACTTATACATATTCACTGTAAGTCACAAAATAGAATGCAATGATGTTAAATAAGTGTTCCTAAACTTTGTATTTAAAAAATCTTGCCTTGCAGCTTTATTCTAGTATCTTTTCTTTAGGAAGTGAATTTTTAGCCAACACTTGCCAATTAGAAAGCAGAGGTTTGGTACCATTTTGGAAAGGCATTTTAAATTGCAAAGAATTGTGATTGTGCCGATAATGATCTAAATCTGAAAGTGGGTCTACAGAAAAGGGCAAGATGTAACCTTTGGAAATTCAACTTTTTGTTTGTGGAAATATTTGTTCCAGTTTAGTTGGCTGGATCTCTCACCTCCTCACTTTACCTTGCTACAAATTCAAGATCTGCCTTAGCAGGCGGCTCGAACAAAATTCTTGACTTAATGTTTCAAAGCTTTCTCACTCTCAAACAATGTATTAGGTTTATTTACAGGATTCCTGCATCAGGCTTGAAAAGCAAAGGGGTTCTGAAGAAGAGGCAGGCTCTGGTATTTTTGCTGCAGAATTAAACACCATCTATCTGAAAATGGAATCTGTGGTAAAAATCTCCAAATTTACTTGTAATCCCTTCTCTTCAGAGCAACTCAGTTCTCCCAAGAGACACTCTTTGGGGACCATTTAATAGCAATATATCAGCTTGTTCTACTTCTACTAATTCTGTTGCCCAAAGCAAATCAACCAAATGTCCCTGTCATATTTTACCCTTTATTTACTCATAGCACACGATAGAATTAACTAATTTTATGAATTAACTTTACTCATTTTTGAAACCTGACAGACTTACAAAGAACTGTGCATTGGCCAAAGGTGTTAGGTATTTAGCTTCTAAAGAAACCATGACTTATCTGCTCCTGATTGTTTCCAACATTTTGTTGTCTCATCTCTGTCTTTCATTATTTACACTTCTACCTGGGGGTAAGATGGGAAAGACGAAAAAGTAAAATTCATTGAGATAACTGGCTATGATATTAGCAAACTTGTGTATGACAGAAGTCCTGAAATCTTTGGATAAAGTAAACCATCAAGACAGTCTTTAGGTTTCATTAATCCAGTAGTTCTCAAACTTTGGCAAGTATCAGAACCCCCTGGATGGCTAGCTAGTTAAAGCAAAGATTGCAAGGTTTTGATTTAGTACGTTTTGGATTGGGCCTGATAAATGTGATTTCTAACAGATTCCCGGGTGATGCTGATGCTCTTGCACCTCAGGGACCAGGCTTTGAGAACCACCCCACTAATTCATGTGTGGCTTCTCTCCTGTTAACATGAATAACCTAGAGTTTGCTTTTCCTTAATTATCTTTAGAAATTTAGGCTGTATAAACTAAACAGTTTGGGGTTAAGCAGTGATTTTGGTATATGTACATTTTGTATGGCATAATAGAAGTGATCAAGTAAGTGGGTTACTCCATCCATTTGGTTGAGTTAATTCACAATGCAATTATATAAAACATCTTCCATTGTTTTCCCCAGTGGTCAGACTACAAGCTTTTCTGGTGATGGAAAAATTGAGCTCATTTGATTGACATTTTTTAAAACACAGAACAACATTAATGTAGCTTAAATAAGGGATATAGAACAAAAAGGAGCCAAAGGAACAGTATCACAGTGGTGTTAGATGCAACTTCTGATAACCTCAATACTGCATGGGACATATTTTTGTTAATAAGGAATGACACACAAAGCTAAAGTGAATTACGTCAGCTGGGAGAACCATAAGATCTACAGTCTCTGTTTAAACACTTTCTTAGTCACCTAGCCCCCAGAAGGCTTAATGCAGCTACAGTTCATGAATTACAGGCTATACAACAAATAATCTCTACAACTAGGAACAGCATACTTAGGAACATCTTTGCTTCCTTCAGTTAACTGTAATTGATATATTTTGTTAGTTGATGTTATGAGAAGTTTGATGAAAGATCAGACTATGCTCAAACATCCCTGAGGCTGGAATAATATTTGCAGTTCAGCTGTCAATTCTTCTCTTTCACTAGGTCACATGTAGAATCCTGGCTGAAGGAGAGTCTAGGAGATGCATTGTTGAGCCTCACCAATCCTGAGCTCAGGATATAGAAATAGTGTGTAGATAAATAGGTACTTCCACTGGTTGGGCTATAAAATTGAGATGTAACCCCACCATCTATGCCCAGGCAGTGAACAAAAAGAAGGTTGAAGCAGATATTGAATGATCTACTATACAGTACTCATCACACTAACTAGTTAAAGACAGAAAAAAGGTAACCCAAAATATTCCTGGCCTGAAAGTCTTGTGATGGTCATGACTTTCAGGTCACAAAAAATTGTGACTTGTCATGGCATTTTTAAAAGCCATCCTATCCAACAGAGTGGCAGTATAGATGAGTAGTAGTGCAGGTTTTAAAGACTAAAACCTGTGCTAGTTACTGGACTTCTGCATGTATCAGCTCTCTCATTCTAAAAGGGCATGACAGGCCTATATCATAGAGTTGTTAACGAGAGCTAAGTGGGAAAATACAAATTTCTTATCATAGTATTTGGCACATAGTAAGTACTCAATATTTCATTAATGAATGGATGGGAGGGTCTCACTGAATGCTATGAGATCCTGACATCAGTATTTATATAGAAGGTATATTCAGGACCTGTTAATAAATAGTTAAATTGATACTCTAAGCTCAATTAACACCTCATAGAAGCAAGAGCACCCATGGACTGTTCTTCTGCTTAAATGACTGTATCCTCACCAACCCTGAGCTCAAGATGTAGAAATAGCCTATAGATAGATAGATAGATACTTCCATTGGTCGGGCCATAAAGTTGAGATGTAACCCCTTATAACTTTTTTTCTTTAGTGTCTGCCAAAAGCTTGTCCAACATTTGAGTAATTGTCACCATTGCTAATTACCCTAATGTAATAATATGAGATGTTCCACTTTGGAAAACTTCTGTTACTTTGGAATTCCTAACTGTTAAGATGAGGGCTTTGCCATTAGCTGTATTGAGATTTTAGAAATCTTAACTTGTGATAATTTGCTCCTTTTCAGCAATACTATTTATTTGCACAAGGAAAACTTTAACTGTGAAAGTATATCACCATCTTGTGAATTTGGGGCTTCCGTTGACCCACATGTATCTCATTCTTTTCCCACTGTAGCTGGACAGTGCCACATCGCTTATCCAGGCAGCTAAAAACCTGATGAATGCTGTTGTCCTCACGGTGAAAGCATCCTATGTGGCCTCAACCAAATACCAGAAGGTCTATGGGACAGCAGCTGTCAACTCACCTGTTGTGTCTTGGAAGATGAAGGCTCCAGAGAAGAAGCCCCTTGTGAAGAGAGAAAAGCCTGAAGAATTCCAGACACGAGTTCGACGAGGTTCTCAGAAGAAACACATTTCGCCTGTACAGGCTTTAAGTGAATTCAAAGCAATGGATTCCTTCTAGGACGATAGGTTTTAACAAGAAAGCTTTTTTTCTTTTCTTTCTTTTTCTTTTTAATTCCATTTTTGTATGCATACCTGCCGGCTCGTATGCCTCTGGCATGGGGAAATTAAGGGAACAGTGTCTGTTTGCATGTATGATGAGATGAGATCAATACTACTGATCCATCTGTAGCCTGGGAAGGAGACAGGACATTCCTGTACTGAGGTGGCACAGAGCTGTCCTTTGCAACATTCTCATAAAATTGGGCACAGAGTTCGCATTGGCGCAACATTTATGGGAGTGGGAGGGATGGGGAAAATAAACTTAACTCTACAAAAGCAAACTCTAATGCATGCAAGAATCATTAGGTTGGCAGGTATATTCATAAGTGAAAAATTTGGAAGTGTAATGGTAGAACATAAAACTTGTATTGCTTCTGTTTCAGTGCAAAAATGTACTAGCCAATACGCTTAAGTGTGTGGCCCACGAATTGAACAATTTAACCTTGAAGTCTATATCCGTGATATTATGTCGATTTTTAACTGAGGGGAAATTAACTAGTCCAGCCTAAAATGCTTCTTTAATCTGCATTCTGTTTTCTCTTCTAGTTGTGCCATTACTAGTGATCATGGTTTTGTTTTTTTTTTCCCCCTTTACTGAAAACAATAAACATCTATTTGAGACAATTAAAATCCTTCTGGGGGCACTGGAAGCACAATACGGTGACCAATCTTGCTTTGTTTTTTTTTTTTTTTAATTTGAACTATGATTTTGCTAGAAATAGAAGGCCCAGTGGTGGAATATTAGAGGGAAGGAAACTGACAACGTGTGAAAGTTAGAGGCAAATACATAGGTGTAGCTTGGAGTGCTGGTATCTAATATACCATTGTATTCACTAACTCGAAATAAACACATTTAATCTTGACATCTCAAGTATGTTTTCTTTTTTTAAGTATGTACTTAATAAAGATTAGAGTATCTTCCTGAAAATTCATTAAAAATGTATTATGTTTTGGTTTGTTTTTAGATTAGGGATAAAATAGATAATATCCAAATAATTCTGTCATTTTTAGAGTTCACATATTTATTTTGTGGTTTTTCCATTTGTCTTCATTCACTTTCATATTGCATTGAAAATGACAGTCTTTTTAATAGAAAAGCCAATTAATTTCAAAATATTTTATTCATTTTAGACTTTTCTCCTTTAAGCTGGAAAAACAGGACCTCTGTCCCATTATTAAAAAGTGGCGATAATATTTCAGCTATGAACTGAGAAATGGGAAAAAGCCCCCAAATAGTCACCTGAATTCGCCCAACTCCTCTCATTGGAATGATTCCTACAAGTTTTCACATTACTATGTCTCCAAAAGACTTCTGGTAAATACCCATGTTTCTTTTCTTAGCAAAGTGATAACACATTGGGAGTCATGAACACCTAAGCTTACATGCAAGATCCCAAAGGGAAGGAGCTATAAGGGAGGTGTGGAAGGAGAAAAAGCTTAATCTAAAATTTCATTAAGAAATGATTCTGCTCAAACCACTGCTTACTACTCCTGAAAAAAGCACCACCAAGACTGAGAACATTTCAATAGAGGAGCCACCACAGAAGCTGGACACTGATTATCAGCACTAATCATTAGATCACAGATAGCTAGCCTGCTCCATTAATTTGCATAAACCTTCAGAGGGTGCCACTGACACTCACAGATATTTAAGGAAGGCCTTAACCGAGCCAGGTTCTAGGTTGAGCGCACCGCACCACTAGTTAAACATATGGGTGACTTTTCCTGTTAGCACATAACCATGACATAATAAGAAACGAGAATGCCATTTTTGCCCACTGACCTGAACAACAAAGACAGCGTGTTCTTGGCAGCTTATTTTTGATCTAAGGAATCTGAATTTCTCCCAAACAGCAATAAAAATACCCTTTTGAGAAGTTTTTCCTGACAAGAGCCACTCACTCTGTTTCTCTCCTCCCTAACAGATGCTTTAGAAATGGAAAGATCTCTTTAGCCCCCCTTCTCCGCAGGATCTAGGGAAATAGAAATATTAAGGGGTTAAAGACAGGAAAGAAAAGTACATCAACCTAGTGATGACGATCCTATAGAAAGAGTCAACCCAATGCCATTCAGAAGTCCCCACAGGAAAAGTAATTAGCATAATTAACTTTCTGGATTCATACATTATTATTTATTGGGTCAAATATTTTGCAGACCAGCCAAGAAGCTTTTGAGTTTTAAAAGTTTCTTGGCAAATCCTGAAAAATAGCCAGTAGGTATCAGAGGAATATGTAGAGAATGCCCTTGACTTTGACCTATAAAACATTAAATGTTTCAATGCATGCTTATGAACAGTGTGTGTGTGTGTGTTGATTTCAGTGCTTACTGAATAAGCATCGTCACTATCCATCATTGCTTTTGTGATCAAGGAAAACAGTAACTTCAGAAAGATAATTAAATATAGACACTTAGCTGGAATCATTAAAGCAATAAAGAAGTTGGTAAATTTCTTGTCCTCAAGAAAAATGCAGTCTAATTGAGAACATATTACATAGACAAAAAAAAATGTGCCAAGAAATCATACTCAAAGTACCAAATGAATATGGTAGAGAAATTACTGTGTGGTGCTAGTAAAGTCAAACCCATTGAAGATTAAAGTAGTTGGGTAAGAATAATGGAAGAGGCAGGACTTGGAAATGAGAAAATACATTCTGAATGAATGAAAATTATAAATCAGCAAATTTGGCAAGAGGGGCGATAGTTGGACATCTAAAGAAGAACAGCTTAGTTTAATATGTGAAGACAAGTGTAGTCAGAGGGAACACAAGATTTATCAAGGAGATTAAGGGGTATAAATGTGGAGATGTAGTTTGAAACTAAACTAGGGAGGTCATAAAGGAGGGTGACCATTACCCAATAGGCAAGGTGGAGTTTTTAAGTGGGATGATGACACTGAAATTAATGATGTGTGGGGAGATGAGAGCTGAAAGGGGCTGAGAGTTAGAAGAGGCATATATGATAGAAACGTCAGAAGGATATTCAGTGACTTCTTGAATAACTATATATGGGGAAAGAATTATTATAGTATATACCTTCTTCAGGGAGATTAAAGAATAAGAAAATAGGCCGGGCGTGGTGGCTCAAGCCTGTAATCCCAGCACTTTGGGAGGCCGAGACGGGCGGATCACGAGGTCAGGAGATCGAGACCATCCTGGCTAACACGGTGAAACCCTGTCTCTACTAAAAAATACAAAAATACTAGCCGGGCGAGGTGGCGGGCGCCTGTAGTCCCAGCTACTCCGGAGGCTGAGGCAGGAGAATGGCGTGAACCTGGGAGGCGGAGCTTGCAGTGAGCTGAGATCTGGCCACTGCACTCCAGCCTGGGCGACAGAGCGAGACTCCGTCTCAAAAAAAAAAAAAAAAAAAAAAAGAATAAGAAAATAGGAATAATTAAAAAGTGATATTTTAAGATGGGCTAGAATGGTATATTTGAGGAACATAGAATTCCTAAGCAAATACTTGCGGGTATTTTCTAAAGAAGCATCATTTGGCTGCAGCAGGATGGATCCTCCTGATGGGAGGAAACTATATAAATCTGTTTCCTATACCCACTGTTCTAAGATTGATGTTTTGGAAGCCAAAATTGTTATATTCTTCTAAGGACCTAAAGTATCCAGGAAATCATAAGATATCTACAGAAGATTTGTAGTTTTTTTCCCATTAAATGTTGAAAACTATAAAGTCAACTTGATTCTTAGAAGTCAACTCTGTAAGCAATTGGTTATGATTTGAGCCCATGGGGAAATAGACTACACAAATGCCATCATGATGGTCATCAATTTTGGGGCATTAGTTATGTGTAGGACACCTTTTATTCACGTGAGGCATAAAGATCTATAAAATAATGTGTATAGCAGAATCCCTAAGCTAAATAAGCGTACCAAAATATTGTCATTCGAATTGATAAATTATAATTCCTAAATGTGCTAGTCATAGGTTATAAGTGATTTGATTTTTATTGCTGTGTCATCACACATTAACCCAACTAAAAAGGCCAGTGCTTACTCTTGAACATTGTGGCATCATTTAGAGGTAATGAGAGGAAAAACATATATAGAAAAATGTCAACATAAATATACTAGAGTAGTGGAATAATATCAGAAAGATGGTGGACTAGGAAGCTCCAGGTCCTTGTTCCTTCGTGGAAACACAAAGTAAACAACATATTAACCACAATAGCTTTATGGAAAGTTTAGAAACAGTTAACAATTTGCAGCAACCAAGATAATGTCCATCAAGAGAAAGCCACACTCAACATGGTAGGAAATTTGGGGTCATTTCTGCTCACTTGTGCCCCCAGCCCCTCCCTGGCATGTTCAGGAGGGAAGCCACTCAATTCCTAGTGTTATAGAAGAAATCAGGTTCTTGTCACACGACCAGGAAAATTTAGGCACACGGACACATTGTAGGGTGAGTAGGGCAGAGTGTACTGGGTGAAAAGAAAAAAGGAAAGAGCAACTCTCAACAAAGCCAGAGAGAGTCCTGATAGCAGGTTTCCTGCCTCACTGATTGAATCCCAGGTCACCACACAGGAACAGGCAAGACCACGCTCCTCCCCCATGCAAAGGGCACGAACTTCTGAGGCTCCACCCCATCCTCCCCATGTGCAGGTGGGCATTATTCAGAAAGAATCAGTTGGGAAAGTGGGGGTGTCATCCACAACCAGCAGTCTAGTTTTTCAGCTTTCAGGCTGTTTTAGGCTTGAAGTTGGGGTTTCTCCAGGGACCCTTGGCTGTCTCCTGTTTCTATCATGAGTTCCTCCTTTACAATGGAAGAAAAAGAGTAGAACGTCTTGTTTTGTGGCTTCCTAGAGGAATAGTTTCTCCCCTGAAAGCGGGGATAGGCACAACAACACAGTAAAGCTTTGGGGAATCCAAGACCTATGGGGTCCTGGAGGCAACAGAGTAGAGGCCGAAGAATACAATAGAAGGCTTAAGGTCCTGAAAAGAATCAGAACTAAGACTCTTAAGGAAAATAGGATATTTAAAAGCAGCTGTGTATACAGGGACTTGGGGGAAGGAGGAAGAACACACAGAGGCTCAGTAAATACATATGTTTAGAAATTACCTGAAAAGGCATTAGTTTTCACACCATGCTGATGAGTGAATGTCTTCCCTTGGATAAGCCAATCCACAAAATTGGCATAGGTAGCAATTTTTTTCAAATGTTCAAGTATATGTGTCTACAAGAGACTCACTTTGGATTTAGGAACTGCATTAGATTGAGAGTGAAATAATAAGAAAGATATTCCATAAATATAGTAACCAAAAGGGAACAGAGATGGCTATATTAATATCAGACAAAAATAGACTTTAAGCCAAAACTGTTACAAAAGACAAGGGCACTATATAATAAAAGTGTCCCTGCACCAATAAAATGTCATCATAATAAGAACAAGTGCACTTGTTCTCACTCACATGCAAAAGCTAAAAGAAATGACTTCAAAGAAGTTGAGAGTAGAATAGTGGTTACTAGAGGCTAGAAAGGGTAGGTAGGAAGGAAGGAGAATAGGGAAGGATTGCTTAAAGGATACAAAATTACAGCTAGATAGAAGAAATAAGTTCTAGTGTTTTGCAGCACTGTAGGGTGGCTATGGTCAATAATAATTTATTACATATTTTCAAAGTTTGAAGAGATTCTGTTTGTTCCCAAAGCAAATACAAGTGTTTGAAATGATGGATATGCTGATTACCTTGATTTGATCACTATGCATTGTATGTATCAAAAGTCACTATGCACCTAATATGTATACTATATATCAACTTACAAAAAATATATGCATCAAGCACCCAGAGCACCTAAATATATGAAGCAAACACTGATCCAGTTAAAGGAAGAAATAGATAACGCTACAATAATAGTATAAGACTTCAATACTACACCTTCAAGAATAGACAGAACAACCAGACTGAAGAGTAATAAGGAGTTAGAGGACTTGAACAACCCTATAGACCAACTGGACCCAACAGACATATACAGAGCAACTCACCAACGATAGCAGAACACATACTTTTCTCAAGTGCACATGGATTGTTTCCCAAGTTAGACCATATATTAGGTCACAAAGTTAGTCTTAATAAATTTAAAAATGTTAAAATTATGCAAATTATATTTTCAATCATAATGGATTGAAACCAAAAATCAAAAGCAAATGGAACACAGGAACATCCACAAATATGTGGAAGTTAATTAACACACTCTTAAACAATGGGTCAAGGAAAAAAATTTCACAAAATTGGAAAATATCTTAAGGCAAGTAAAAGCAAAATATACCAAAACTTATGGGATAAAGTGAAAACAGAGCTAAAAGGGAAACTTATAGCCACAGATGTTTACATTAACAAGGAGGAAAGTCTCAAAAATCTAAATTTCTATCTGAAAGAGGCAGAACACAATAAAAAACTAAACCCAAAGCTAGCAGAAGGAAAATGTAAAGGTTAATTTTATGTGTTAACTTTAGTGGGCTAAAGGATGTCCAGATAGCTGGTAAAATATTATTTCTGCATATGTCTATGAGGGTGTGTCCAGATGAAATTAGCATTTGAATTGATAGACTGAATAAAGAAGATAGTCCTCACCAAATTGGGGGGACATCATGGAATCCATTGAGAGACCAAATGGAACACAAAAGCAGAAGAACGCGTTCACCTTCTTTGCTTGAGCTAAGGTATTTAATTTTTCCTTCTTTTACACATTTGTGCTCCTGGTTCTTTGGCCTTCAGACTCAGACTGGGATTTAAACCATTGAGTCCCTTGTTCTCAAGCCATAACAAACTTGGGCTGGAACTACACAACTGGCTGTCCTGGGTCTCCAGTTTGCAGATGGCAGATCATGAGACTTATAGCTCATAATCTCTCATAATAAATCTTTTCTTTCTCTTTCATTCTTTCTCTCTCTCTCTCTTTCTCTCTTTCTCTTTTCTCTCTCTCTCTTTTTCTCTCTTTTACTTTCTTTCTGTTGGCTTTATTTTGTCTGGAGAACCCTGACTGATACAGAAAAAGAAAATAAAAATTAAGTCAGAGATAAACAATTAAAGGTAATAGAAAAGCAATAAAGAAAAATCAACAAAATTCGAAGTTGGTTCTTAAAAAATATCAACAAAATTTATAAATGTCTGGCTAGATTGGCTAAGAAAAAAGGGAGATGACTCAAATTACTAAAATTATAAATGAAAGGAAATAGTCCTATCAATTTTACAGAAGCAAAAAGAATCATAAATGTACAGTGAACAAATATATACCAATGAATTGGAAACCTAGATGAAATGGATAAATTCCAGAAATTCATAAACTAACAACACTGAATAATGAAGAAATCTGAGCAGACTTTTAACTAGTAAGGAGATTGAATCAGTAATTAAAACTTCTCAACAACAACAAAAAAGACCAAGGCCTAGAAGTCTTCACTGTTGAATTCTACAAATCACTTATTTAACAAAGACTTAACTCTAATATTCCTCAAACTCTTCCAAAAAGTTGAAAATTCCAACTAATTCAATTAGACTATCACTACCCTTATAATTAAGCCAGCCAAGGATACTATAAAAAAACTATATACTAATATCCCTGATAAGTACTAATTCAAAAATCCTTAGTAAAATACCAGAAAACAGAATGCAATAGCACATTAACAGGATTACACACCATGGCCAAGTGGAATGTCTTGCTGGAATGCAAGGATGGTTCAACATCTTAAAATCAAGCAATGTAAATACAACATTAATGGAATGAAGAAGAAAACCTCACATGATGATCTGAATTCATGAATAAAAGTATTTGACAAAATTCAACATCTTTTTATAATTAAAAACATCTTGAACAAACTATAAATAGAAGGAAACTACCTCAAACTAATAAATAACATATATGAACATCCCATAGCTGACATTATAGTTAACAGTGAAAGACAAAACTTTTCATCTGAGATGAGAAGTCAAGGGCACTCACTCTCACTATTTCTTTTCAACACTGTACTAGATGTTCTAACCAGAACAATTAGGAAATAAAAGAAAAAAAATTCTAACTGGAAAGAAAGAAGTAAAATTAACTCTGCATACAACATAATAGAAAACTCTAAAGATTTCACAAACTGTTAGAACTAATAAATGTAGGAAAGTTATAGAACACAAGATCAACATATAAAAGTCAGTTGTTTCTAGACACTAACAATAAACAATTTAGAGTAGCATCAGAAAGAATACTTAAAAATAAACTTAACCAAGGAAGTGAAAGACTTGCACACTGAAAATTCAAAATGTTGCAGAAATAAATTAGGAAAACACAAATAAATGAAAAGATATCCCAATCACACAAATAAGATTTAATATTAAGGTCTCAATACATCTACAGGTTCAGAACAATCCATGCCAAAATCTCAACAGTGTATTTTGCCAAAATAGAAAAATTCATTCTAAAATTCATAAGGAATTTCCAGATACCCCAATCCTAAAACAGAAACAGTTTTGGGCCTCACACTTTCTGGTTTCAAAATGTAAAGCTACAGTAGTCAAAACAATGTAGTACTGGCATAAAGACAGATATAATACTGGTACAATATAAAGCTACAGTAATCAAACAGTGTAGTACTGGCATAAAGACTGACATAGAGACCAGTTGAATAGAATAGAGAGCCCAGAAACCAACCCTCACAAATATCATCAAATGATTTTGACAAGGGTGTCAAGAGCATTTAGTAAAGAAAGGATAGTCTTTTCAACAAATAGGTCTGGAAAAACTGGCTATTTATATGTATAAAAATAAATTTAAACCTTACAGCATTTATAAAAATTAAGTCAAAATGAAAGAAACACCTCAATATAATACATAAAACTATAAAACCCTTCGAAGAAAACAACCAAAAGCTTTATAACATTGGATTTAGCAATGATTCCTTGGACATGACACCAAAAGCACAGAATCAAAAATAAATAAATTGGGTATATCAAAATGTTAAAACTATGTATCAAAAGGCATAATCAACAGAGTGGAAAGGCAACATATGGAAAAAAAGTACTTGCAAATCAAGTATCTAATAAGAAATTAATATATGAAATATAATACACAGTATATATCTATACACACACATGTATATACACACCTTAACTAAACACTAAAAAACTTTTGCACACCAAAGGACACTATCAACAGATAGTAAAAAGTCAACCCATGGACTAGGTGGTGGCTCATGCTTGTAATTCCAGCACTTAGGAGGCTGAAGCAGGAGAATCACTTGAAGCCAGGAGTACAAGACCTGCCTGAGCAACACAGTGAGACCTCATCTGTACAAAAATTTTTAAAACTAGCTAGGTATGGTGGTAGTTACCTGTAGTCCCACCTACTTGGGAGACTGAGGTGGAAGGATTGCTTGAACCCAGGAGTTTGAGGTTGCAGTGAGCTATGATCATGTCACTGCATTCCAGCCTGGGAGATGGACCAAAACACTGTCACTAAAAACAAAATGAAACAAAGCAAAACAAACAAACAAACAAACATTAAATGGTATAAAATACTTGCAAATCATATAGTCTGATAAAGAATTAATATCCTCTTAATATATAAAGGACTTCTACAACTTAACAACAACAACAAAAAACACTCAATTTTTAAAAAAATTGGTAAAGGACTTGAATAGACTTTTCTCCAAAGAGAATATACAAATGGCCAATAAGCACATGAAAAGATGTTAAACAATACTAATCATGAGGGAAATGTAAATCAAAACCACAATATGATACCACTTTACATCCTTTAGGAGGGTTACCATAAAAAGAAAATAAAAAGCAAAATAAAAGCAAAATAGAAAATAAAAAGTGTTGGCAAAGATGTGGAGAAATTGGCACCCTTATGCACTGTTGGTGAGAACGTAAAATGGTGCAGCTGCTATGGAAAATACACAAAAAAATTAAAAGTAGTCTCAAAAGAAATGTTTGTAAACCCATATTCATAGCAGCTTTACAACTGCTGAAAGGTGAAAGCATTCAAAATGACTGCTGATGGATGAATGGAGAAACAAAATGTGGTACATATATGTAATGCATTATTCAGTCTTGAAAAGGAATAAAGTTACAATGGCAAAGACATGGAATCAACCTAAATGCCCATCAATGATAGATTGGATAAATAAAATGTGGTGTGTATACACCATGGAATACCATGCAGCCATAAGAAAGAATGAGATCATTTCCTTTACAGGGACATGGATGGAGCTGGAGGCCATTATCCTTAGCAAACTAATGCAGGAACAGAAAACCATGGAGGATAGACCATGGAGGGAGAGGATCAGGAAAAATAACTTACGAGTACTAGGCTTAACACCTGGTTGATGAAATAATCTGTACAACAAACCCCCATGACATAAGTTTACCATATATAACAAACCTGCAGTTGTACCCCAGAACTTAAACTGAAAGTTAAAAAAAAAAAACAAAAAGAAATCTGCCCCATGCTATAGCATGGATAAACCTTGAGAAAATTATGTTAGGTGAAATAAATCAGTCACAAAATGATAAATACTGTATGATTCCCACCTGTATAATGTACCCAAGAGTAGTCAAATTCATAGAGACAGAAAGTAGAACAATGATTCTGAGGAGATAGTGCAGGAGTCCTCAACTCCCTCTTCTCTTCCCCACCCCCTGTACTGGTCAATGGCCTGTTAGAAACCAGGCTACACAGCAGGTGGTGAGCAAGCATTACTGCCTAAGTTCCACCTCCTGTCAGATCAGCAGGGACATTAGATTCTTACAGGAACAGGAACCCTACTGTAAACTACACATGGGAGGGATTTAGGCTGTCTGCTCCTTACGAGAATCCAATGCCTGATCGTGTGTCACTGTCTCCCATCATCCCCAGATGGGACCATTTAGTTACAGGAAAACAAGCTCAGGACTCCCACTGACTCTACATTATGGTAAGTATGTAATAATAACAAAGTGCACATTAAATGTAATGTGCTTGAATCATCCCGAAACCATCCCCTGCCATCCTATCCATGGAAAAATTGTCTTACATGAAACCAGTTCCTGGTGCCAAAAAGACTGGGGACCACTCTTTTAATGGATACAGCGTTTCAGTTTTACAACCTAAAAGGAGTCCTGGAGATAGATGGTGGTGATGGTTGCACAACAATGAATATAATTATCAGCACTAACTGGTAAGTTCAAAAATTGTTAAGATAGTAAATTTTATGTCTATTTTGCCACAATTAAAAATTAAAATACCAGTGCTATTGATGCTCTTAGCAGTGTCAGATGTTTGAGGTATTATGCTCTCTTTAACAAAAACCACTTCCCATTTCTAGTTTAAACTCATACCTATCAAATTAGAACCCTCCTGGGGCACTGGAAAGCTTCAATCTGGGTTTTTGAACTTGTTCATGGTTTTTCACTGAGGTAACTAGTAAAATTATCTACACTGTTACTTATGGAAGGATGAACTTCACAGTGTGAGTAAAACCTCACAAATTTGGGGAGGGTTTTAACAATGATGGTCATTTTAAAGTAATTAACTGTAACTCTTCGGTGAATGAGAATATTTTGGAAGAATATTTCCATCTAAATTGAGTTTACTGTCTTATCACCATAAGAAATCTACATTAAAAATTACATTCGGAGCCAGGAATCAAAATCAGGCAGGAACCAGGGTACAAAATAAATTTTACCAAGGCAAGCCTAGATTTCAACTAGAAAGCCAGTTAATTATTTGAAGGTCTGAAAATGGTCTCATTCCTAGATTAAACGTAGTTGAGGAGTGTATTTGCACTGAGTATATGAGGCATGAAAGGACAGACTCAATGTTTTGGAACAGAAGCTGTCTTAGTTTAAATTGCTGCGAAAACAGAGCCTGAAACAAAAATTTGGATGAAGATTATTTATTTGAATGGCAATCTCAAGAAGTAAGAGTGAGGGTGCAAGAATGTTAAGATAGAGTCAGGGAAAGAGAAAACTCCAACATAAGATGTTTTCTCATTGTCATTCGTACTGGTGGGAAACTCAGTTCTGCTGAATCTTCCTGCAAAGTATTCTTACTTTGACCATTTTATCTCAAATGGCAGGGAAGGCCTTGGATCAGGAAAAGCTGCATGTGCTTGTAGAAGGACTCTAAACACAAAGGAAATATGAGGTAATAAAGAACTAGAGTTGTGACTAAATCAAAAGAAGGCCAAGAGGACTTGAAGATGAGAAAAAGAGCTTTTGAAACAGGTCACTCCTTGCAATACTCTGACAAACTTGTTACTCTTAGATATACTCCATCACCAACTCAAGATGATATTTAGCCAGAGTATCTATAAAAGATTTAACCCAATGATAAATTTTAATTTCCATCGCTGCACCTTTTCTCTAGTCCACAATTGGCATTTGTTACCTCCTTCTTCCACCACCCAGTGTATGGCTGAAATCTTCATCCAAGAAAGAAATGGACTCTGATAACCTTGTTTTTATTAAGCCATGGTTGCTGCAATTGGAAATGTGATCGTATTTAGGTCCCTGGGTATCAATGTCAGCTCAATACCTCCTATTCACTCATGTACCCTACTACACTATTTATCTAGTAGGTGAATTATCTAGTAAGTGGACTCTAGTCCCTTTGGGGAAGAAACAGGGAATATTATATACAGTATACTTGCATTGAGGTCTCTCCTCAATTGGACCCTGCTCCTGGAACCAAGAAATTACTCTGTTTACAAATTAGATAAAAGACTATGATTTTCTATTATGGTGCTGACCTTAGTCTCCCACTCACTTGTTCTTAATCTTGTTGAATATATATGTCAAATGGCACCTTGATTGAGAGTTAATACCTTGATTCTGCCCATCTATCTTGTCTCTAGCAATCCTTTGTTTAACAGGCATTTCCAGCTATCCCTGTAGATGAGGCTCCTGGATTATCATTCCAGTTGTTCATTACAGTAATTCCATTTACTCTGCTTCTGGTGCTTAAGTGCATCCACCTGACATGTGCCTTTCTGGAATTCTATTATCCCTATTGACTTTAGGAAGCCCCTTTTCATAGAAGCGTCTCCCACCAACATATTTGACCTACAGAAGACAGTCATGCCTAAGCTGCTCAGAAGTGTCTGTGTAGATGTTCCCCTCCCATGCTCCCATTTATTACTTTATTTACTACAATGTCAAAATTCCATTCTACCAAAAAAAAAAAAATTTCAGTATTCCTCTTAGAACTGTCCACCAGAAGGACTACATGCTGGAGCATTTATCTACAACAATCCCAGGGACGTTATCCGTCCCACACATCTGGGCTGAGCTTGTATGTTAATCAAAAAGGGTACCAGACAAATTGGGGAAGACTAATTGGAGAGACGGAAATAGATGCAGAGCACACATTTGAGATGGGATTTGTCATCATGAAGTCAATCTGCACTCATGTAAAACCATCTACCACAACTGTTGATTAAATCAGACAGATGCTGAAGAGATATGCTATGGGGTCCTAAGATATCTGCTCTGCAGTCTCTGTCATAGGAGTAGGCATGGTGTTCTGCACATTTTCTAATTTTTCATATAAAGGAGTCTACATAAAATTTGGGAGAGAGAAAACCTACAAAAGCACAGAATCAGATGGGTAAGAGCATGTTGTCACAATCATGCAACAGAGTTCAGAGATGAACAACAGCTCTGGAAGACACCCTAACTCTTCCAACACATCTACACCTTCCTGTCATGAAAAGTGGGGTATATGACAGCTGAAAGTTTGAAATTTGGAGGAATAGGGAAAGTAACCTCATCTAACTCCTATGTATCTGCTTAAAATTTTATTATATGTTGCTTATGGTTAATAAGAATTCTTTGGAGGAGAAGACTACCTGTCAGTTACACGAGCCATATATAAAATCTTTTTTAAAAAAATAATCCTTAGACCAGCCAGATGCAGTGGCTCACACCTGTAACCCAGCACTTTGGGAGGCTGAGGAGGCCAGATCACCTGAGGTCAGGAGTTCAAGACCAGTCAACATGATGAAACTCTGTCTCTACTAAAAATACAAAAATTAGCTGAGCATGGTGGTGGGCATCTATAATCCTAGCTACTTGAGAGACTGAGGCAGGAGAATTGCTTGAACCTGGGAAGTGGAGCTTGCAGTGAGCCGAGATCGCGTCACTGCACTCCAGCCTGGGTGACAGAGTAAGACTCCATCTCAAAAAAAAAAAAAAAAAAAAAATACTTAGACTATTACAGATTAAGCTCAAGCTCCCTTCCCTTTTACTCATAATCTGGTCTATGTGTGCTCCTTTCTTTCCCAGAGGCATCCACTACTGTGACTTATAATGAGTCATGTGTTTTTCTTAACACTTACACACATTTATGAGTCCACAGGTAATATATATTATTGTTATCCATTTTAATAAGTATCTCTTTCAAATGCCTGTTGTAGGAGTCCCAGCTAGAAGATGGAGCAGACTATGCCTACTCTAAAGAGTAGTGATATTCTCAGGAATGCCAGAAGATGGGATTATACTGACAAAGACAATAATCCTGAAAAACTAATTATCTGGGGGTACTTGTGAAAAAAAAAAAACACTAAAATGTGTGTTCAAGTAATAGATTATGGGGAAATGGGAAGTCTAACACTGGGCTACCACTAGCTCGCTTTATATTTGAGGTCAGCTAGTGTTGTGAATCAATCCAGTATTGATGGTGCAATAAGATGCAAAGAAGAGTCAACTTTATTGCACAAATGAACAGAAAGGGGATGAACAACCACAGAAAATACAGCTGAATCCTTTCATACCTCCATGCTTCTGTGTTGAGTAAAGAGAGGGTGAAAGGATAAGTGTCTGCAGTGCTGTGTGATGCAAAGAAGGAGTGATGTTGTATATGAAGGAAGAACAAGCCAAGGCCCTCCTGGCATGAACATACATGGGAGTGAGTGGGAAAGACATTGTCCATTACTATATTAACATTTATTCTCAAAACATGGAAATGAGATTTAACAGAATGTTATTGTCCTTTTAGTCTGAATCAATTATTCATATCAGACCAGACTACATTGTCTCTCAATTTATTAACAGGACCTAGACACTTGTGTTCTTTCTGAAATATTTATTTAGAATCTCATATGTTCCAGCCACAATTTTCAGATGCAGTTTCAGAATTCTATATATAATATATAGAATTGTATTCTATAGTTACCTTAAAAGACAATGCAGGTGTTTTAATACCTTACATGAGACAAAATATGTGAAAGCAGTCTGCGTGATCTAAAGCCTGATTTAGCAAACTTTTTCTGTAAAAGGCCAGGTAGCAAATATTTTCAGTTTTCTTGGCCATATGAATAGATGGCCAGATTTCAGCTCTTCAATTCTGCTATTGTACAATAGCCATAGACAACACACAAACAAATAAGCATAGCTGTGTTTCAACACAACTTTACTTACACAATTGTTAGGAGAGTTTAGAACATAGGCCATGGTTTGACAACTCCTACAGCTTCTTTCTCTCATAAGTTCTCCTGAAAATGAACACTTAGCAAATAGTGATTTTATGTTTTCACTTTGAAAGCTTTTCTTTTTCTGATGTCCCTTTAAGAATATGAAGTAACTCATAAAAGGAAAATGATGTTTGATGTGATCTCTAAACTTAGGATCACTAATTCATTCAGCAGTATTCACAGAATGCCATGTTTGTGCCAAGCACTACTTTAAGTGCTGGCAAAATAGAGATGAACGATGCACAACTGGTTTTCAGGAAGCTTATAGTTGCATGACGATAAGACAGGAAAAGAGAAAACTAGAGTCTGCTAATGAGAGAGGTTGTTCAAGACTCAACAGTGATGGCACACTCTTAGATAAGCCCTGTGGGAACCTGGTGCTCAAGTTCCTTGGGTGTAGGAGGCGGGAAGGTTGTTGTTCACCTGGACCATGCAGATTCACATTTCCTGTTTGGCATGACTCAAAGACAACTCTATTCTGTGCTTCATTTCTCTTGTGAGCAGTAATTCTGGTATACCTTGAAGGATGCTTGCTCTTCAAAGAATCCTCCTAATCCTTTATGTGATTCTATTCCCTTACTCAGAGTGATTTCCCTTTGAAATTCCACTCTAAGGTGATGCTGAGTGCCAGGTTACCTGTGTTCTTGTTTTTCTGCACTACTATCTTTCCAGCCTCTCTGCATCTCTTTGAGATTTTTTATTCCACACTTTAAAATGACTACTTTTGAGCACTGAAGGATGCATGAAGAGAAGACACACAGAATAGAAGAACCAGAGAAGAATAAAAAATTAAGAAATATATTCTATATATGAGGCACTTTGCTTACAATGTCATGTATATCTCCAGCCTGAACCTAAGAGGTGTTATTAGTAACACCATTTCACAGACAATGAAGCCGGGTCTTAGAGGCTTAGCAACTTAGCTAATTAACTACAAGCCAAGATTCAAATTTAAGTCTGTGATATCTTAGATCTCTGCCTTCTTTCCATATGCCCCTTATCTCCCCTTGAGGTTCATAACATCCAAAGACTATACACTGTAATCACAGACTAAGTAAAAAATGCATGAAAAAGCAAATAATAAGATGAGTTAAATAACAATGAAAAGATGCTACAAAATTTATGTGTTTAAGCAGGAAATAAACATTACACAAAACAAGGAGGGTATGATTTCAGTGGGTTGTGGTGGTGGGAAAACATAATGAAGAGTAGATTTAAAACTGAGTCATAGAAAAAAATGGTTTGAGTGTGTGTGGGAATGGTAATGTGTGTTTGTGAGAGAGGGAGGAGAGAGAAATAATTCTGTCGTTCTAGTTTTACCAGGTCTTAAATATAACATTTAACAGGATAGAATTTTTGTGTAGATTTCCTGGCATCTACCAGTGGGATTCAGACAAATTATACTGATTGGAAACCTGTTCCATCATTTGACAGATGTGGCTTCAATCCTTACCACCTTATTCACTAACTATGGATCCAATCCTTTTTGAGCCTTAATTTTTACTTCTGTAAAACTGAAGTTATTATATGATTCAATTTATAATTCAAAGTCACTCTCTAAGGTCCATTCATCTTCTTTTCAGGCCAAACAGGTAAGCTAAAGAAAAATGTGATAATAATTAAGACCACTGCATCTTTCAGAGTTTCAATGGTGATATTAATGTCTTATATTTCCAGGGTTGTACTGTTGCACATGATTTGCTACTATTAAATGGAGGGGAAGTTTCTAGGGTTCTGACCTGGTATTTTTCCTTCTCTATTATGCCCTGCACCTATGAAATGCTATTGCATAGCCTATGTGTGAGCCTATTTCAGTGAACCCATGTGGGAATTCAGTCAGCGTTAGGGTATGTTTATTCTAATTGTACATTAAGAAGCTGGGCGGGGGGGTGCAGCACGGCGGCTCATGCCTGTAATCCCACCAATTTGGGAGGCTGAGGCAGGTGGATCACTTGAGCTCAGGAGTTCAAGACCAGTCTGGCCAACATGGTGAAACCCTGTCTTTACTAAAAATACAAAAATTAGACAGGCTTGGTGGTGCATGCATGTAGTCCCAGCTACTCGGATGGCTGAGGCAAGAGAATCCCTTGAACCTGGGAGGCAGAGTTTGCAGTGAGCCAAGATCATGCCACTGCACTCCAGCCTGGGTGACAGAGTGGAACTCCATCCAAAAAGAAAGAAAGAAAAGGGGAAGGGAAAGGGAAAGGAAAGGGAAAGGAAGAAAGGAAAGAAAAGAAGGAAGGAAGGAAGGAAGAAGAAGGAAGGAAGGAATGGATGAAATGAAAATGAAATGGTTATTTGTTTGTTGTTTGTTGAGAGAGAGACATTGTTGATATTGTTTGTCATTGTTTGTTGTTTGTTGTTTGGTGCTCTGTTGTTTGTTGTTTGTTGTTGCGCGCCGAAATGAAATGAAATGAAGAAACAGGAAATGAATAATAGAATGGAAATAATGAATGGAAATGGAAATGGTTATGTCGAGCCCGTTGTCATTATTATAAGAGAGAGATGGTTATATTGTTGTTTGTTTGGTTATTGTTATTGTTTGTTTACAGTTGTTGTTTGTTGTTGTTGTTGTTGTTGTTGTTTTTATTGTTGAGCTGAAATGGAAATGTGGGAAGGAATAAATGAAATGAAGGAATAATGAAATAAATAGCGTAAGGTTGTTGGTTGTTGTTGTTGTTGTTGGTTTGCTCTGTTGCTTGTTTGTTTTGTTGTTGTTGTTGAAAACAGAAAACATATATTGTTATTGTTGTTGAAAACATTTGTTGAGTAAAGCCGAATAGCCGGAATGAATGAATAATGAATGGAAATAATGGAAATAATGAAGGAATGAAATAGAAATAATGGAATATAAATGAAGAATGGAAGACTGGGGGAATGAAAAGTCCGAAGAGGGCGTATCCGCAGAACTGACTGCAACCATAAAAAGATTACCTTAAGTCATTGATCCATTGTTTACCAGATCCTCATGAGCCTCCACTCAGACTAGGGGAGCCCGGTGCTATTTTAATAGCTCTATAATATCTCCGTCATTAGTATTAACTAAGAGGCCATGCGTAGTAATTTCTGAAATATTTGGTTATTTCTTTCTGGTCTGTGCTCAGATATCCTGTTTAAGACACAGGTCCCTTTGGAGAAACTTTGGAGGAAGATTTATGTATATAAATACGGCAGGATCCTTCCTCAGGGGTCCTTCCCCAGCTTCATCTTCATTCAGGGGATGCCATTCTGAAATGGATCAGCTCTGGGTGACACTCCATTGTAGAATTCAAGTTTTTTCTCTATACATTATATCTAAATATTTTCAGATCTTAAAGATCAAGAAATACATTGGTAAGATGCCTGTGTATTTTATTCTTAGTGACACCATGATATGTTAGCCAACACAAAATAACTTTAAAGGTGATGATTACTGAGGCCCTGCTCTAACCTTACAGTTATTGTCCTTACCTTATATCTGATAATTAAGCAGGCACACATCTCTGCCAGTCTGGGATTCCATTAACCCCATTGAAATCAGAAAATCCATGTCAATATCAGCAGCTTCCACTATCATTCCAGCATACAGAGGAAATCCCTTACTGAGCAATTCAAGCATTTGTTTCCCAAATTAAAGCACTTTTGGATGTCTTAGCAAAATGAATATCATTTTAGCCCTATTAGGAGATATTCTGGAGAAAAGAAAAGAAGGTGGGAAGGTTGCTGCAAGAAAAATCAACTCCAATATTTCTGTCACCTTAAATTTTGGGATTTATTTCTTTCACCAGGGAAGTTCTGGGATGTAAATTTCATTAACTTTAAATCACCTTTGACTTTAGGGTTTTTTCAACCAATAAAGTAAATTGCTAGAACAACTTCTAACTGTTCAGGCTAATGTATTGAACCATCATCTCTAAGTAAGTACGTGAATGCATCAACATAGCTTCAAACCAACGTTATTCCTGTCCTCTTTGACCTATGGATTTTAGAATTAATTTCTACATATATGCCATATGTTTTCCTCATATCACTTAGCAAGAGCCTGCAATTCTCTAATCATGTGAACTATCGTCTCCTGGGTTAGACTTTGCCCTTTTAGTCCCAGGATGATGATGAGCTCTCTAGTTTTTAGTCTAAAGACAATAAGGAGTAGTTATGAAGAGATTTGGCATCTACATTTGAGACAATGGCCAAAGATGTGATAATTACATGTCTTTAAACAGGAAAGGCTAGTATTTTCAGACAGAAAAGGAGGAGTGAATTTCTCTGGAAAGAGAGACTCAGTGGGATTTGGGGATTGAAGGTTATCATGCCCCTTAAGTGCAACTAAATTCCTCTACCCCAAAAGTTAGTTCTCATTCCTTGCCATTCAATGCTTGAAATTAAACATAAGAGGCTTGACAAAGACGTAAAGTCTCAACTTACATTGCAGCATCAAACTTAGTATTTATTTTAAACTTATTAATCCTGAGTCTATTAAAAGAATTATTTTGGGGGGTCCATCATAGACTATACCCAGTTCTGTATCTTGGACTGAGAGTTTAGTGCCCTCAGCCTGTAATTTTCTTCTCTAAACTCTTCAGTGCAGTAAGAAATAGCCAGCCAATTGCATGATTCTTATTGTAACCATTACGACCATAATGGTCAAGTTCATTAGCACTTGGTTTCCAAATGCCTTATGTACTTTATTCCGAGTGACCACTGATAATTTAAGTACTTTCCATGGATTATCAGAATCCCATTTACCAATATAAATGAGCTAACCTCAGCTTAATCAGGTAAGATAACCAATTCTATTTTTTAATATCTTAGAGACAATTAACTGGAACCATTCCTGTTTTAGTCTAGATCCAATCAGGAAAACATATCCATTCTGGTTATTACAAAGAGAGTATCTTTTATATTAACAATGTTTTACGATTATGTTGGAAGGACTGGAGGAGCAAAATAAGAAGGCGTGTTAGAAGATGAGAAAGAAAGAAATATCTGTGTGTGTCACTCAGTTCAAGTGGTAAATTCCCTGGGCTGTTACCCATAAGACTGCCTTATTTATTTTTGGAAGTGCTATAGTTCCTGGACCTGGAAGAGTCCCTGAAGAGCTGCTGATGAGCTCAGGGTTTCTGGAGTTTGCAATCACTTTGCCCCTCCTCCTGTAATGGGGTGAGATACTTTGTGGGAGCCAGGAAGAGAGACCTTCTCCCTTCCTCCTGCCTTCTAATCTCCTACCAGTGCTTCCCACTGGCCAAATTTAAACACATATATAAGAGTTATATTAATATGGGAAATGTGGGGTTAATATTTTCTATTACTCCAGTCCAGCAGTTCAGAGCAGAGGGTAAAAGTTATGGGTATGGGTTTGTGATGTTTGATATTGAGTGTCAACTTAATGGGATTGAAGAATGCAAAGTATCGTTCCTGGGTGTGTCTGTGAGGGTGCTGTCAAAGATTAACCTTTGAGTCGGTGCACTTGGAAAGGCAAACCCACCCTCATTCTGGGTGGGCACAATCTAATCAGCTGCCAGCTTGGCCAGAATAAAAGCAGGCAGAAGAATGTGGAAAGACTAGACTGGCTAAGTCTTCTGGCCTCCATCTTTCTTCTGTTCTGGATGCTTCTTGCCCTCAAACATCAGACTCCAAGTTCTTCAGCTTTTGGACTCCTGGACATACACCAGTGATTTGCCAGAGGCTCTTGGGCCTTCAGCCATAGACTGAAGGCTGCACTGTTCGCTTCCCTACTTTTGAGTGTTTGGGACTTGGGACTGGCTTCTTGACTCCTTAGCTTGCAGAAGGCCTATTATGGGACTTCACATTTTGGTCATGTGAGTCAATTCACCTAGCAAAGTCCCCTTCCTATATTCATCTATCCTAATAGTTCTGCCCCTTTAGAGAACCCTGAGTAATACAGTGTTTGAGCAACAATCATTGAATACTGACAAATTGGAACTGTAAGTATATGATTTACCATATAAGACTTTATTGTAAGATTCATATTGTAAAGTAAAATCTCTGGATATGATTTTTTTTTTTTTTTTTTAGATGGAGTCTCACTCTTGCTGCTCAGGCTGGGTACAATGGCGTGATCTTGGCTCACTGCAACCTCCGCCTCCCAGGCTCAAGCAATTCTCATGCCTCAGCTTCCCAAGTAGCTGGGATTACAGGCATGAGCCATCATGCCCAGCTCATTTTGTATTTTTTGTAGAGATGGGGTTTCGTCATGTTGGCTAGACTGGTCTCAAACCCCTGGCCTCAGGTGATCCACCGCCTTGTCCTCCCAAAGTGTTGGGATTACAGACATGAGCCACTGCGCCTGGACTGGACATGATTTTTATTTGACATACTAATTAAGACTACCAGCTCTCCGTGAGACAGGGTTCAAATTCTGACTACCATATAGATCTAGTTTTAGGACTTTCAACTTGATACTTCTCCTTTAAGGGGCTCTTAGTTTTTCTATTTTTGAAATGCGGAATATATGCCTTATTAAGTGCTGTATATTAAATGTGTCAACAGCCATGGCACATAATAGTCCTCTACTAATATTTATGCTGATGGTGGTGATGATGGCAATGTCAACGAAGATGGCAGCATTGGTAGTGATGATGCTGAAAGCTGATACTGATGACTTTTTTCTATAGTGAAAGAATTCATTATTTTCCTCATATTTTCAAAGTAATCACATTCTCCAAATGTTAATAATTACTACTAAGGGTAATAAGGGACTACTGACAGTTTTGAGAAGGCAAGTGACATAAAGTAGCTTTGGGATTATTAAGTTAATCCTGGTATTACGGAGGGATGTTGAGTGGAGGTTATTTATTTATTTATTTATTTTTGAGACACAGTCTCATTCTTGTTGCCCAGGCTGAAATGCAATGGCGTGGTCTTGGCTCACTGCCATGGTCTCGGCTCACTGCCACCTCTGCCTCCTGGGTTCAGGTGATTCTCCTGCCTCACAGCCTCTCGAGGACCTGGGACTACAGGCATGTGCCACCACGCCCAGTTTGTATTTATTTATTTATTTTTAGTAGAAACGGGTTTCACCAAGTTGGCCAGGATGGTCTCGATTGCTTGACCTCATGATGCAACTCCCTCAGCCGCTCAAAGTGCTGGGATTACAGGCATGAGCCACCATATCCTGCCAAGTGGAGGTTAAAGAGAATGATACAAGACAGTTACCAATCATTTATTGACAATTCTTTGCTAGGTATTAAACAAGTTATAAAGTTTTAAATTAAGAAAGTTTTGATACAAGATATTCCCTACTCTGAAGAAGCTATCTAATTGGTATGTGATTGAGGTTATTCATATGTGACGATATTTTTGAAATATAAGCAACAGATCTTGGTTCCTCGGTGTGGAAAATGAGAGGAAGTGGACATTAAGTAGATCCTTTAACAGAAAGAGTAAAAGGAGTGAATATCCAGTAGGAAGATAGAGTGTCAATTTTTATTTCCTCCCTCCATTCTTTTCTGAAAAGAGAATTTTTTTTGCTATTTACAATATAAGAAAATTTATTTCATATTTTAATTTTTCTAATTGAAAACAATCTACCTACTTATTCCAGTTTTATAAAGTAAATATTTAAAGTCCATTTTTCTACTTTTTGACTCTTCCCCCTCTACAAATTTTTAACCTTCACAGATATTCTCTATGTTAGTATAATTCAGTCTAATGCAGGAGAATAACTCTACTGTATAACTACTGGTACAATTGTCCCAATCAAGGCTGGGATTGATGCCTAGCAGCGACAACAAAGATGGCAATTATCCAAGCTCTATTATTGTGAGCAGCATCACTTACTCTCTTTGAAGATAGAGTGCAAACCATAAAGATGATGCGTTCCAGATATGAACTTTCTCAAGAACTATAAAGATTCCACCTCTAATAACCCAAAGTGTCAGAAATGGAAGGAATGCCCTTGGCAGAGAATATGCTGTGTTTGTTTCGATCCAGACACCTACTGCTACTTTGGTATCCTTCATTGGATTTTTATTTTTATTTTTATTTTTATTTTATTTTTTTTTTTGAGACTGAGTCTGGCTCTGTCGCCCAGGCTGGAGTGCGGTGGCCGGATCTCAGCTCACTGCAAGCTCCGCCTCCCGGGTTCACGCCATTCTCCTGCCTCAGCCTCCCGAGTAGCTGGGACCACAGGCGCCCGCCACTTCGCCCGGCTAGTTTTTTGTATTTTTTAGTAGAGACGGGGTTTCACCTTGTTAGCCAGGATGGTCTCGATCTCCTGACCTCGTGATCCGCCCGTCTCGGCCTCCCAAAGTGCTGGGATTACAGGCTTGAGCCACCGCGCCCGGCCGGATTTTTATTTAATTTGGCTCTTAAAACATCCTTTGAAGGAGTGTTTGCTCAGCTCAGGGATCCTCCTAGCAGCAATGCCTGATCACTAGCAGGCTTTTTATTGGCTCCTTATGACAGTGCAGGTCCCTGAACTTGTCTGTTTCCATTTGTAAGTCAATCCCTACCTCGGTAACAGCCAACAGGTAACTTTTTTCTTTTTCCCACACAGACCCTATGGGAAAAAAAGGAAGCTGTAACATTGTTAGCACTTTAAAAATAGAGTAGTCAGGCGGAAAAAATAATAATAATAATAATAATAACACTATGTTACTTAGTGTCTTTTTCCTTGACAAAAGCCAAGTGGGAAATTCTGCTCTGATTGAAATCATTTAGGTAAACAACAATAACAGAAACAAAATTGTATAATACACATGCATACACAAACACAATGTAGACAAATATATACAACTTAATCATCAAGTATCTTGACAATGGAGGAAATCTTTGTGTCTATGTCAGCCGTGAATACTTTATAACACCCTACCTTAAAAATATGTGTGAATGTGTGTGTGTATAATATTGGGTATAGTCTAACTTCTTAAAGTTAAAAATATAAAAACCTTTCTATATATTGTGGATCCTTCTATTCATGATTTTCTACATGGCTCTCTCCTGATTTCTTTTAAACAAAAGATAACTGTTCGTCATACCCTTAATGGCTTCCAAATCACTGAAGAGAAAACTATATAAGTCAGTTGATCAATTTCCTAAAAAAAAAATTAAAACAAATTTTATCTCATATTGTAGTAGGCATGAATCCTGAGGCATAAGGTACCATAATTTTTCCCACTCTTACCTTGGTACAAGTATAAAGCCATTAAAAAACTTCACGGTTTTACCATCCTAGGAATCTTTAAGAAATGGAAACGCAAAATTCTGATACTTCTGGGAAGCTGGCCTATGTGTCCATCATTGGACTAGGCTCTGAGAATGCAGTGAGAAGGCGAAGGACTTATTTCGTTTCTGCTGGCGTGTAAAAGTGGTACACTAGTAAATGCTCAACAATCAACTGTCTGGAAAAAAAAAAAAATGCAGTTTTTTGTGTTTTTTCATTTCCCTTGTGCAAATATTCCTATTACGGCCAATTTCAAACCACCACATGGCATCAGTGAATGCAAAAATGGAGATGAGAAGCACACAACTGGCTCTTCTGCGTCATTAGGAGTCAGTCCAAGCACACCACTGAAACTTCTTCAGAAAGAGACTAAGCTATGTTGAATGTCATAATTTGAAGGACAAAACATCTTTTAATGTTTTACCTGCCCAACTCTTCTACAGAAAGTTGAGGCTAATTTTCTCTCTTAGCATAGTGGTGCTGCTTGGTAGGCAACATGATAACAATAAAATCTCCTAAAAGTTTTGGGCATAATCATGTCTATCTACTTTCGTGGTAACTCTAAAATGGCACAGTTACTGAAAAAAAAAAGTTCCTGGCACTCATAAGAATTTCCTTTGAGATTACGGGACTTATTCATAAAATAGCTGCTTTGTATTCTCTACTAGGACAAGACAAATTAGAGAGGTTTTCATTATTCCCCAAACCCTTGTTACTCCAAGTGTGATATATGGACCAGCAATATCTGCATTACCTCAGAGCATGTTAGAAAAGCAAAACCTTAATCCTAAACCTAGAACAAATGCATCAGAATCTCTATTTTAAAAATATTCCCGTATGTTTTGCATGCGCATTAAAGTTTGAGAGATACAGCACTAGATCACTGTTTTAAAGTTTTTCTTAGGTAGTATGAAATCTTCTGTTTCATTAGAACTTACACATTCTTTTCGAGGTGAATCTTTGTAATCCAAGTTTTTACCATCTGGCTGAGTCCAAAAATGTGGCTGTATCAATGTGACTACATCCTCAGTTCTGGCTACTAAAAGCACTGCCAATATTTAATGGGGGTGTGGATCAATTCAATGTACATGACAAGGGCTAACTCTCACTTTAAGGAACCAGAATTGAACATGCAGCTTGCTCACAATTTCATAATGTGAATACCAATAGAAAATGACTAGGAGGAAATATATCAAAATGTTGGTAATGTTGATCTCAAGGTAGTGAAATTTCAGGCATTTATTTTCTTCTTTTCAAAAAATATCTTCCAAATTTTCTACAATCTGGTTTCATTTTAAAAACTTCAAAAAGAGTCCGGGTGTGGCAGCTCATGCAGCGGAGACACACTGAGTGAAAATGAATACACTGCATCTGCATGCAGTAACATGGATGAAGCCTGGTTACACAATGTGAAAGAAGTTATGGGAACTATATATAGCAGGATGACTTTTTCATGAAGTTCAAGAATAATAACATCAAATATTCTTTAGTTAGATTATATATACGATAGAATTATTTTAAAATATTTTTAGAATAAACATAAAAGTAAGCATGGTATTTACTTTGGAGGGAGAACATAGGTCTATTTAGATTACTGTCAACGTTCTTAATAGACTGAGCGATAGATTCAGTGTTAAGTATATTATTGAAAATAAACCTGTAAATAAAAGGAAAGATTACAGGTGTGGAACCATGATGTGAGTCAGGCATAAATTAAGAATTCTGATTTGTCTAATGCTGTGTATCTGAGGTCCATTTGGAGAGGAGATAGAGAAAGAGAGAGAGAGAAGACGCTGAGACCCAAAATGAGGCAATAAACTGTGGAGGCTGGGAAAATAAAGGATTTGAAAAATAAGGAGAAATGAGAATAGGAAAATCTTATTTCAGTAACTTTAAAATGTATATCTGACTCTGGTTAAGCTTCCCCAAATCATGCTACTTACCCCTCCTTTTCATCCATTAATTTAATAAATATTTATTAAGTACGTACTTATTTCCAGAAGGCATCCTAGAAATGTTCCCTGCTTTTATGAGAAGGGCATTTCTGTGGCTAAAGAGGCCAAGCAGGCAGATCACAAGGTCAGGAGTTTGAGACCAGTCTGGCCAATATAGTGAAACCCTGTCTCTACTAGAAATACAAAAATTAGCTGAGTGTGGTAGCATGCACCTGTAGTTCCAGCTACTGGGGAGGCTGAGGCAGGAGAATTGTTCAAATCTGAGAAGCGGAAGTTTCAGTGAGCATAGCCGAGACTGTGGTATTGCACTGCAGCCTGGGTGACAGAGTGAGACTCCGTCTCAAAAAACAAAACAAAACAAACAAAAACCCAACAAAAAAACAACTTCAAAAAGAGAGAAAAAAACATAAAATAGAAAACCTCTGTTTTTCTACAGATGCAATCAGTGGGTACTTATTTATGATTTATGGTGTCTTTAACTCCTACATATCAGTTATTTTATTATCATTATTAAATATTCCTAATTATTTGTTTTGCATCTGTTCTTTAGCCAGCCAACTGCATGATTCTTATTGTAACCTTACGACCATAATGGCCAAGTTCATTAGCACTTAGTCTCCAAATGCCTTATGTACTTTATTCCAAGCCACCACTGATAATTTAAGTACTTCCCATGGATTATCAGAATCTCATTTAAATTATATAATGCTTATGAGAAATCCTAGCCTAGCAGGCACTCCATAAAGGTTTGTGAATTCTGAGGAGGGTCAGTGGAGGAGATACTTGGAGAACTTTTAGGTTTGATTCTCCCAGCACAATGAAGTAGTGACTCTCATTTTAATGACAAGTATGGTGAAGGCACTTTGCTCAAGGAAGCAATTTGCATTAATGTTAATTAACAAGTAGTTTTTTTAGGTTAAGTGACCAAGGCCAGATGTTTGCATCAGTTCCATAGCTAAGTATGGGAGCAATTCTCATGCCTTCCAAAGGGGTCCAGCTTCATTTTTTCATCCTGAAATAGCCCTCAAGCTAAATGGTAGCCTGAAAAGACTGCCACCTTTATGGTAGCCCCACTCTACACTCCCTCCATAGAAGGTATCAGGTCTGTGGTTGAAACTTCAGGAACAGAGTTCATTCCAAATATCTCAGCACATCTCTTAGAGCCAACAAGCCATCTTGTTATTGCCACCTACAACATACTCTTAACACCAAACCAACAAACAAATCTCAAAACAACATCAACAACAAAACATCGAAATTCTTCTCCCCATCTATTCAATTAGAGGTGTCATGGCGGACTTCAGGGGAAATCTCATTTTTGCTCTGAATAAATATTCCTCTGGGCTGTTTGTTGTTTGCAGAACACTCATACTTTTCTAATTCCTACTTTCTCACCCCCAAGATATGTTGGTCAAATGGCCCATATATGTATATATTTTAAAATATTTCTAGATTTTATGTGCGTGTGTGTGTGTTTGTATGCATATATGTGGGTGTGTATGTATAAAATCTTGAAAACCTCTGCCACATTTAAAAATGCCACAGGAAAAAATATTCTTAGGATCTATGTCTATGTCTAGATCTATGTAAGATTGAGAACCACTGCCAATGTTACTAAAAAAATCATTAAAATCATTTTTGTGCCTCAGTTCCTTTATCTGTAAAACAGGGTTAATGAAGGTATATTTTAAAAATTAGAGATAATGTATAATGCCAAAAGGATCTGGCACAAAGGAAGTATCCACTGTATATTGTTTATTCTTATTTTCAACAGGGTGAGAAATGTTTATTATATGGGCTAAGTAAAAGTAGCATCATCCCAGATATATAAAAGACATGAGTTACGTAGATTCAGGCAAAAATACAGCAAGTTGCCCTGGATATAGTCTGTTATTTCTAGACCAAGACATTCATAGAAGGGCAAACTGTCTTACTTGCAAGGAACTTTGGAACTCATGTGATTTAGTTTCCTTTCCTATGCAGAAACCCCCCTTTAAACTACGGTTCTTTGGAACCTAAGCCAATAATTTAGGTTCAGAGATTATCTGGAGAGCAGATCTTGCCCACACTTTATGGTAAGGGGTAAGGATTAAATTCTCCATTCCCAGTGGGCATGATATGTTTCAACCAGAGAATGCCAAAGATGCTATAGAGGAATGGAGGATTTAATCCTTACCCCTTACAATAGTCCATGGTTAAGTTTAACATTAAGATTTGCTCCTGGTAAATGTTACAGGGGAAACAAATGTTATTGGGGAAGCAAGGTTTTTGTATTCCCAGGACACCTTGTGACAATCTTGCTTTCCCCAGACATAAAGCCAAAGACCATGTGGTTTTTAAATTCCCCACTTTTTCCATAATAAAACATAGCATCTGGATATAATCTGACTCATCACTGGCTTAGAGATGCAAATGTCTACGGATGCTCAGTGCAGATACTTTTTAAGGTAACTGGAAGTAATTCCCTATTTGACTGAAACTATGTAATAAAAATAAGATTTTCTGGTGCCAAAGACCTACGTAGGAGGCTCTTTTTGCTTGCACACAAGGGAAGGAACAGAGAATGCCTTTAATTCTGGCTTTGATTTAAATCTGCATCATCATTTACCAATTGTAAGGCAATGGCAAGTCATTAAACCACTATAAGCCTCAGTTTCCTCATTTGTAAAATGGGGATAATTGTAGCTGCCTCACAGTGATATACAATTAAATGGGGATAATATTTAGAGTATCTGACCGAATGTATTAAATAAATTTAGCTACTAAAAAGATCTAGGTAAACGAGAGTTATCATCGTTATTATTGTATTTATTCTCTCTGCTTTTCAGGCTGTCTATTGACCATATATATGCTCTGCAGGGGCTCTGAGAACTCTATTTTCTCAGCCATGCTGTGGAGCCAAATAGCACAAACCCAGGGAGCATGTAAGGAGAAGCAAGACAAATTCAAGACATTGCAAGGGGATCTTGTTGAACTGAGCCTGGAATTACATGAAAAGAAATCTTTTAAGAGTTATTTCCTATTCAAAAAAGACTTGGTGCATTATTAAATTCCACCACACTGGGAGCTTTGCTCCTTCACATTCATGTTTTCAAATCTTACTTATTACTGCCCTAGCCTGAATGGGGTGAAGGAAGCTGGGAAAGAAATTCTGGGCAGCAGATCACAAAGGAGATATTTGCAGGGATGAGAATAGCTCTAGCTTCCTACCTACATTTGTGAGTTACTTTTAACTTTTCAAAATACTTTCATGCCTACCTTCTCTATTGGGGTGGGTAGCAAGCACCTTGGACCCCTAGATAGAAAAAACTCCTAGATAATAGAACATCTACACCCCTGCCTACTCATTCAATTTCTTGAAAACATTCTGAATGAGAAGAACACTACAGCTATTACAACAGCATAATTTATTTAGCATCTGCCATGTGTGTAATATATGCTGAATATCTTATATACATTGTCTATATAGTTTTTAAATCAACACTTTGAAATAGCCGGTTTTGTTTTTTCATCTCAGTGACTTGGTATAAAGGTCCTATAGATACTAAGTAGCAGATCTTGGGTTTGAGCACAGGCATGTGACACAAAATTTGTGCTTTAACAACTCTACTAAAAATCTGAAAACTTAGTCCTATGTTTGGAAATAGTTAAGGGATACAGAGACCAGTAGAAGCCTCTGTCCTGAGTTACAAGAACAGAGCAGACCCTTAGAAGCAGAGTAACATTTCACTGTCAGTGTTTATTTAAGTGGTCAAAGTCAATTTCAAGAGACCTAGAGGGCAGAGACAGAGCGATTTTAAAGGACCTAGAGGAGAGGCAATAAATACAGCTGAAAATGTGGAGGACAGGAAACCACCGTCAGAGTGTAGGTCAGCTAAGTAGTTAGGAAGGGTTGCATGAAAGGAAGAAGCTTCAGTAAAATGTCATCTGTGACCTGTTTAGGTAACTACATATCCTGCTAAGTTAAATAAATGTCAGTACCTGCCAGCTGGCTTTCATTTGGGAAAAAATATAAATAAAGAAGTAACCCTTAATGAGTCAGTTCAGAATTTGTGGAATCCTTCAGCATAAAGAGATTCCGGAGGAGTAGAATGGGGAAGGAATAGGAGGATCTCTTCAGAAATAAGGAATAGTCACTCAGAAATGTTAACTGACTTGCCTAAGATCAAAATTTCTTTGGAACTAACTCAAGTTACCTGGTACATTACTTTTTGTGCTAACAATTCTAGAATTAATGAAAAGGAAAAAACATAAATTCTCTAAATTTAAAATTTTTTATTTACCTGTAACCAAAGGACTCATTGGTTCAGAAAGCTATGGGACACCTTTGTGAACAATGGATGCGACAGCTAGGCCTGGATCACAGGGATTACAGTCAACCCTTCCTTACCCTATTTGTGATGTTTCTGTGCTAATGGGAGGCATTTTCACATTATCTTCCCTCTTCTCTTCTGAGTCTTATGCCTTTTATACTCTGTGCCTCTTCTTAAATTATACCTCTGTCTCAAGATTGCATCCCACCAGCCCTTTGGGCTCTTAGCTGGCCTCAACAAGCTGTCTCCATTCCAGTTCAGCCTGTCCACCAGTCTTCTCACCATGGGGTTGATGAAAGTCTCATCTCCCCAAGACCATGCTTTCCTTGCAGGGTAGAACCAAGTATTGTGCCTCTTTTATACACACCAATAGCGTACCAATCAAGGATGTACTCTGTAAACCTTTGCTGAGTGACTACAGCATTGGCATTTTCTCAATCACAAATTATAAAATGTTAAAAAAGTTGTACTTGCATACAGCATTTACTGGGCTAAAGGGCAAGTTTGGCTTTCCAGTAAGTTTCAACTTTAATCAGATCACTTGTTGGGGTTGGGTGGCTGTTGTCATGATTTGGGGACCCTAATGATTCCAGCTGTGTCTACTCAGCCAATGGCACAGAATCCATGATAGCCAAGGTCATGAAGAGGCACCCTCCTGATTCGACCCCCCATCTTGGTTCTGATGCAATTACACTTTTCTATACCACCACTTCTTATCCCTAGCAGATGATGTAGAAATGGAATGTATTATTTGGAAGCATACTGAAAGATACAGTAGATTCTTATTGTTTATGGTAGTGATATTCTGTAAAATCAATGCAGACATTGAATTAGTGAATACTAAATCATTGCTCCTATGGTAGATGCAAGATTAAGTTTCTGAGAGCTACTATGTACAACATTTTCTGCAATCATTCAATACATAACCCTGTTTAATGGATGTTTCTGTTCAGACATTATATTGTATATTGTTGATTCATTAACATCACACACACAGCCAACAGCACTATTTCTCGTGCCTGAATGAAGCTTTTCTAACTCATGCAATTTCTCTGTAAAGCACATCAAAGGCTTCTTGTGTTTTGTGTCACTAGACATCACTTCAGCTGTCTGCTTGGGGATCATTTTAAATAGCAAAATCACCAACATAAATTACAAAAATACAAAAAATGTGTCACCAAACAGACTGTGAAAAGAAGTATTTACTGTACTAAAACTTAAACAAGAAGATAGAACATTGGCTCATTGAACTGCTGCTGGGAATGTGCACTTTGGTGACTCAAATTTTTTGCGACTCTCTGCATGTGCATGTCTGTGAATGACCATGAAGGTGTTCAAGTATTGATTTGTGAGTTACAAAGAAATTTTGGCAAATAGGTGAATTGGTAAATATAGAATCAGTGAATAATGAAGATTGAGTGTATCTTTAAATGGTATCTACTTTCATTTGGCATTTATATGATGTCTTAGATCTGGGGATTCTCAATTTATCCACTCTAGTGAAGTGGCCCATGTTCTCTTACAGTGGAAAGAAAATCTATACATAATCTCGAGTTCAAAGGATCCAAAGCAATTAGAGCCATTTTAACATATGTAAATTATGCTTTACCACCAAAGGAGTTGTTTGGGCTTTATAGAAATTGGAGCTCAGAAGAATGTAGACTTCGCTACCATAGAGATCTAAATTTAAAACCAGATTATGCTACTGATTAGGTGAGTAGTCACCCACCTTTTTGCACAGAAGCTATCTTATTTCTAACAACAAAATATAACAATATAAATACATTTTGCAGGGCTTGAAAGAACATACATGGAAAATGTCTGCCATGAGGGCACACTAAGTTTACTCTTTTTCTTTGCTTCCCATTCAAGATATTCTGGAATGAAGCATATTTAGTCATTGTGTTTTCCACAATGCTGAGGTGAAAATGGGCAGAGGGGAGGAACAGGAGGCCTGAGACTATGTGTAGGAAGTGGCTATTAACACAGGTTAATTAAAAAACATATATTGTGTTCTTCTCTAATCCAAATGTGATTATTACCAAGAGGTGAGTCTTGTTTCAAGCAGTGGGAATGAACAGAATCATCCAAATTACAACTATAAAAATAGGTATGCATTTGGATAAAGTCTGCATGAGAATACACGGAAATCAAAATAGTTGTTTCCAAGCGATAGAATTATGGAAATTTTTTTTCAAAATGTTCTCAAATGTTATACATTTTTTTTACAATACAAATGCTGTGCATATGAAAAGAATTATAATGAATGAAGCAATCAGGGATTGTCTTGAAGCAGAGCAGTAACATGAAATCAAGACAATGTAGATGAGAGATGATTTACATTATTTTGTTTCCATCAAGTGGAGGGCATTTTCCAGAAGCCTAAGATGGTGGATCAACAGACTGTTGACAACAACATAGGGTAGAGAGAGGTGAGAAGGGGGTACAAGCATGGCAGGCCCACTATCAACCCATTTCCAGATTATTGCTCTTGCCCCTCTTCTGATTTTCAGCATTGATTCCTGATAATCTGTACATTATTAACAACTTTTTCCACTCTGTGCTTCTGTCATCTCTTCTTCCCCACACCAAATTGATATGCAGCTTCCCAAGGATTGCCTAAGACTAGTCGGTATATTGAGGAGAAATGATAGGAAGCAAGACCCTGTCCAGCTTTCAGAGGGGTCTTGTATTGCGAGGTATCAAAGTCTGTGGGGAGGTGCCAGTGGTAGAATAAAAGTTTGTCAGTCTAAGCGTCGAGATTGATGCATTCTATTCCATGCTATTATAAATATTCTTCTTTTGAAATTGTATTTGACTTTGTATTGGGGGGAGGAATCATAATTGAATTTAAAATTGTGTATCTTTGTCCTATGGTATGGTATTACGACTTAAATTCTATTTCCATGTATGTATTTCATCGAATAAAATTTAAAATACAGGCGTGGGCATAACTGGTATGTAGTTTTATTGTCATAGTAGCCAATCAGTTATAAATTAAATCAAGCTTTCACACACTAATATCAACTCACACATTTATTCTAACTACCAAATAGTCCTTGATTCTAGAATTGTCATACCTTTTATGGACCTTATAAAGATTAAGATATTATCATATCTATTTTAATATTTCATCTATTTTTTAGAACTGTTATTTAAATTTCACAAGACCTCTAGTTGTTGCCCTAAGTATTTTTTTTAATTTACATACACTGTATATTAGGGCCTGTGTTGAACTCTGGATACTGTTGGACAAATACAACAATTTGGTGCTCAGAAAAATGAACTGTGAAAATCATTAATACTTTTCACAAAACAGTGTGGCTTTTGCCTTATAATCACATGCAACAATTAAACATCCATGCCCTCTTCTAACATTGCTAAGGACGTGATTTGCTCTGTCCAATGAAACCTGTACAGAAGTGTCACTTCTGAGAGGTGAACATTAAAAGCCAGTGCACGATTATCCACTTTTTCCCTTCCTATCACTTCAGTGATTCAAAAACACTTGGCAAGATGAAGCCTTGGTCAGTTTGGGGATGTGAGGAATCAAGAGGAGCAGAGCTTTCTGTTGATCTGTGGTGAGCACATGCTGTTGGATAAGGAATAGACATCTGCTTTGGTAAGCCCCTGAGATTTTTTGGAGCTATTTGTTACCGCAGCATAATGGAGCTATCTTAGCTGAATTACAATGAATAAAGATCTGAGAAGTTTCTCAAGTGTTATTCATAGTCTTTAGAAAAAAAATGTGTTATTTAGCACTTGATACAAAGGAAATATACATGAATTGTTCAGTCATCCCTTGGTATCTGTAGAGGATTGGTTCCAGGACCCTCCCAAAATACCAGAATTTACAGATTTTCAAGACACATATAAAATGGTGTAGTATTTGCATATAACCTATATATGTCCTCCTGTAAAGTTTACGACATCTCTAGATTATTTTTAATACCTAATACAACTATCATAGGCTTAACTACATTTTTGATGCACTGTTTGTTGAATTTGTGGATGCAGAACCTGTGCATCCAGAGGGCCAACTCCATATATAAGCTAATTAGCATAAAAATGCAGCAAATACCCATAAACTTATCACCCAATTTAAGAACATTCATACATTGTTTGAAACTGTCTTTAGGCTTCTCCTACATCCTAACACATGGCCTCCTCCCTAGATATAAGTATTTGAAACAAAACAGGATAGGGGAAGTTGGTCCCAACCATTTTGGCACCAAGGACTGGTTTCGTGGAAGACAATTTTTTCCCATAGAATGGGTGGTAAGGGGGTGGGTATGGTTTTGGGATGAAACTGTTCTACCTCAGATCATCAGGCATTAGTTACAGATTCTCATAAGAAGTGTGCAACCTAGATCTCTTGCATGTGCAGTTCACAATAGCATTCATGCTCCTATGAGAATCTCATGCCACCACTGATCTGACAGGAGGCGGAGCTCAGGCAGTAATGCTCACTCGAGGCTCACCCTCTGTGTTGTGCAGCCTAGTTCCTAACAGGTCATGGACTGGTAGGTCCGAGTCCATAGCCCAGGGGCAGGGGACTCCTGACATAGGAGACTACTTTTATAATATCATCTCTGTCAAGTACTCATTGTCTTTTCAATCACATTCTTGAATATATGAATAATTACTACTACTACTGTGATACTATGGTAACAGGTACTGAGCACTTACTATTTGCCTAATAATGTTTTTTAATTTTATATGTACTTATTATTCTCTCTGAGGTAGGATCTATCGCTAGGATTACAGGCATGAGCCACCACACTCGGCCCCAGAGTTCTCTTTATGTAGCTGGTTTAGTACACGAATAGTTACTTTCAGAATGCATTTTTAATAGCAGTTGGGTAAAATGCTTCCACCCATTTTAAAGATGAAACAGTTAAGGTCCAATATTAAATTTCTATTTAAGATCAGATATATTAAAAATGACAGATCTGGAACATTTGGCTCCTGTATTAGATTCTTACTGTGGCTGCAACAAATTACCACAAACTTGGTAGCCCAAAACAAGATAAATTTATCATCTTATATTCTGGAAGTCAGAAGTTCAAAATGGGTCTTGGTAAAATAAAAGTGTTGGCAAGGCTGAATTCTTTCCAGAGGGTCTAGGGAAGAAACCATCTCCTTATCCTTTCAGCCAGTAAGGCCACCTGCCTTCTTTGGTTGTGGCCCCTTCTTCCATTTTCTAAGTTAGCACCCTAGCATATTCAAATCTCTTTCTGACTCTGACTACCCTGCCTCTTTATTTTACCTATAAATACCCTTGTCATTAGAGTGTGTCCACCCAGCTAACCCAAAATAATTTCCCCATCTCAAGATATTTAACTTAATCTTGTCTGCAAAGTCCCCTTTGCTATGTAAGGTAAAACATTCACTAGGTCCAGCCATTAGGATGTGGACAACTTTTGGGGGATCATTATTCTGCCTGCCACAGGTTCAAAGACTATTGTGTTAGTCAGTATGCTACTGCCTCTGAGGGGATAGTCCTACAGCTCTATTTTGAAGTGTCACGCTTAAAATAAACAACAGGAACAACTGCAATTAAAAATGCATTCTACGAATAACTATCTGTGTACTAAACCAGTTACATAAAGAAAACTCTGGGACTGAGTGTGGTGGCTCACGCCTGTAATCCTAACACTTTAGGAGACTGAAGTGGGAGAATGCTTGAGCTCAGCAGTTGAGACAAGCTTGGGCAAAATAGTGAGAACCCATCTCTATAAGATTAAAAAATATTAAAAAGTATAAAGAACTCTGATCTCCTAATTTGAATCCAATCTATCAAATGTTTAATGTGTTTTATAATAGAGTTATAGACTTATACAGGGGTGGAGTTCTATCCCTGCCATTTATTATTAACAATATTTTACAGATAAAGAACACGAGGACGTTTAAGTACCTTGCGTGATATAACACAGTAAATAAATGGTGAGTTATCTCATGCCACATAAATTTTGCTAAACAACTATAACAGGAATTCAGCGTTGGGAGTTTGAGGAGGAATAAATCACAATGAGTTGGAGTACTTAGGGACATTTTAATTCAGTTTTGGATACTGAATTGTACCCGGAGGAATATCAAGATCTATAATTACAGAATTTTTGTAATTCTAAATATTAACTTTAGTAATGTACATTGATGTCTTACTCTGGGCTGGGGGATTGTGCTAGGTATATTCACATATTAAAACCAACAAACAAAAAAAGTTGATGAGATGACTAAAACCCCCAGTCATTATGCATAAACATGCTTGTTTTCTTTCTGTGTGAAAGAAGACTCTGAAAAGTGAAGAGAAAAGTCAGATTAGCTCAGGACCTCAGGATTCAAGGAACAACATGGTGTTGAGTTCTTTGTGTTTTATTTGGCCCTTATATCCCATCCGGAAGCTGAAGAAGCTGGTAACCCAGAAATGCCAAAACAACAACCAAAAGTCTGAACAAAAGCGTGTTCCAGAAAGGAGACAGCCTAGGAAAAATAAAACTTTTAGACAGTAATCACTCTGTTCCAACTAAGCATGACAGATAAAACTGTGGCCCCACCCACACCCATACAATGAAGGGCAAAGTGGGGAGCCTAGACCCTCCTGCTTCAGAGGCTATTGTGAAGTGCCCCCAGACCTCCACCAGCGAGTTGGCAGAGAAGGCTGAGTGGGGATCCAGGACTTTTCATCCCCACTGGATGATAGCAAGGTCCTCCTGCCCCCTGTGGTGTCAGCAGAGACCACTTCCGTCCCTACAAGTATCCGTAATGAAGCAATGCTTGTCTCTCCTTTGGGACCCTCTTAGAGGGTCAAAGGAGGCTTAGTAAAGTCATGACTTTCACCACTCCCATGGTAACCAAGCATACCACCTACCTCCCATTACCGTGTCAGTGGAAGCCTTGAGGGGCGTGGTAAAGAGGCATTCCTACCTCTCTCAGCCAGGGAGATGCCAGTGGAGGCCTAGTGGGAGCCAAGACTCCTACCCCAACTGAGAATAATGTGGAACCCTTCGCTTGGGTGTCAGGGGAAGCCACAGATCACTTTCTGTGTGATTTCAGTTATATAAAGGCCAAAATTAAAGAAATGGATAACAGATTAGTAGTCACCAAGGGTTAAGAGATAGGTGTGAGTGTGGCTATAAAAAGGCAACAAGAGGGATTGTTGCCGTAATGGGAGTCCAGTATTTTGTATCTTGAGTATATCAATGACCCTATCTCATCTGATACTGTATTAGAGTTTTCAAGATGTTACCAGTGAGGGAAACTCTAAATGGTATACCAAATCTCTCTGTATTATTTCTTATAACTGCATATGAATCTATAATTATCTAAAAAATTTTAAATTATGAAAAAAATCTTGATGAAGCATAGCTATTATACTTAGAAAGCCATGATATTGAGGTCACATACAGTCTTCTTTTTGTTGTTGACACAGGGTCTCACTCTATTGCCTAGGCTGGAGTGCAGTGGTGCAATCACAGCTCACTGCAGCCTTGATCTCCCAGACTCAAGCAACCCTCTTGCCTTAGCCTTCTGAGTAGCTGAGACTACAGGCATGTGCCATCACACCCAGCTGATTTTTAAATTTTTATTTTTAGTAGAGATCAGGTCTCGCTGTGTTGCTCAGGCTGGTCTTGAACTCCTGAGCTCAAGCAATCCTCCCACCTCAACCGCACAAAGGGTTGGGATTACAGGAATGAGCCACCACAACCAGCCTACATGCAGTATTTTGATTAGGAGACTATGATATAGGTTTGCTGTGGAGAGGAGTAGACTCAGGTACTCCAAATTTTAAGTACACAGGAAAGTGATTATTGTTGCTCTGTGGTTTTTCTCATGCCAACTAACATTTTTAAAAGTCTAAATAATTGGTTTGAAATTTAAACTATTACTGCATAAAATAAGATTGCCAAAAAGCCTGGAATATTCAAAATCACTAATTTGTGTTACCATCCCTAAGAAAAGATTTATATAGAAAGCAAATCGTCATAAAAGCTTTGTATAGTAAATATGCATTCAGGCCATGAAAGAATGATTGTCAAATGACTGGCTACAATAGCTTAAGGACCCTAAGGCACTGGGGGAGTCCTCTTTAGAGTTTTTGCGAAAACCATTCACCACTTTCTCCTCCCTGTTTTCCTTTTACCTTTCAATACCACTTTCTAGTGGCATTATAATACCGTGCACTATTGATGTCTTACTGCTCTCATGCCTTCCCAGGGCTACTGTATAGGAAGGGAAGAGAAGGGACTAATCTTTGTTGAGCACCTACAGATTCAGTCTCTGAGGAATCAAGTCATGTAAAACCCACAAAAATCATCCAGTAGGTATATTACTATTTTACATATGGGTATTTAGTAAGATTTAGGGTGTTTCTCGTGAACTATCAGTTAATGATTATGTGGGTCTGGCTTTTGCTACTTTCTTATTAGATGCTCAGAGAGCTAATTCACCTCCAGCTCTGGGGGTGTTGCCCTGCTGTTACCTAACACGAACTGACCACATTAATAGCATCACACAATGTCATTTACAAAACTGAAATTTAATAGGTTATATTTAATTGTTAACAATTAAACTATTATAAGTGGTAGAATTAGATTCAGATTTTCTGCCTCTAAATCTAGCACTCTTCTCTCATGATTTCTAAAATTTGATCAAGTGGATATAATACAACAGAAAAACATTTTTTCCTTTTCATCATTTCTGACATGTAGCTAGAAATGAACCGGGCTATCCTTCTGACACACTAATGTTTGGCCACTTTCTTGATTTTACCTGCAAGGATTCTATGTTTTTCTGTGTCCATTGTGTTCTAGAAAAGATGGGATTGTGGTAACTACTTACAATTTTAGAGACAAAGAGAAATGAGGAATGATTTGGGTGATGTGTTTTTTGTCCTGGTCTAAAACCAATAGGAGAAGAATCATCCTGTAATTCTGTCAAGAAATGTTCTTTTTGGTAGACTGTTTTGACTGTTTTTAAAATATATCATGGCTCAGAAAGCCTGGAATTCTACAACTGGCCTATAAAATATAAAGAATTGGGACAACTGTTCTGTTCAATTGAGACTGTCACTGCTATACCTATGGGAACTCCTTAATTGATACATGCTCAAAATAGTTAGGAATTGAGAAAAAGAAAACACCAGCTATGTTTGAAATGATGAGAAACTTTCTCAGCTATTATATACCAACTGAAACCTGTGCCACTGCCTAGAGTATTGTAATTCCCGCATGGACAGAATTGGCCCAAATAATTATCCAATGCGGAAGGCAACATAAATAACAGTTCTTACACTTCTAGGTTTCCAGTTAGTAAAAGATGTTCAGGGTAGGGAGAGAGAGAGAAAAACACATTTGGCAGTCATCAGGTTAAAAAATAAATTCACGTTCAGCCTTGCTGTTTAACAAAATGGTGAAGTTGTTAAAGTTTCTGAAACTCTATAACCCCACTCAACACCTCTCCTTTCCACATCCAAATGACTAGTAGATGCTTTTTCTTGGTCTCTTGTTTTATATATTTTGCATTCAGAGGGTTGTAAACTAAAGGACAGTATTAACCATCAATTAAGGTATCGCCCAGTTAAGGTAACTGCCACATCAGAAGAATTTGCATATAAACGAGTGCTTTTGAAAGCTTTAAAGACTTAAATGAGAACTCTAAGGGTACATATGGAGTCATTTCTTTAGATGGAAATTAGGCTGTGCATAGTGAGGGTTGATCTCGTCAACCATATGGAGGTGGTAGCTTGTCACCACATAGAGAGTGGGTAGCTCAATGACAGGCATTCAGAACTTTTAACCTTAGGTAAAACTATCATGACTGAATCTGAACTTTCAACCTGGTTTAATATGGTAACACCTTTTGTTTTACTTCCTTGTATTTACTGCCTTAGAAAGAAAGAACACATTCGTTCTCATTCTTGTTATTTTTTGGCAATTGCCTATCTATGTTTAATGTGCAAGAAAAGGGGATTGACTTTCCATTCACTGATTATTTGAGTGACACTTTAATGGGCCACCAGAGTTTACTGTAAAAGGAAAAGATGAACCTTATAGTTGTAAGAAGAGAAAGAATGAAAGAAGAAAGAAGGGCAGGAACATAGGAGGATGGAGAAACATGACACTGGGGTCACCAGGTGGCACCCAGAAAGCAGGGCTGCTGGTACTAGTCCAGTAGAAAGGTGTCTATCCTTCTATATGACAGGTGAGCGGACCTGTATAATGGATATGTGAAGGACACTGTTTGAATATTCAGGAGTCCTACAAGAGGGAATTTTCTGCCAGTTGATTGGGCAGCTTCAATACAAAAGAGAAATTCCCATGTTCACTAGACAGGGTTGACACCAGTGTATACTCGTCCCAATGCAGATGAGAATTTTGCCTCATCTGAACCAGTTCCTCACCTGTTATCTACCCCATAGGCAGGATGCTTGGCTGGATCCCATGGCTATTCCTGGGCTCCATCTGACCACAGTTCATGTTACATATGAAGATGCTTGTTAATGCACAGGAGGATTGTTTTTCAGGTAGCAGGTAGAAGGTGGTATTAATATAGCAGGTTAGTCACCTTTCATTTATTTAGCAAATATGTTAGGAAACTTTCCATGTGCCAAGCACCCTGATATATTATTGGTGATAGATGAAGCACTGTGTGTTCCTACCTCAAGCACTGTTTAACTGGGAGGAATAATTACAGCTTTTATGTTCAGTGCCAAAATGGAAGTTAGGGCAAAGGGCTATGAAAGTTCCCCCCTGGAACACATCAGAGGGAAGGGGATCCATTCTTCTTGGGAAGAGGCAAAAAGGGAAATCATAGATCACAATATATTTGAACCAGATCTGGAAGGATAAAATAGTGCATTAGGCAGAAAAGGAGCAAACGTAATTTAAGACAGAGCAGGTAGTATTTTCAAATCTTAGTGGCATGAACATGCTTAGGGAATTGTAGAGTCTGGCTGAACACAAGCCATGGGAGAAAAGAGTAGAAACTGGGTGTGGAAAGGAAAGCAGGGGCTAGATTAAGAAAGGTCTTTAGAATGTATCTTATGGGCATAAAGGAGTTATCAAACCAGTTTAGGAAGAAAAATGTCATGATGAGAATTGTGTTTTAGTGGTATGAAGCTGATATTAGTATGCTGGATGACTTAGTAGACAGATTATACTCAGAAAGTATATCAGATGTTTCTCCTGGGAGAGTCAGGAAAAGGAAAAATAGGTGTGCAGACAGAAAATAAAAGACAAGCCAAGGTCTAGGGAAAGATTAGGAGTGAAGGGTGTCATGGAATCCAGAAGCAAAGAGCCAAAGGAATGAGGGTGACAGGCAAATAAAAATAGGCCATTTGGTATGAAAACTAGAGAGGAGTTGACTTTTTGGAGGCATAATTCCAATGGAACATTGAGGTGAAATATGTCTTCGTGTCTTCCAACCCCATATCCACTTTCACCACCCTTCTTTACTTGCCTCAAGCCTCAGAAAGCTGACCTGCATATTTCATCAATGTTTTCCCATATTGTCTGGCTTTTATTGGGTTTTTCCAAAGGGGAATGCCAAGAAGAATAGAAGGAAGAAGGAGACAAAAGTCAGGATATCCGTTTCCCAGCTTCTCCCTGTAGGGTCACTTTGGGCCGGTATGGTCCTGGAATCACCGTGCTTTTAAGGTGTCCTGTCTATGTCTTTTTCCTTCTGGGTTCCAGTAAATACGTGATTTTCTTATCTTTTTGGGCCTAGTGGTGGCTCTCATGGCTCCTCTAATACTTACCCTGGGTTATTGCACCATCTCTTATAAATATTATCTTTGTAAATAATATTTTCTTAAATCATTCTAACTCGAGATGTGTGTGTTTCTTATTGGGACTCAGGCAGATAGGGTGGAAAAAGTGATTTTACGAGTTAATTGAATGTAAGAGAGTAGAGACAACACATACAGGCCACTCATAGAAGATATTTAGCTATGTAAATACACAGGTTATAAGTTGAATGGGGACCATAATGGAAAGAAAGTATTTCAGATGGAGAGAGATGACTATATTTATATATTGAGTCAAGGATACTCCCTTTTCTTTAAGTTGACAGGTTAATTAGAATCAAATCACCTATGTAGGAGGCTTCTCATACACCCTAAATTTTGGCAAATTGTCACCTCTAATTCTATTCTTCCTCAATTACCACATATGAGAGGTGGAAAATGGGAGTCCCAGTGCTTGTTTTGAACTTAGAACCCAGAGAATGAATCTAGCATTACGAGTTCTAATTGCTAAGCAGAATGATAAAAGTCACTTTGTAATCACTGTGAAACCATGAAATGGCAAGGAAGAAACCTGCCACATGATTAAGTGAGGCAGAAACAGGAGTAGAGTTTATCCTAGCCAGAAGATTAGTCACAGAAGGGGAATGATCAAGAGAGGGAGGCATCAGTGGGCATGATAAGGGATAATAATTACATCTGTAAATTGACCACCACAGAATTTTGACATCACTTAGTGACACTCCCTTCTTAGAGGGTTGCTGCAGTGGGCAAGTCATCGTATTTTGTCCCCCCAAATTTAGCCTTTTGCTTCAGGTACTTGCCGTCTTCAAGAATGTACTCGATTAAGAGAGAAGCAATCGAGGCTCTATAACGTAATGTCTCAAGGCATTTAGAATACTTTTTCACCCAATGAACAGTGCAAGCAATAAGTGCTATGAGTTCACACAGAGAGAAGGGATCACTGAATAACAGACATATACAAATGACTTATCTATATATGCAAATCCATTGAACAATCCATTGAGTGTGAGAAGGAAGCAATGTCCTCATTTTGTATATAAAATTCATTAAAGTCTTATGGTCTCCATTACTTTGAAGACTCCCACAACTTGTATACAGACTCAGAAAACGGCAAACAGCTTTATGTTGTTTTTTTTTTTTAACCAGCCAACCCCATTAATTACCTAAGAATGCTAGATGCTGAGCACAATATCAGGTGAAATATAGCCAGCCTTGAAAGTCCATGATGTTTCTTATTTTGCTGATATTTCTAAAATGTTTCAAATAACTGTGATACACAAAGAAATAACCATAGACTTGAACTTGGAAGGTGTTAACAGAGCGATTTCAAAATAAACGGTTCTTCTCCACGTAAGTGATTTTACCTCCTATCCTCCCAAAGAAAAATAAGCATAGAGCATCATAATGTGATAATTATAGCACATTACTTAGTAGTGGTCCTCAAGTTTTCATGATATCCCTGAAGCTGAGATTTGTATTGGAAAAGTTAGGACAGAAATTCTGAATAGAAAGAAAGCAAACTAAATGTAAACGGTATGAATTGCTCTACAGGCTGAGGGTAACTAGTATACTCAGGTCTCTTAGTTTTTCAAATAAAATGCTCAATCACTCACCTGTTTAACATCAAGAATTTCAGCGTCTAATTCCTTTTCTATTTAATTGTAACAGAATCCTAGGGAGTTTTTCCTTCTATAGGAGTTTCTACACCAACGAAACCAGGTTGCCACTGCTTCTCACTGCTATTATGTGACAGCTGAAGACTCAGTAACTTACAGGCTGATGGTCAGGTCAGCCCACTCTTCTGATGGTGTTACTGCTTGTTGAGGTTCTGCAGAAGCCACAGTAGTTTTTGAAAGAGAAGGATCCCCTAGCCTCCAGGGCAAGTGTCATCATTCATTGGGTTCCCAGGATCACAGCTCTTAATAATCATCTATTTAAATGTATACACCTAGCCCCAGCCTCAAAGTATTGGATCAGGACTCATGCCTCTGTCTGTATCCTCCAACATCTGGAAAAATCATCCACTTTTCCTTCTACTGACCACCTCTCCAAGGCTGTGGTACATTTTTAAAAAAATCCCCACAAATCAATGGATCTTGTTATATTCCTCTCTATGAGCAATTGGCTAGCGTTGGATTTGCTCAAACAAAACCTACCAGTTAAGGGTGGCATCTCTCAATACTTATAAAAAGTATTATACAGTAGATTATAATATAAAATGTAGCATTTCTCTACCATGAGAAGAGGGTAAAAGGAATAACAAATCTAAAAAGACAAACAAAAAAGGATTATTTAGCAGTGTATTCTCTGGCAGGGCATCTAACCATATAAATTTTTATAATTTCTATAATTGTACTATTTGCTTTAAAATATTGTCTTATTTAAAAGGTTCCCATTTCTAGGGTACAACATATAAAATCAGAGTGGTGGATACTTAAGATGACACATCTACTGACACACATATGTTGGGATTTCACCTTGATGTCTGAGGTCACAGTTACGTTCCTCGTCATGTTTCTGATGTACTCTCTCCTAATAGTGGGTGGGGCATAAAAGAAGTCCATCCCACAGTCCTCGAAGAGTTTACATTAATGGCAGAGAAGGAAAATTCTATACGTATTCATATAGAAGAGTTGGATACTAATATAAGATAGCACAGAGCATAGTAATAAATTAAATGCAAGCATCTAAGATATTGAGAGTACTTCTCAGAGGAGTTCCATGCAACAATATTTATTACTAGCAATAAAAGTATAATTGACTGATAGACTTTTGCCTCCAAAACCCATTTAAAGTACAAAGCACCTTGGCTACATTGTGCAGATTGCCTCACTCAATGCCAACTCCAACTCCTCTTTAGTGTATCTCCCTATCCTTTAGAGGCTGGAAAGCTAAATATTTTCATAATGCCTTCTGTGTGTGACCTAAATTCCACAAGCAAAGCCACCACCTGAGACAGGGAAAGAACTAGACAATGTGAAGGGGCAGCATGGAGACTGACTGAGAATACAGAATGGCACAGGTGTCATCATAGAGTGGAAGTGACTGTGGGTTTTGTTATAAGAGTCCTGTTTTACTAAATGCCTTTTCTCTTGCCTCTATCATCTAGCCTGCTAGAAATTCTGTAACGAACCCCTTTCTGCCTAATTTAGCTACAGGAGACTATGGCATCTGCAACTAAGAAATTCTGAAAGGTATAATAGTATCAGAATGGTTTCAGGTGAGACAGATGAAGGACATGGACGTTGGAGTTGTTTGACCTACTGGCTTGAAGGTAGGGCAGACTAGTTAGCAGTAGAGACTGGAATGCTGGTAATCTGTAACATCTACTGGTGGAAGAATTATTAAATTATTGCCTTTGGTTACTGGGAAAGACACACCTATTAAAGGCAATGGCTATGCTTAGGTAGGCCATGTTGATAGGTGTGAAGAATATAATGACAACAGGCCAGGCTGTTGCTTCCAACTGAACTGAAGAGCACAAAGCAAGAAAGTAATAGGGTCAGGTTTTAAAATCCTGATTCAAGTCCTGAAAAAAGAACTAGAGAATTTCTGTGAGTGCCCTCAAAAGAATTTTGTATTCCTTTGTGTTTATGTAACTAAACATCAAATCCAGAGACTGATTCTGAGTTGATGAAATAAAATAGGGACAATTCAGAGTCTTTCCAGGTCTTGACTAAAAACATAAGGGTATTGACTGAAAAAACTTTAAGCCTAAAAATTCTTAGGTATTTGAGGTGACTTAGTTGATTTTGAGTATTCTGAACCTCCAAACTTTACTGACTCTCTCAGACAGCACTAGCAGCTACTCCCCACCACCCATACAGGGCTGATGAGATTCTTCCTGTTTTATCTGAAGACCCTGTAATCAGTGCTTTTGCAAGAGAACACCTATTCTTTCCATATCCCACCCTACCAGATATGACCTCAGACATACCTCAGTTTGACTCACAGGACCAAAAAGAGATCCAAGTCCAGGAGGAGAAGCTGTTTGCTAATTTGTATTAGCAAATACCTAGGACTTGTTTACTGAAAACTAAATATAACAGTGTCTTATGTTAAGTGAAGATATCAGAAATTCCTCAGTTTTGTATAGTAAATGCAAAGAGATTAAAAAGATGGGATGGTCTTATCAAATGCCATGGCTCACCTGTACTTAAACATGTATGCAAAGATGAGAATGAAAAAGTCCATTTCCTATGATAATGAGAAGGATCAAATATACTATTAGTTCTGATTCTCTGATAGAACTTTGATCCAATGGGTCAACAAGTCATCATATGTGCTATTTCAGCTGCTATCATGAACTTGTATACCACAGAGCTGAGTGTGCTCAGTAGGACACCAACATCAATAGGAAATGAGATATATAGGATTGGGCCTAAGCATGTTCAAAAGGTCTCAACATGTTACATAATGAGATTACTAACACTCCCAATGTGCCCAGTTCTGTGGGTTTACTGTCATTTTTTCTAGCCAAACTATGACTTCATGAAAACTTCCTCTAGTATCAATTGACTGAGGAAAAAACAAGTAAGCTTTATTTATAGATGACTCAATCTAATACATTGACATCAGCCAAAAGTGTGTTGTCTCACTCAGGGGTACTCCTGAATAACAATAGCTATGATAATACTCCTATCGGGCAAATGTTAAAACTAAATATGATGATCACTTTGTTTGAAAAAAGAGACGATTGAGGCTTTAGATATACATCAATTCCATGGATAGGAGTCGAAAATGGTTTGGAAAGATGGTTAGAAACTTGGAATTAAAGAAATATCAGAAGATTATTAACAAGGCAGTTTTGGTAATTGATATATGAATGAATTTCTTAAAGTTGTCCAGAATGTAAGGGCATTTTGTATTAGTCCATTTCCTGCTTTAAAGATACTGCTAGAGACAGGGTAATTTATAAACAAGGGAGGTTTAATTCACTCACAGTTCTGAATGGCCAGGGAGACCTCAGGAAACTTACAATCATGGTGGAAGGGAAAGCAGGCACGTCTTACTTGGCAGCAGGCTAGAGAGACTGTGGAAAGGGGGAAAAGTCCCTTATAAAATCATCAGATTTTGTGAGCATGAACTATCATAACAACAGAGTGGGAGAAACCACCCCTGTGATCCAATCACCTCCCACCAGGCTCCTCACTTGACATGTGGGGATTATGGGGATTAAAATTCAAGATGAGATTTGCATGGGGACACAGAGACAAACCATATCACATTTGTACCCCCAATTGGATGCTTCCATGATTATTGTGGCCACAGTAATCACATGAAAAAAGTAATCATCACTGTTGGTATTATTCAGCCTCTCTTCCCTGACACTCCATATTTGCTCACTGGACTCATGAATAAAGGTGGTTATGATGACAGTGAGGAAAGTTAGGCATAGGGTCAAAAACATGGCTTTCTTATTAGACTGCTCAGGTAACTGCCACTGCTGAGAACTCCATCTGCCAGCAGTAGAAATTAATGTTACATCACAGCAGGCTCAAACCCCAGAGCACTAACTGGCAACTCATGGCAGGTCAATTACATGAGATTCCTTTTTGTCCACAGAGAAGAAAGTGATTTATTGTCACTGGAATAGATATTAATTTTTGTACTCTGCGAGAATATGGATTTGCCTTTCCTGCATTCTCTAAGTTTTGGCCCTGGGGATTTACCAGATGCCTTGTTTACTGTCATAGTATCCCCCACAACATTGCTTCTGACCAACAAACCATTTTACAACCTACCAGGGATATATGGATTTGTTCTTACTGGGACCTGGAGAAAACAGAGATACATGATTTAAAAAAACAAAAACAAAGGACAACAACCAGGAAAAGTCTAGGAGAGACAGTACAGTGTGATGGAAAGTGCTTGAGGCTCAGAGCTCAAGAATGTGAGTTTGTGTCTGATTTCTATAACTAACTCTTTGACCACTAGCAAATTACATACCCTCTTTGGGTTTGAGTTACCCTTTCTGTAAAATATGTAAATAATAGGTAATTCATAGGATGATTTCAATAGAAAATGTTAATCACAAAAATTAATTTTTTAAAAATTTAGAGTCTTATCTTTCACTATACCTAAGAATGCTTTTAAATTATTTGAGAGAGAAAGTCGCAGACCCTGGGAGGAAGGGACATCTGGTTACAGGTCACTGTTAGGTATTCCCCTAAAGCGACTATATTCATGTTTGGTTTCCAATGAACATAATCCATAATAAAGTACGCCATAAAGATAGTATGTATGTTCTTTCGGTCCTAACCTTGAGGGCCACTTCTTTGATTCTTTCTAGTTTCAGGTGAAATCTCTGGCTATTGAACAAATCTGACACTAGAAAGGACTTGCTGGTGCTTCATGCCCTCTGTGCTTACTTGTTACAGTCATTGCTATTTCTCTACTCCTGAACTATGATGGGATGACAGAGACTTCCCTACAAAAATTTCTAACTGTTGGAGTTGTATTTAACATGCTCCCTTTGTTCTGGCCTGCCCATACACACCTGGGTTTCTTTAGCATCCTCTTTCAGATGTGACCCTGGCTGTATTGTTAGTCCATATGGGCTCCTGTACAGGATCTCTCAGTATCGGAACCCCTTTACCCTTTCTTACTCTCCTCTCCTCTTTCATCATTTTTCTCCAGACAATGGAGTCTTTATCTAACCTGAGGACAGGGTGGGCTGACTCCCGTTCTAGTCTTCCTCAAGCTATTTTTATGGATAAAACTTAGTCTTTCAAATGTTAAACTCTTCAAACTAAAATATATCTAGATACTTCAAATCCTGTCCTCTTTGTAAGTTTCGAATACCTATGTTGAAATTTTGAGAGTGAAGAATTATTTTGTTCTATCTGCTTTGTTTCTTTCTACTTGTGTTCTCCCATTGCTGGGATATTACTTGGAAAACTCTGGCAAAATAAATGGGAAATAGATAAAATATTAAGAGAAAATGGAGAGAGAAGACACACACATTTATAAAATCCATATTTTGCCCCACTGTAGGTAGATAGAAGTCAAAACATGGATATACAAATAAACATTCATATATACCAGGTATGTACTTGCGATGAGGTAACTAGACATAGACTTTTCAAGAGACCTAAATTTAAATGTTTTGAACAGTTTCTATAGATAAAGAAAGCAAGTTACTTTGAAATATACCTTTTTGTTTTGTTTTGGAATAGCCAACAGAATCACTATGTCATTCAAATATATGACATGTATTTTATTCATTGTTCTTGGTAAAGACTCTACAGGGTGGAATGATGCCAAATATGAATCCTTCAGTCTAGAATGTTAACTATTCTTTTTATAAATATTAAGGACTTCTCAGTGATGAAAGCTGCACTCCTTTGTGTGGGGAGGCTGTTTGATTCTCTACGTGGGTGTCAGAGAGCAGGGCTTTCATCTCTCCTATGGAGGCAGTTTGACAGCAAAGCAGAGGCCTCAGACATGAAGGTGAGGGTCTGCGTGCTCTGTTATTAACTGTAGAGAAAACTTGCAGTTAATCCAGGCAGACAGATAACACTTTGTATTAGACAAGTCATGGGAAGAGGAACAATGTGCAAAAGGCTCTGAGAAAATAGCACCTTAGGGTAGAGTCAATGGATGAAGGTGACAAAAGACTGGTAGAATGATTATAACATGTAAAAATACCTTTGGTGAGTCTCAGAAATAACAGGAAGACCATGTTTGATGTAGGGCTCAAGTCCATCAAACTCACCAATTTGTTCAAGACTTGCCTGGTTTGAGGACTGAAAGCCCTGCATCTCACGGAAACTTAGTTCTAAAAACAGAGGGATGGTTGGTCCTTGTACCTTCTGCAGATGTTGTGACTTACTTATTCTGAGCTAGGAGAACCAGAACTGAGAACCACTGATATACGCAGATACAGCTAGATGAGTGGTGTTGGGGCTGGACTGTGGAGGCCCTTGAATTTCAGGCAAAGGAGTCTGTGCATTGTTCGAGAGGATTCAGTGCTATTAAAGAGCACTAGGTTATTGAATGGCAAACCCAGGAATGGTGGATTCGAGGGAAGCTGGAAGAGAGGCCATTTGATCATTACACATTGTATGCATGTAAAAATAATGACATGTACCCCATAAATGTGTACATATATTACGTATCAATAAAAAAAAGAACTAGGCAGTTAAAGTGGGCTTAGATAAGAGTGGTTGTGGGAATGTGAATGTCTTCCAAAGGGAGGAGTTTGACTAATCACTTTGTATAAAGAGTAGTACAAATAATGTAGATTATCTTTTCCCCTTTTTGTTCACAAAATAAAAAAATATCTGGGTCAGATAATCATTATTATATAATGTTCTCTAACTTAGGTTATGTGACAGGTAGACCATCTTAGAGACATAGAGGAAGGCTTCTATGACCTTTCATGGCCTGGCCTTGCATTGTATGCCATAAAAGTGTACAAAATCACATTGTCTATTATGAATTTCTTTTGCCAGCAATCCCTTGGAAGGCAAAGATTTGCTTTGTATGTGCACATTTATGGTTGACAAGCAAAAATATTTGCAGAAAGGTCACTAGGCTGTGTAGAGCATAGGGAACAGGACAGTTGGAATATATTTCAGAGCCAGAAAAATATACTCATAGATTCAGAAATACACTATACTCATAGATTCAGTTCTCCACTCACACACAAGTATATACACTCACACATGCTCTTACAGATAGTCATCCACACACACATGAACATGCTGAGACACACACACCTCTATATTTCTGTTTTAATATCAGGCCTGCTGTAAGCAAAAAAAGATTTGAAAGGAAAATAGATGGATCAAGGAAAAAATCACCTTCATTTTGTTGAAATTTTAAGAAACCTTTTTGAGAAGGATATTGGTTTATCATTAGGTAAATAGTTTCATCTCTCATGAAATCCTATAGACCCTACAGCTGTTCCTGAGGAAGCTCTTAGCTACTGGTCCCTTGGAGGTGGCAGGTAGTAAGGTATCAGATCCCATAATCGAAAGGGCCTCCAAATCCTTTAATAGCCAATCATCATGTGAGAAAACTGTCTCTTCAGGTTTCTTCGCTAAAGAGACAATGACTGGTTTAAGCCTTGGGCAGAAAATGTCCTGTCCTTTAAGAAAGGGACAAAAGGTTGAGAAAGAAAGATATTTGATTGAATGTGCCCTGCAGGTAAATGAATGATTGCGGTGTGAGTGTAAAAATAGATATAGGCAATTTATATTGAGATATAAACAAACACATTAATATATAGATACAGATACAAATATAAATATAGTTTTATCTAGAATAGAACTAAAGAAAGAAGTAAAATTCCAAGCTAGAGATTTAGGGCAGATTTATTCTGAGGGTATATTATACCATTTTCTTTGGAGAATTTTGAGAGTAAAGAATAGCCTTAGGTGAATTATGAAACAATGAAACTGAAAAAGACTTTACAGATTCTTGTTTGACAGAGTAGTCAATGTTTACAGAGGTGGGAAATGGTCATATACCATCATTAGTGGTCTAACCACTAATCCAGTAATCTGCCATAATAATCTGCCCAAGAAGGGGTGGAAGAGACCACCCACAAAGTTATCATGAGAGACTAATGATTTAAAACTAAAGTAGAGATAAACAGACGGTGACTTGGAAGAAGCTAGGGAGTCTGTGGGTAGGAAGAGGAGAATTTCTTTTCATCTAAAGCCAGTTAGGGGGGAAACAAAATAAAACAAACACACAAAAGAAAAACAAGATCAAACCAGCACAAACGTAAGTCAATTAGGGTCTTCCGATTTTTTATCAATGGTGGACAGGGCTTTCCTTCCATGCCTTTCCTGAAAGAGAGGAAGGAGGCTGGAGCACTTCTGGAATGTCTAGAATGTCTTTCTCTCTGTTCTTTGTGCTAACTAGTACCTGACTTCCTCTGATCAAAGAAAGTTGTGTGTATACAACTAGTGTGAATTTCTGTGAGCCCCTTCTTCCTGTAGTCTGTCTTAGGTCTCACATCTTGGAGACAGCCAAGTAAACATATTACAATTGTTAAAATTAGCATAAATGACAGGGTTCTGGGAAGGTCACAGCTTTGAAGGAGGGTAGTACAATAGTTCCATGGGGGGCAGTTCATCTTTTATCAGTTTATCTTTTTGTGTCTGTTCTTCATGGTTTGCTTCCCCTCTGGTTTCTTAGTGATTACAAACCCTTAGCCACACCCTCCTCACTTTCTCTTCTCTCCAGGGCCAGCTTTGTAACTGACTGATCCTTGGCAGCTTTCTGCTCAGCACTCTCTCTCCTCTGCTGTCCAGGGTCTCATGGCCATGACTCTCTTTCCATATTCTCCTTCTCCCTAACTCTATTATTTCTAAATCAGTGCTCTCTTATCTGCAACCTTAAAGAAGGTTTAATAATCTGTTTGGGGCCAGGTGCGGTGACTCATGCCTGGAATCCCAGCACTTTGGGAGGCCGAGGTTGGTGAATCACCTGAGGTTAGGAGTTCGAGACCAGTCTGGCCAATAGGGCAAAAACCTGTCTCTACTAAAAATACAAAAATTAGCTGGGCATGGTGGTGGGCACCGGTAATCCCAGCTACTCGGGAGGCTGAGGCAGGAGAATTGCTTGAACCCAGAAGGCAGAGGTTGCAGTGAACTGAGATGATTCCATTGCACTCCAGTCTGGGTGACCAGAATGAAACTCTGTCTCAAAATAATAATAACAATAATAATCTGTTTGGAATATTAGCGAAAACATAATTATAATAGGCTATTTTTACCTGGGAATTTGCATACCCGCTGTTTGAAGCCACAGGACTAACTCCTCAAGGATGGAATTTTAGGCAGCCTATGATTCTGGTAAAGATAATTTTAGGCAAGAGGATATTCAAGTATTCTGTAAATTACACCAGTTTTGATGATATGTATCATGTCAAGTGTGTTAAATAAGCAATGACTCTGCCTACTTGTCCTCATACCTAGCCTCAGGGTAGGGAACAGGGGAAGATGTGACTGGAGGACCTTTAGGAGTCCTCTCTCCACTGCGTTGTGAACATATCACAACTTCTGTCTGCATTGAGGGTTTGCCTTTGCTGTCCCTCATGTTTCCTTTCTCTTTTTTTCTGTTCTCTAAAATGTACACAAGGAAGAAGGCAATGAATACTGGAGAGACTCCTCAGGAGTAAAGAACCAGCAGGAGAAAGGAGTGGCCCCAGTCCATTCATTCCCTCCACTGAGGGTGACTTGTCCATGGTCATGCAGGACAAGAGGGGCAGCCTGAGACCAAGGACACAGGGCCACTCCCTCCCACCACAGCCACCTCTCCTACACTTACGCACTGTGCTCTCCACAATGTTCATTTTGGGGAATCAAAAGGAGAAGCAAAAGAATGAACCCTGTCATAGAGGAGATGTGGCTTCAGGTTGACTAGGTAGGAAAGGATATTCTGTCCCTCTTGTGTCTTTTTAGAAAGTGGCTCACATGGGTTAAAATTCTAGTCAGTAGTGTCATCAGAATAAACCCTGGGCATAGGTGACATCAAGAGAAACTCAAATGGAGGGATTCCTAAGGGTAGACTCATGGTAATAATTCTCATTTATTAAACACTTTAGATCTATATGTATCTGTGTGTATATACAGACATACACATACACACATATATAATACATATTATTTCAATCTTCATTTTACATGTGAAGGTCCTGAAGATTAGTGATTTGCTCAGGGTCACTCCAAGAATGTTGGAGATAGCAGTTGAACCCAGTCTGTTCATTTACAAGCCTGTGGCTTAGTTTTTCTGTATTCTGTCTCAGATTCTGTGATCACAGGCTAATCTTGAGACTACTCAACTGCAGCTAAAGTTATGCTAGGCCTCTGCACAGAAAGAAAGGAATAACTTCTATAGCAGACACAACACCAGAAACTTGTGTGTATCCTATTTAATCATTGCAGTGACACAGTCAGAGACTTATTATTATTACCACCTTTTTATAGATAGAGGAGCTGAGGTCCAAAGGGTTTCCAAGTTAATTCAGCTGCCAAGAAGAATACAAATAATGGTAATATTTATGATGGCTTATTATGTGCTAGGCTCAATGCTAACTTGTTCATATTTCCAAACCAGTAGGAGGTCTGAGAAGTGAGCCATCTCCAGGAAGTTAAAACATTGTTCTCCACGTGAAATGTGAAAATGCAAACATTTTATTTATGATTAAAGAAAGTCCTCACTAACATATCAGCAGGGATCAGTTTGCCAAAATGCTTACCAGAGGAGAGGGCCATATGGGACATAGATATTTGATTGAGGGAGAAGTAAACTAAGACACAGTCATTGCGAGATGAAGAAAAAATACTATAAAGGTAACTGGTATCTTTGCTGATTTGAATATTATTTGAATAAATTATGAATATTCATTTTTCAGTGTTTTTATTCTTAGAAGGCCTGTTACTGGTGGATGGAAACTCTATGGTTCCAAAAAAAGTTATGTGATCTTGAAGTGCTTTCTCAAGGGAATGAATGATGTTTCCCTGGGGCATTAAATAGCATGATTTCTCTTTGTGGTCTCATGTCATAATGGTGTCAGTGCATTTCCAATGATAATTCATTGAGCTTTCTGACTGGTCCTTGTGATATGGAAGGGAAATGCTGGGAAGGAAAGGGTGTGGTCCCTTTAAATGATAAGGAAGGGGGAAGGGAAGTGCTAGGTAGAGGAGGGAATGGTCCCTGGCTAGGGCTCCACCCCCAGGCCTTTGTCCATGGACCTCGGTGAGGACAGGCATTTTTGCAGCATGGGCGGCTGGACATCGAGAAGAATGCACCAGTGTAGGATCACACCAGCACCCAGACAGGGCATCAGGCAGCAAACCGAGGCAGTTTGGCCAGGGCAGTTGTAGGAGAGCCCAGGCCATCAAGTGGCCTGACTCGAGGGGAAAACCATCTTCCTTCGGCTCCCCCATCTCCTGAGAGCTACTTCCGTTCAATAAAACCTTGCACTCATTCTCCAAGCCCATGTGTGATTTGATTCTTCTGATAGACCAAGGCAAGAACCCTGGAATACAGAATGCCCTCTGTCCTTGTGATAAGGCAGGGATCTAACTGAGCTGACTAACGCAAGCCACATATGGATGGCTAAACTAAAAAAGCATCCTGTAACACATGCTCACTGGGATTTCAGCTTAAACATCCACCCCTACACACTGCCATGGGGTCATAGCTCCACAGCCTGCCCTTCCCTATGCTCCCCTAGAAGTTTGAGCAGCAGGGCACTGAAGAAGTGAGTCACACCCCCATCACATGTACTGCGAGAGGGACAAGGGAACTTTTCCATTTCACTTGCACTTGTGTAGACAAGTATTCGGTGGTGCAATAGACCCATGATATACTTGGCAAAAATGAATACACAAAACATTTCCAAATTGAATAAATGGGCAAGTAACTTTGGGAAGCGCTGTAATTTCATATTCTTCTTTCTTAGGGATTTATAATTTTCATCAGTTTACTAAAAGTTCTGAGAAGTCCTGTAGTGAAGAAACCAGTCTCCCAAATTTATTTGCATTGGGATCTTTTGGATTGTCCAATGGGAGGAAAACCTCCTGGTGTAAGTATTATCAAACTCTATGATCACAGAGAATTCCAAGTCCAGTTATCTATTTATGTTGCTGCTTTTCTCCAAAGCAGCTGGTGACTTTCTACAGGATAGATCTTTACTTTCTACAGGGTGGATAAACTATGTCTTATCTCTTTAATAGTAGATCTTTTTTCCTCATACTTTGTTCTTTTATTTATTAAAAGTGTTATAAACATATTTTATATTTTTATCCAATATTATATTGTCAATGGTTTTTTTCCAGGTATAATATTACTCACAATAATTCATGGTAATTTATTTCCTTATGAGTTATTAATTTTGTACTTTGAGCTCAATTCAAAGTGTAACCTGACTGATTGGTCTTTGTTTCTGCCCAGGTTGCTTGGGCCTTATTATGTGAGTACTCAGTGTGGTGGCTTCTCAATCATGTACAAGCCCGAGTGGGTTCAGGATTGAGTTTATAACTTTTCTATGTGGGGGGGTGGGGGGAACACATCTTATTTATTTTTTTTAATTAGAGTCTGGATTAAGACCTTTAAGCTTCATTTTGTCGTCTATGATAAGCCTGCATTTTTCATTTTGTGCATCAAGAATTCTGGCTTTCTATCAGGATCTCATTTCTATCATCGCATTCCATATGAGCCCAACATTTACCGCCTATCATTTTGATGCCATTTAAATTCACACTTCTTGGTTAATGAGATGAGTGTATGTGGTTAGGGCAGCCAGAGCCTTAGCCTACCCATTTGAGACTCAGTTCTCCTTCAGGGTCTGGTAATCTGGAACTTCCCTAGCTTTCCTATTTCTTCAGATCTGTATCTTAAAATATGTTAGTGGCATTTCTTCAAAACATTACAATTCTCTTTAGAGAAAAGTTGTTTTGTTCTTATTAACTATACAGCTGTATTGTTGAAAACAGATTTTAGAAATGTCTTAGAGGTCATCTAGACTAATGCATTATCCAATGTTTGAATTCTCCTACTTCTAGTAATATCACTATTTATGGAAAATTGATGTGTGCCAGGAAGTTTGCTAAGTGCTTAAATGCATCACTTAACACATCCTTACAAAAAATTCACTGATTTAAAAAATTATTTGTAATACATATGGAAAAAAATGAGACTGAGAAAGGTGAAATGTTCACATGCCAACAAAGCAACTGCAAAGTCTGGATGCAAATCAAGCTTTTTTCTTTTTTTCTTTACTTCTTTGTAGCCCATTGGTTCCTACTGCACTGTATTCCATACTACAGTTTTGGTACTAAATGCTTACTCAGCTTATTCTTAATTGCTAGTAATAATGTCAAACGTACTGTTTTATTTTATGTAATGTCATTCCATGTAAATAATTAGCTTATTGTTATGTTATTAGTAGTAATTCTTTTTTCTGGTGAGTCACAGTACTTCAGGCATTGGTTTTAATCTAAACCTTTGAGTTCACACCATGTCAGTACTTCAGTATTGAATATTTACATTTTTTAATAGTTCCTCATATAAAATTCTTTATCCTTTCTGGTCACTCTTTAGATGAACTCCAGTTAATCTAATATCACTCAAAAAATGTTATTGATGACTGAATATAATTTTCTAGGTATCAGATGAAGAATAATGTGTGGATTTGACTGACATTTCTAAGATCTAAATTTCTTTAGTCACCTTTGGTAGCACTCTTTAGAAAATTATACTTACTACTCTTTATTTTCCTTTCTTCTACATTTGATGTGAATAGCTCTGCATTTTTCCCCCTTTTCCACTAAAGCCAGCTCATATTTCAAAGGTCACCAATAAGTTACAAGTCTTATAGCTAAAGTCTTTTATCTGTGCCTTACTGAGACATTTTAATGTCTTTGGTCAATACCTGGCAAGACAAGTTTTAGTGAATGTCATGATAAATATGTGACGCAAAGCTGTGAGTTATTCTGTCATTTACCTCTGTTGGGGGAGATCATGACCATCTTTTGTGACAACGCTTGTGTATGAGGCTGGCAAAGATGGAGTGGTCAAGAGTGATTCTTGCTAATCCAGTGGGTGGGTGGTGGTGATGGTTGGGCTCAGTTCAACTATATATTTGTGGAATGTTTAGGTTGAGGTAATCAATGAGTAGTCCTCTATGTCATTCTGGAATTCAAGAGAGAGATGTGGACAAGACTCAGTGCCTGAAAGTTCTTAATATATTGAAGATATGTTAACTTCCTATTGTTGCTATAACAAATTACCATATACAGTAGCTTAAAACAGTATGAATTTACTACCTTACAGTTCTGGAGATCAGAAGTTTGAAATCAGTCTCATTGGACTAAACTCAAGGTATTGACAGGCCTGCTTTTTCATTTTATTTTATTTTTCCTGGAGGTTCTGGAGGAGAATCCATCTTCCTTAACTTGCCCAGATTGAAAGGGTGCCTATATACTTTAGCTTGTGGTCCCCTTTCTCTCTCTCATACCAGCAGCATAGCATCTACTCTTCTGATTTCTGATTCTGTTCTTGTACCTTCTCTTTCTCTGATCATCTTGCCTTCCATGAGGCTCTTGGGATTACAGAGGGTCCACCTAGATAATCCAGGATAATCTTTCTATGTCAAGATGTTTCACTCAATCATATCTGAATAGTCTCTTTTGCTATGTAAGGCTATATATTAATAGGTTTGGGGCACTAGGATATTAATATCTTTGTGTTGCAGGCAATTGAAACTGTGAAACTACACTAAGAGAGTGTATAGACAAATAAAAAGAAAAGAGAAGATGATTTGGAGAATATTAACTTTTAATGAGCAATAGAAGAAAGAATCTTTAATAAAAGATCATGAAAAAAAAAGTGATAAGAAAGGTTGAAGGGAACTGTGATGTGGGGGTATAACCAAGACCAACAGAGAAGAGATTTTCAAGAAGGTAAAACAGTCAAGTATGTGGAGTTTTTTAAAGATGTCAAGGAAGAGGAAGGGTAACTATTGCTTGACATATTTGGCCATTAAAAGGTTCCTGAAAATTCATGAAGAAAAGGCTTTATATGCTCAAAACCCTGCTATACAAAGTAAAGTTATAGAGCTTGCATATTTCCAAAGAATTTCTCTGAAAAAAATAAAAATTTAGAAAGTGCTGACATTTCCAGACGTATGACTTAGCAACTTGAATATCTGAACTCTTCAGCACCGTGAATTCCCTCAACAAGCATGTGGTAATGGATAGACTTTGGTGTCACCAGCACTCTTGATTAAATTGTAGTTCTATTACACACTAGCTTTGTGTCTTGGGGTAAAATACTAAAGCCTTTAAACATTTACTCAGTTTTCTCCCCTATAAATTAGGATAATAATATTTAGTTTGCAAGTAATTGTTAATATTCCAATGAGAACAATATAAAATGCCTGGCACACAGTAGCTTCAATAAATGATATTTAATATTATTACTAGCACTATGGAAGTACTTTCTTAAAAAATATGTAAAGTATCACAAATAGCAGCTGTTATAATTTTAAAAGTTTTTCTAGATTTCAAATTAGGGATGGGGTCAGCAAAAGTATGTGCATGACTAATAGACTTCAAATCAAGCCAATACTGTGTCTTACAATTACTATGTTCTCTCTTTAGAAATAGAACATCAAATGAGAAGATATTTTTGTTTTCTCCCATCAGCAATGACAGCAGTCATTTTCAGGATTTCAACTGACAAGTTTCAGAGTTGCTTTGCCTAAGGTTCATGTCCCTGATCTGCACCTGTACCCTGCCCACCCTCACCCTTTTTCTGCCCAAATAAATCAGTCTGGGATTAATCTTTGCAGCTTCATTCCTCACTGCTCCCCTCAGTGAATAAAATTTGGACCAGAGTGGGGGAATTCCTGAATATGCCATGTTCTTTCATGCCTCTGGGACTTTCTTTCCCCAGTCAAGAACATTTAGTGTATTTGTCTGCCTGTGAGATTCCAAATGGCCTTCTTGGATCAGCTCAAATGTCCTCCTTGACCGTTTATTTGCCCTTGGGTTTAAATTTGTGGCTTTTCTGTATTAAGATCTCTCCAAAATATTAATGATTTATTTCCAGTCATAAACTAGCTTTTCTTTTTCAGCAAATCTTTCCTTTCCAAGCCTGAGAGAGAGAGATAGCTAAAGGGTAGAACTCAGAAGTGGTTCATTTTCTGATATTTATTATTCAGGAATGCTTGTTAAAATAGTAACCTTTCCTATTAATGAAAAGAGTTGATACAAGGGCAACAAGTGGCAAAAACAGCTCTTGTTCAGCTGTAGAAGAAAACATCTTAGTAACCCAGAGGGTTAATTCATCAAGAAGATATTCAGAATGGTTTCTATACACAGATGCATTTTGCAAAAGGCAGAAATAGATCTGTCGTTTCGCTCTGTTTTCTCCAAGAATCCAGTGGCATTGAGGAAAGCAGGTGAAACTAATTTAATGTTCTATTTAAATATTTCAGGTATTTTATTTGCTCAAAGCAAAATATCTCATTCAATATCTTATTCAATAAAGGCATGTCAGGCCCTAGAACTGATGATAGCCAGGTGAAAAGTCTGTCTGGATAGGCAACGAGTCCTGAAGTCCTGATTTTCCTGCTGCAGATTCAAAAGACTAATAGAAGAAAAGAACAGGGGTTGGAATCCATAATGACATTCAGTTCTTCCCCTGTACTGACATCTCTGGGTTACAGAGCTCTTTGAAAAGGAATTCTCACTTTACAGGGGTGTTTTGGTTTGCATCTAAAGAAGTTGAAACTAAGTGCCGGGCAAAGTTGTAGTATCGAAGAGGCTGACTTCAGATTATGCACAAACACACACTTTAGAGTAGAGACCAGATAGGTTTGCAAGTGAAATATTCTCTGGCTTTATTCAAAAAGTGATTTTCATTTAGTTAATTTTCATTTAGCTGTGCTTACTTATACAGGAAGCAGAATCTTTTTTGTTCAGCAAAATACTTTGGTTTGTTGGTTTCAGATGACCCAACAGGCACTTGCTTACAGGAATGAGGGGAAACAATCAGGTGATTATTAAGCTCCTATGTACATTGAGGTCAACGTAGTGTGGTCTAATAGTCTAATAATAGTTTGCTCCTGAGCGTGACTCTCCAAGGACAATGCTAGAGAGGCAGTATTACATTACAGGTGTAGGGTATAGGAAGGCATAGTAACAAGACATCAAGAGTTGAAAAAATTAGAACCCTTGGGGAATATTGTACAATACAGCACAATCCTAAATTATTTGGGACATAATTAAATAACAAAGTTTAAGTGCCATACATTTATTCTTATTGTGTGCTGGTCACCCTATATACAGACGGTTTGATGGATTTAAAAGCAGAGAGACAGGCTAGAAATAGGAAAGAATGCTGAAAAAGAAGTTTCTACCAGTTTTCTGCAGAAACAAGTCTAAAATCTAGAGTGTTATCAGAATTTTACTCTAGCTACTTCTGCCAAGTAGCTACAGCTACTTTAACTTCTTACCTTCCTGTCCTTTATTTCCCAGCCAAAATAAGATATTCATCTCTGTGTGTTTCACACATGTTCACAACCCCCCACCCTTAGGCGTCACATACTGCCCTTGCAGAGTCACTAAAGGTTTCTGAGTAGCGTTCAAATCTCTCTTCCAACTGACCATCCTGGTGGGAGTGGGCAAGAAGCAGTTGACACTATGGAAATTAAGGTACATGAAAGAATTTGGACCAAAAATGTAGACTTTTGTGCAATCAATACAAGAGTCAGGGTTGAGGCAATGCATGAGTGAGTTCACCTGGAGAATATAATAAGAAAGAACATAATAAGAGAGAAATAGAATAAGAGAAGATAATAAGAGAATATAATAAAAGAGAAAGAAAAACCATAAGGACTGTCTGTCCATCCTTCAGTGGAAAGAGAAATTAAGAGAAGAAATGAGCAGTCAGAAAGAAAGGATGGACATAGGGAGGAATTTTAGAGTGAGTGATCATTAGTGTTGATTGTAATAGAAAAATCAAAGAAGATTGAGGGTGAGAAAAGTCCTGCTAAACTGGGAGAATTGGAAATTAAATTTTTGTGTCAAAGGTTTGTCACTGTAGTGGCAACAGGACAAGACTGGCATGAAGTGAGCAGGGAATGAGAAGGAGGCAGCAGTGGAGGCCGTTGAGTAGTGACAACTATTTTGAGAATATTATTTGAAGAAAGGAGACAGATGGGACGGTAGCTTGAGGGTTGAAGTGAGATTCAAAAACCCACTTCTTCAGTAACATTTCTCAATATCACAGTCATCATAAAAGATTTTTGTGTGATTTTTCCCAAAGCATTCCTAAAGGCCATCTACTGTACATGTGGTGAGTCCTGGAAAAAGTCTTGAATTCTGGACAAATAACTAAATCTTGGCAGTCTCCATATTCTCCACCTGAAAGTAGGGATACCAATTATTGGTGTTCAAATACATGTTGTGAACATTCCAGGAAATATAAAATCATTTTTAAACTGCAAAGCCCATACAAAATATGGTAGTACTATCATTGTAATCAGCTATGTGATTTTTTAAAAGTCTAATACAAAAGATTCCAAAATATTCCAAAATATTTATATTTCAAAACATTTTAATACAAAGTAATTTGATATGTAACAGTTCAAAATTAAAGTAAGAAAACGACCATTTACAAAGTACTCATACTAAATGCCAGGCATAGAAATAGATACATAAAATTATTCTTTTAATTCTCTTTAGGGAACAATAAGATAAGTATAGATTTGTTCATTTTACTGATGGAAAATAGATCTGTGAGATATTAACTAGTACTCTCAAATTCACTTAACCAGTTAGGGAAGAGTCAGGATTCAGGATTAGAACCCATATTATAAAGTTATAAATCCACTTTGCTCAATCAATATAAACATTTGTTTCTCAAATTTCCTTGTATTATACATATAAACAAGAACTCTAATAAAATAGTTGTTTGATTTGGCTGGACATATTCATTAAAATAACTGCTTATATAATTATGGACTAAATTCAAATTTGAAGAGGAAATCCTTATGAAATATAAAAGTTTCTGGGATTTTTCTGTGTATGATTCTCTTTAGACGTCCTGTGTTGCCTGCAGAATTTAGGATCAGAAGTCCTAAATAAAAAGTATTATCTACAAATTATTGTAAATGTATTTTTAGTACAGAAATCCGAACTGTTTCTCATTAAAATGTTCCATTTCCATGCCTTGTTCTCCAAAGTGGTGCTAAGGGTGACTAAGAGAGTCCATTCCCAAATCAAATACTCTCAGTTATATAGAGGTGTAATTAGTAAACCTGCAGTCATATATTTGAAGAACCATGTGAAGACCATTTATCCCTATTTTCACTATTATATAATAGTGAAAATTCTAACTTTACTAGGGACAAAGAAGATAAAGGGCAAGGATACAATGATAATGCGGATGAATGGAAGAAGAAAAGTTATTCCCATGTAAAACCCACTTTCCTTTAAGCAGGAGAAGTGGTACAGAAACATAATGGTTAAAATCTGGGTTTAAACCTAGGCTCCACAATTTACCGCAATTTTGGGCAGGATTACCAAATTACCAGCGATTTTGAGCAGGAGTACAAATTACTAGTGATTTGGGCCTAGATATTTAACTGCTTGTGTCTTGCTTTCCTCATCTATAAAGTAAAATTTTATAATTATTAAATGTGAGTTATAAGAATGCCCAGCCTATAGAAAGCCCTATATTATCTATTATTAATATTTTATTTTCAAAGTTACTCTGAAGATCTTTCTCTTGAATTTATTATGAATAACCAAAACAAATACTGCTATCTAGAAAAACTAAATTTCCTCTTTTTTGTTTTAACTTAAATATGCATTTACTTATTTTTGAACTTAGGTTTCACATGTTTTTTTATTTTTATTATTTTATTTTATTTTTTATTACGCATTACGTTCTAGGGTACATGTGCACAATGTGCAGTTTTGTTACATATGTATACATGTGCCATGTTGGTGTGCTGCACCCATTAACTCGTCATTTACATTAGGTATATCTCCTAATGCTATCCCTCCCCCTTCCCCACACTCCATGACAGGCCCTGGCATGTGATATTTCCCTTCCTGTGTCCAAGTGTTCTCATTGTTCAATTCTCACCTATGAGTGAGAACATGTGGTGTTTGGTTTTCTGTTCTTGCGATAGTTTGCTGAGAATGATGGTTTCCAGCTGCATCCATGTCCCTACAAAGGACATGAACTCATCCTTTTTCATGGCTGCATAGTATTCCATGGTGTATATGTACATTTTCTTAATCCAGACTGTCATTGATGGACATTTGGGTTGGTTCCAAGCCTTTGCTATTGTGAATAGTGCCACAATAAACATACGTGTGCATGTGTCTTTATAGCAGCATGATTTATAATCTTTTGGGTATATACCCAGTAATGGGATGGCTGGGTCAAATGGTATTTCTAGTTCTAGATCCTTGAGGAATCACCACACTGTCTTCCACAATGGTTCAACTGGAAAAACTAAATTTTCAACTCTACTTAATAACAAAATAAGGCTCCTCGAGGTAGGCATAAATTTAAGGAAAGAATATTAGGTCTTATTTAAGGAGAGGAGTTCTTTAGTTATAATCTATTCATTCATTAATTTATTCATATTTATTCAACAGTCATTGTCTATTGTGTGCCTCCTGCCCTATATTTATAAAATAACAGTCAACAATTTCTTCTCCAACTATATGTGCATGTCACTTCTCACATCAAGAGCTGGTGACTATTAACTTTCCCTTGAATCTGGTTAGACTTCCTTTTGCAAATAAAATGTAGCAGAAAAAGTGATGTGCCAGTTTCCTCCCAGCTTTTAAGATAGCTGTCAGCTTCCACTCCCTGCCTTGGTACCCAGTTTCTATGTAAGATGTTCAGCTACATTGAGACCCCTTGTACTGTGAGAAATCCCAAGCCAGACATAATGGAGAGGTCACATGAAGAAGAGAGAAAAGCTTGTCATGTCCGTAGTGGTTCTAACTATCCCCAAACCTGTCAATGAAGAAGCAATTGCCATTTATAATAGCGTTTCAACCCTCTCAGGTGCCATGTGGAACAGCACAGCCCAGTTAAGCCCAGCTCCTACTGCAGATTTGTGAGAAATCATACGTTGTTGTTTTAAGCCACTTAAGTTTAGGGATGGTTTGTTAATCACCAATGGGTAACCAAAACAATGCTTTTAACCCAGAAGCAATATGATGTGAATAGCACCTCTAGGTATAAAGGCTGAGTTGCAGCTAAGAGGTGAGATGACATAAAATTTATAGAAATCTGTAGAAAACAGAGGGTAGTATATTAGTTTTAATGTCTTCTCATGAAGGCAGGTCTAGATACATTTATCAATACATTTAGAGACTAATAGTCTAATAACTCAGAGTGCTAATTTACTAATATATTATCCCAAATGACCCAGAATATATCCTCATCAGCACATTTACCCCGTGCTCCACAAGCTACGGGAATGGTCAATTTGTCATCAAAACGTTTCATGGAATCCAACATGAGGAATTAGCCCTATATTCTTAATGGCACCTAAACTGGATAACCCAGATAAGGAGGGGAGAATATGCATATCAGCTCCTCTGAAAACCCTGTCTGGAGGGTTGCTGGACACATACTGACAAATTCAAGTCATCTGACATATTTCTTAGAGGCTTTATGCTGCATGCTCCCATTAGTTAGCAGAGTCCTCTTTCAGACAGAGAATGCAAGAACTGATTATGATTAGGTTAGTTTTTCCTATTTGCTATGATTGGATTAGATAGATTGACCCAAATATGTTCTCTTGAAACAAAACCAAGAACACTTAAATGGCAACGTAGTCCCCTAAAATTCCTCAGCCTTTGATTTCTGGCTAATGCTTGGGGTAAAGTTTTCACCTTGAGAGAGGGTCTTGCACTGTTGCCCCAGCTGGAGTGCAGTGGGGGTGACCCTAGCCCACTGCAACCTCAAACTTCTGAGCACAAGTGACCCTACCACCTCAGCTTCCTGAGTAGCTAGGTTTATAGGCATGTGCCACCATACCCAGGTTAAAAAAGAAAAATTGGAAAAAGAAAAACTGTAGAGATAAGGTCTCGCTATGTTGCCCAGGCTGATCTTGAACTCCCGGGCTCAAGCATTCCCTCACATCAGCCTACCAAAGTGCCGGGTTTACAGGCATGTGCTATTGCAACCAGCCCATTTCCACATTTTTGCTATGCACATTTATACTCAAATGTTGCCATCATTTAGTATGTTATCTTGGCTGCACATTTTACCATAGAAGCTTTTATATAGATTCCCAGGCTTTTTTATTGCCTATTTGTGATAAGATTGCCTGAAATGTGGCCCTCCTGCCTGGACACAGAACTACACTTGTACCACTTCACTAATTTTTTTTTTTAATGGATAACTTCACTTTTTCTCAAACATAGCCATGGCCCAGGATCTTATTCTTGGGCCTCATCACTTCTCTTTCTATATGTGCATCTTCTCAAATTGTGCTCATTACAATAACATCTGTGTAAACAACTTCTGTTTAAGAAAATTTCAGATCTTTGTTTATCCTGAATTTCTCTTCCAAATCCCGTCCTACCAGATAACTTTATTAAAGCCTTGCTCCTGAATCTTAAATAAACACGTTAAGTGTAGAATTTTAATAGTTTCCCTTAAGTCCCAAGGAACTGTCTTTTCCTTTGACTTTATTTTCCATTTAATAGTTTTTTTTTTTTTAAAGAGCATTCTAGGCTTGCAAACGAAGGGTTTTTTTTTTATTCCTATTTCTCTATTAACATGCAAATTATAACCCAAGTCTTCTAGATTTGGTCTCTGTACTGTTGCTCAAGTCTATCTCTTTTCCATCTCCACCACCAGCATTCTACTTAGGGCTCATTGATGTCCCTCCTAGAATTGCTGCAATAGATCTTTAACTCTCCTCTCACCTCCCATTCAATTTTTCAAACTCCAATTGATTCTATGCAGACTGCCAGTCTGCCCTTCTTAGCCATTCTCCAGTTATTCACTGCTTAAAATCCACCAGGGCTTGTCTTAGTTTAGCAAATAAAACCAACATTTTTCAGTTTGAATTTCCAGACTCCCCACAAACATTTAATCTCCTTACTTTCATATGTATGTTCTGTATTCTGAGTAAATTGGAATCTAGTAGTGTTTACTAAATATATTATACATTTTTTCAGTGCTGTGTACGTACTTTATATCGATAAGGCTCCTTGTCATCATTCTCTTACCTTAAAAAATGGTATATACCTTTGAAGCATGTTGCAAACACAGGTTCTTTCCAAATTTTTTCATAATCCTCCCTGTTTTCTCCTTTTTTAAGTGATTGTAGCAAAGAAATTTATCTGTATTTCTTACAATATTACTTGTAACTCCAGTCTCTTAGGCACAAGACTATCCAATCTTTTCCGCTAAGCTCTAGGATTCTTCAAGAAAGCAGCTGTACCTTATTCAATTTCATAGTTTTAATGACATGCACAGTGCCTGGCACATTGGAGAAGCTTCATAATGTTTGTTAACCTGGAATAGACCAGCATTAAGTAGGCTCCATGGGAATCAAGTCCATGGTCTTAGTCTCATTATCACTGATGCCTGGCCACAAGAAAACTATGTAAGGTGGCAAAATTCTTGTTATATTGAAGCTTTAATTAAAGTACATTTAATTCTCAAGACAAGTTCCAGTTTAGTGACCCTGAAGAAGAATAGAGAATGTCGTCTATTCATTAACTGAGCAGAGGTAAATGTAAGTTCCTCTAGGAATTTCCATTTTAAAACAGCCAATATTGGCTGAGACAAACTGACAACAGAAATAAGTGCCTAGAGATAGAGACGTGGGCAGTCACACAGCTTTTTGAAACTAAATGTATTTGGTAAACTAGCAATGTTGTTACTTCCTGTGTTCTTAGTCTTGTTTTAAGTAGTGGGAAGGATTAAAAATAAAAAATGCAAAACATAAGATTGTTATTCTCAAAGAGCAAATGCTTCTCCCTTCACCTATTCTGTGCCTATGTGTGTGTGTAGTTTTTAATGTTTACTTAATATAATGTATAATCTACTTACTGCTTATTGTGCATAACTTACTCAATATTTGTCTCTCTGCCACAACATCTCTATTCCTTAATACTTGGTATATCCTTCCATTGCATCTATGACAATCTAGGTAAGGATTCAGCAACATTTTTTACAAAGGCCTAGATGGTAAACTTTCTAGTCTTTGGGGCCCAGGAATCCACATACGCTCTCTGTAGCAACTACTCAACTCTGCCATTGTTATGGGAAAGCAGTCATGGACAGTACTGAGTGAACTAGGACGGCTGTGTTCACAGGCTGTACAGAACACACAGAAGGCTAGATTTGGCCCATAGGCTACAGTTTGCTGACCTAGATTATTCATAAGCTCTGAAGGTTTGTCCATCCAAGAATCCTTTGATATTTGGCACTATCTTACTTGAATTTTTCATTGACTTTATTATTGGTTTGGTAGAGATGTAAACTTCTTTTATACTAAAACCAAGAGACGGTAGAGAGGGATTGGAGACAAAAAGATAAAGTAAATGAGATGTCTGGTTCAGAGCATTATGGCAAGGATGGGGGTGAACCAAGGATGGAGACAATGTCAGATAAATTAAAACCTCCCTCTGGTTCTTTCTTAGGAGCCAGGGAGAGTTGGGTCAAACCCAGGAGCTTCCCGACACAATGAGACTTTCTTATTACAGACAAAATAGCCACTGGCATAATCAAGAAATAAGCAACAGAGCCAATTCAATGCCCCCTGAGAGCCTCCACTGTTAAGAGTAAAATCCTCTGAGCAGGAAGAAAAGTCAGCTGAGGAAGACAATCAACATTCAATTCCTTCTCATTTTCACAGACTTGCTTCTCTGAGTTAGCTTGACCTGCCAGGACACTGTTAAGGTGGGGAAAGCAATTCAAGCAGCAGATTGTGACACCACTCCAAACCATGGGGACACTGAGTGTCAGTTTCCTAGTCAGGAAACTAATCATGTTATACGGGACTTCCTTCCTAAAAACTATGCCAGCCTAGAGCAGGCAAAACAAGGTGGATTGAAGCCATATGTTATAGCAGTGAATATTTACTGTGATTAAAATCAGCAAAAATTATCTGAGGCATTTGATACTCATTTAACCTTTAATAACCTTTAATCCCTGATATTTAATTTCCTTCATTTTGATGCAATCTTTTCTTTTTTTTTTAATCTGAGGAATACAATCTTCCTTAATTCTTTTCTTTTTAATCTAAAATTCCTCTCAGGTGAAACTAGGTAACATTAAGGCCTTGCCACAAATTAATTTTACTTGTATGTATGGATTTTTATTGGCATGTTGATATTCTAAATTAAAGCATGGAATGAGACCTTAATTTCTAGTTGATCACATTTCTTCTGGTTCTTGGTTACCCTCACTTTTGTGGTTAAAGTAATACACATCCATTCAAGTTCTGCGTATTGTCTATTACCATTTTGTTTTCTCTTTTCTTAACTTTCTCTTAAGGTCTCAATAACTAGCAGAGTTTTTTTTTTTTTTCTCTCTAAGTTTAATAGTTTACATATTTGATGTCTGCATCCCTGTTTCATGTAACAGATTCCTTTGCTGATTGGTATGTACTACTAGTGGTATATAGATTGTTAACTGTTTACCACAATCATTCCCTTTTCCTCTGGGCACAGAGCTAGATTGTATTTCACAGACTCTCTCACGGTTTAGTGTGACCATACGACTGAGGCCATTGAACTATAGTGGAAATGATGGCTGTCTCTTTCATACCTGGCCTATGAAAACCTCTTAGTTACTCTTTCCTCGCCACTGGCTGACAGTGAAGGACTTAGAAGTCCTGAAAGATGGTGGGGTCATGAGATGGAAAAGACTAGGCACCTAAATCACCCTGTGATAGTTCACTTCCTGACCATGCTCATTGAGTTGTCAGCAAGACAGTAATTTTTATTATGGTAAACCACTATGATTTCTGGGGATTTATCTATTACGGAAGCAAGTATTACCCTAATTTATATGCCACTTAGCCCTATTATGCATTATACTCCATGTTGCTTTCTAAGATTTCATTTTTGCCTTCTCTGCAATCTTCTTCATAGAAGGTACTTGACCCTCAATGAGAGGGATTTTGAAATTCAAAGTAAAATATCACAATCACTTTCATTCCATGTTATTTCAACAACAAAACTAAAATGCAGCTGTTGTTTATCCTTATTCTACAGATGAAGACAAGGAGGCACAAAGAGTTAAGTGGTTTTTCAAAATCATAGAGCAAATTTCTGAAAGGCCAGTATTCGAATATGATCTAGTCTGGTGCCAAAGCTCAGGCTTTTTACATTATGTCCCCTTTTCTATCATGTCCTGGAAACCTCTAAAGATGCTTTAATGTTATCACAACCCAATTGTCTCTTTCTCAACCTACAATGAATACTAAGCTGCTGGAGAATCATTTATGCCCTGCAATGTCAGTGAGACATTTAAGAATTAAATAGTAATAGGAGGGCCAAAACAACATTTTCTTAAACTTTATTAATAATTCACTTTGGACAACATCCAAGAAGTCTGGTTATGCTGCATTCTGTACTTCATAGGGCTTGTTGTGATTCTACCTCTGTATCTAGGCCAATAAAAATATTGTAAAACTTCTAAATCCCAAATGCAGAAATTAGGACAAAACTCCACGGACTTAAAATAAGTTGTTAAATATTTTTTTGAATGTGAAAATCTCACAAATCATGAGTTCCATGAGGTGAGGTGACACTTGACATTGAGATCTACACATCATCTTTATATGTGAGTCACATCTCTTATTTGTACAGCATTTTGATGACCTTGCTAGCACCTGTCTTGTGAGCCCCATGACTGCTCTCATCTTCCAAATGTCTTGTGATGTTCAGCAAGAAAGCTGTTATCTCCACTACAGTGAAAAAAAAAAAGGTTTCAATCACTGATTCTCAGCTAAGCTCATTCATAAGGCCAATTGACAAATGAATAGTTCTCAGGATTGGGCATTTATTGAGTTTCTTTGTGCCAGTTATAAACTTGATGAACATCATTTTACATTATCTTTACATTTATTTAAATATTTATTAATCCCTGTTTTTCAAGTACTATTCTTTGTGTGTGCTAGTATGTAGTGAACCAGATGACAATATTCTTGATTTCAGGGTACTTATAACAATATTTTGAAACAAAAATATGCTCATCATTCTGATATAGGTGAGGACTGAGACTTATAAGCGTTAAACAGTTTATCCAAGCTCAAATAGCTGAATTCACAGAAGCCAGAATTCAAATTCATGACCATTTGATATTAAGTCAGTAGTAAACTTGTCACTCAGGACAGGGCTAGGTTGAAAACACAGAAAAGAAAGTGGAAAATTTCCTATTTTATGGAAATAATAATCTAATTAAGAAAGTAGTACTTACATACAAAAATTGAAGATAATATAATTTGGGGAAAAAACTGTACTGGCAAAATTGTAAGTGTTTTAATATATTTGTGATGAAGTTTAAGAAAAGGGATAGGGTCAGGAAAGTTTTAATGGAGAATTCTACTGTTCTTTGGGTAGAGGTCTACGTGGTAGTGAAGAGAGAGAGCCCAGGGGAGGTACCCCAACATGTTGGAAAATGCAGAAAAGGCAGAGATTTACATTCAGATGAGAAAATAAACACAAACAGAGTAGCTGGTTTAGAAAAAAACAAGTTTAGAGATGTAGATGGGGTCTGTTTGGAGATTGCTTTGAAAGCCAGGGAAAGGAGTTGATATATTTTAGGAGGATATTAGAAAGAAATTGTACTGATGTTTGTGCAAAAGTAAAGTATAAGACAGTCTTCAGAGGAGTAGGCAGCACAAAATGGTAGAACAGAAATCTCCACCAGTCATCCCCACCCCCCAATTCCTGCAAGGACACCAACTTAACAACTGTCTATACAGAAAAAAATATCTCATAAAACAAAAAATCAGGTAAGCCCTCATAGAATCTGGTTTTAACATTGTTTCACTGAAAGAGGCACTAAAGAGATAGAAAAAATAGCCTGGAATAGCCGACACCACCCCTCCTCTACACCCCTCCACCCCCTATCCAGCAGCAGCTGCCTAGTGTGGAAAGTGTCTCTGGACACTGAGGTAGGAGGAGCACAGCATTTGTGAGGCACTGAACTCAGTGCTGTTCTGCTAGTGCAGAAACAAAAATCAGACCAAAGTCAGTTGATGTCCACCCATGGAGGGAGCATTTAAAGCATCCCTAGCTAGAGGGGAACCACAGATCCCAGTGGTCCAAATCTAAGTTCCCACAAAACTCATCACTGAGGGCTGAAGTGTTCTGGGTCTCTAAGTAAACTTGAAAGTCAGTCTGGGCCATAAGGACTGCAACTCTTAGGTGAGTTCTGGTGCTGAACTGGGCCCAAAGACAGTGGACAGGAGCAGTAGGCACAATATACTAAGACGCCAGCTGGGGTGACTAAGAAAGTAGTGACTCTCCAACTCCTTCCCCTAACTCCAGGCTGCACAGTTCACAGCTTCAAAAGAGACCCGTTCCTTCAGCTTGAGGAGAGGAGAAGGAAGAATGGGAAGAACCTGTCTTGCATCTTGGATACCAGCTCAGCCACAGCAGGATGGGGCATGGTCAGAGCTGTGAGGCCTCTGTTCCAGGTTCTAGCTAACAGATTACATTTCTAGACACACCGTGGGCCAGAAGAGAAACCTCTTCCTTGAAGGGAAAGACCCAGTCCTGGCAGCATTCATCAAATGCCAACTAAAGAGCCCTTTGGTTCTGAAAACCAGCTGCAATACCCAAGTACTATATTGAGGACTTTGGATGAGCTTCTGAGACTTGCTGGCTTCAGGTACCATCATGGACACAGGAGGGTAGAGCACCAAGTAGGTTCCTAGGGTCCCTGATTCCAGAAGTTGGCTCTTAATTGGCATTTCTGGACCTGCCCTGGGCCAGAGGCAAGCCCACTCCCCTGAAGGGTGAATCCCAGGCCAGGCAGCTGACTTAAGAGTCCTTGGGCCTTAAAGAAATATCAGTGGTAGTCTGGCAGTACTCCCCATGGCCTGTGATAGTGGTGGTTATGGGGTAAGGTTCCTCTGCATTTGGAAAGGGAACAGAAGAGGAGAAATGATTACGGTTTCAGTGCCAGCTCAGCCACAGTAGAACAGAGCACTAGGTAGACTTCTAAGGTTTTGACACTAGTGCCTGAATCCTGGAGAGCATCTCTGGAACCACTCAGGGCCTGTGGGAACTCACCAACCTAAAGAGAAGAACAAATGCTGACTATAGACTGCCAGGGCCTTGAAAAAACATAGGCAGTAGCCAGGGAGTGGTAACAGCAAGCCATGGGCAAGAGTCAGTGCTGTGCTGGCTTCAGGTCTGACCCACCACAGTCATAGTGGTAGTGATCACGGGCGTGCTTGTGTCACTCTACTTCCAGATTTAGGTGGCTCAGAACAGAGAAATAAACTGTTTGTTTGGGAGAAACTAAGGGAAGAGAACAAGTATCTGTCTGGTAATCCAGAGAATTCTCCCAGATATTGTCTAAGACTGTCAAGGCAGTACTTCTACAAATCTGCAAGAATCACATTGTTACTGGGCTTGAGGTGCCCCCTAAAGCAGACACAGCTTAGATCACAACACCCAAGTCCTTTCAAATATCTGCAAAGACTTCTCAATAAGGATGGGCACAAACAAGCCCAGAGAGTGAAGACTACAGTAAATAGCGAACTCTTCAATGTCTAGACACTGAATAACACCTACTAGCACCAGCACCATCCAGGAAAACATGACCTCATCAAATGAACTGAATAAGACACCAGGGACCTATCCTGGAAAAACAGAGATATGTGACCTTTCACGTAGAGAATTCAAAATAACTATGTTGAGGAAACTCAAATAAATACAGGAGAACACAGAGTAGAAAGTCAAAGTTCCATCAGATAAATTTAACAAGCAAATTGAAATAATTAAGAGAATCAAGCAGAAATTCTGGAGCTGAAAAATCTAATTAGTATAGTGAAAAATGCAGCAGAGTCTTTTAATAGTAGAACTGATCAAGCAGAAGAAAGAATTCGTGACCTTGAAGGCAGGCTATTTGAAAACACATAGTCAGAGGAGACAAAAGAAAAAAGAATAATAAACAATGAAGCACGCCCAGCCTACAGGACCTAGAAAATATTCTTAAAAAAAAAAAAAACAGATCTAAGATGATTAGCCTTAGCCTTAGAGGTAGGGAGAGAGAGAGAGATCAAGGTAGAGCATTTATTCAAAGGAATAATAACAAACAACTTCCCAAACCTACAGAAAGATATAAATATCCAAGTACAAGAAGGTTATAGAACACCAAGCAGATTTAACCCAAAGAAAACTACCTCAAGGCATTTAATAATCAACCTCCCAAAGATCAAGGATAAAGAAAGAACTCTAAAAGCAGTAATGGAAAAGAAGCAAATAACATGCAATGGAGCTCAAATACGCCTGGCAGCAGAATTTTCAGTGAAAACCTTACAGACCAGGAGTAAGTGGCATGACATATTGAAAGTGCTGAAGGATAAAAACTTATACCCTAGAATAGTATATCTGCCAAAATTATGTGTCAAGCATGAAGGAGAAATAAAGACTTTTCTGACAAGCAAAAGCTGAAGGATTTTATTAATACCATACCTGTCCTACAAGAAATGCTAAATGGGGTACTTCAATCAAAAGGAAAAAAAAACATGAATAAGTGACAAGTAATCATGCGAAGGTAAAAAATTCAATGGTAGTAGTGAGTACAAGAAAAATCCAGAATCTTATAAAATGATAACTGTGATGTGTAACTACTTTTATCTTAAGTAGGAAGAATAAGCAATGAGCCGCTAAAAAATAACTACAACAACATTTTAAGACACTGATAGCACAAGATATAAATAGAAAAATAAAAGTTTAAAAGCCTGGGAACAAAATTAAGGTGCAGAGTTTTTATTTGTTTTCTTTTTTTTTTTTGTTTATGCAAACAATGTTAAATTGTTATCAGGTTAAAATAATGGGTTATAAGATAGTATTTGCAAACCTCATGATAATCTCCAACTCAAAAAACTTACAATAGAGAGACAAAAAATTAAAAACAAGAAACTACATTTTTTTGGAGTAAACACTCCAGTCAAAAGACAGAGTGGCTGAATGGATGAGCAAAACAAGATCTATTGATCTGTTGCCTACAAGAAACACACTTGGCCTATAAAGAGTCACATAGAAAATAAAAGGATGAAGAAATACTTTGCAAGTGAAACCAAAAAAGCAAGAGTAGCTATACATGCATGAGATAAATAGATTTCAAGTTGAAAACTATAAGCAGAAAAAAGGAAGTCACTATATAATGTTAATAGGGTCAATTCAGCAAGAGGATATAACAATTTTAAATATACATGCACCCAACAGTGGACCACCCAGATACATAAAGCAAGATTATTAGAGCTAAAGAGAGAGGCCCCAATACAATAATAGCTGGAGACTTCAACACAACACTTTCACTATCGGACAGGTTTTCCAGGCAGAAAAGCAATGTAGAAACATCAGACTTAACTGCACTATAGAACAAATGGATCTAGTAAATATTTACAGAATACTTAATCCAATGGTTGCAGATTATACATTATTTTCCTCAGCACATGGGTCATTCTCAAGGATAGACAAGATCACAAAACAAATCTAAAAACATTCAGAAAAACTGTAATAATATCAAACATCTTCTCTGACCACAATAGAATACAACAAGAAATTAACAAGATGGATTTTGAAAACTATACAAATACATGGAAATTAAACAATATGCTCCTGATTGACCAGCAGGGTCAATGAAGAAATTAAGAAGGGAATTTCTTGAAACAAAGTATCATGGAAAAACAAAATACCAAAACCTATGTGATACAGTAAAAGCACTACTAAGAGGAAAGGTTATAGCTATAAGTGCCTACATTAAAAAAAAAGCTTCAATAAACAATCCAATGAGGTATGTTAAAGAACTAAAAAATCAAGAGCAAATCAAACTAAAAATTACAAGAAATAATACAGATCAGAGCAGAAGTCAATGAAATTGTAATAAACAATACAAAAGATCAATGAAACAAAAGTTGGTGTTTGGAAAGAATCAACACAAATTGACAAACCTTTAGCCAGACTAAGAAAAGCATACAGAAGATACTAATAAATTAAATCAGAAATAAAAAAGAGACATTACAAGCAGTACTGAAGAAGTGCAAAGAATCATTACTGGTGACTATGAGCAACTATATGCCAATAAATTGGAAAATCTAGAAGAAATGGGACAAATACCTAGACACATCCAACCTACCAAGATTGAACCAGGAAGAAATCCAAAACCTGAACAGACCAATAACAAGTAACAAGACTAAAACAATAATAAAAAATCTTCCAGTAAAGAAAAGCCCAAGACCCAACAGCTTCACTGCTGAATTCTACCAAACATTTAAAGAAGGAATAATACCAATCCTATTTAAACTCAAATTCTGAATAATAGAGGAAGAGGAACTACTTTCAAACTCATTATACAAAGCCAGTATTACCCTGATATTGAAACCAAAGACATATCAAAAAAGAAAACTATAGACAAATATCCCTGAGAAATATAGACTCTATAATAAAAACTATAAAACACTGATGTAAGAAATTGAAAAGGACAGCAAAAAATGGAAAAATATTCCATGTTCATGGACTGGAAGAATCAATATTGTTAAAATGTCCATTTTTGATGCAAAAATCTTCAGCAAAATACTAGCAAACCATATTAATTCATTTTCACACTGCTGATAAAGACATTTTCGTTAAAGGCCTTCAAGTCTCTAGAGAGTTCCAAACTTTCCCACATTTTCCTGTCTTCTTTTGAGCCTTCCAAACTGTTCCAGTCTCTTCCTGTTACCCAGTTCCAAAGTTGCTTCCACATTTTAGGGTACCTTGTCAGCAGTGCCCCCACTCTACTAGTACCAATTAACCTTGTTAGTCTATTTTCATGCTGCTGATAAAGACATACCTGAGACTGGGAATAAAAAGAGGTTTAATGGACTTACAGTTACACGTGGCTGGGGAGGCCTCACAATCATGGAGGAAGGCAAGGAATAGCAAGTACATCTTACATGGATGGCAGCAGGCAAAAAGAGAGAGATTGTCCAGGGAAACTCACCCTTATAAAACCATCAGATCTTGTGAGAGTGATTCATTATAATGAGTACAGCATGAGAAAAACCTGCCCCCATGATTCAATTACCCCCAACTCGTTCCCTCCCACAACACATGGAAATTCAAAATGAGATTTTGGTGGGGACACAGCCAAATCATATCACAAACCAAATTCAACAATACATTAGAAAGATCATTCATCATGACCAAGTGGGATTTATCCCTGATATGCAAGGATGATTTAACATATGCAAATCAACCGATGTGATACATCATATCAACAGAATGAAATGTAAAAAAATTACATAATCATTTCAATTGATGCTGAAAAAGCATTTGATAAAATTCAACACTCCCTCATAATAAATACCCTCAAAAAACTGGGTATAGAAGAAACATAGCTCAACATAATAAAAGGCACATACAACAGACCCAAAGTTAATATCATACTGAATGAAGAAAAACTGAAATCCTTTCCTCTAAGATCTGGAACATGAAAAGAATGCCCACTTTCACCACTGTTGTTTAACATAGTAGTGGAAGTCCTAGCTAGAGCAATCAGAGGAGAGAAATAAATAAAGTACATCCAAATTGAAGTGGAAGAAGTCAAATTATCCTTGTTTTCAGATCATATAATCTTATATTTGGAAAAACTGAAAGACTCCATAAAGAAACCATGAGAATTTCTAAATAAATTTAATAAGTTGCAGGATACAAAATTAACATACAAAAATCAGTAGCATTTCTATATGTCAACTGAATAATCTGAAAAGAAAATTTAAAAAGCAATCCCATTTATTATAGCTGTAAATAAAATATCTAGAAATCAATAAAGGAAGTGAAAGATCTCTGTGATAAAAACTAGAAAACACTGATGAAAGAAATTGAAGAGGACACAAACAGGAAAAATATTCCATATTCACGGACTGAAAGAATCAGTATTGTTAAAATGTTCACACTACCTAAAGAAATCTACAGTTTCAATGCACTCCCCATGAAAATACCAATGAACCAATGACGTTCTTCACAGAAAGAGAAAAAATTATCTTAATATGTATATGAACCCACAAGAGACCTATAGTGGCCCAAACTATCCTAATCAAAAAGAACAAAATTGGAGGAATTACATTACATGACTTCAAATTATACTACAGAACTATAATAAGCGAAGAAACATGGTACGGACATAAAAACAGACACACAGACCAATGAAACAAAATAGAGAACCCAGAAATAAATCTAAACATCTACAGTGAACTCATTTTTGACAAAGTTTGCAAGAACTTAACACTGAGGAAAAGGCAGTCTCTTCAATAAATGGTGCTAAGAAAACAGGATATTTATATACAGAAGAATGAAACTAGGCCCCTACCTATCAATATATACAAATCAAAATGGATTAAAGATTTAAATCTAAGATCTCAAACCATAAAACTACTATAAGAAAACATTGGGGGAAACTCTCCAGGACGTTGGTCTGTGCAAAAATTTCTTGAGCGATACCCCACAAGCCAGGCCACCAAAACAAAAATGGAAAACTAGGATCACATCTAGTTAAAAAGCTTCTGCAAAGCAAAGGAAATAATCAAAGTGAAGAGACAACCCACAGAATGGAAGAAAACATTTGCAAACTACCCATCTAAGAAGAAATTAACAACCAGAATATATAAGGAACTCAAACAACTCTATAGGAAAAAAGAAATCTAACAATTTGATCAAGAAATGGGCAAAATATTTGAATAGACATTTCACAAAAGACACAAATGGCAAACACACATATAAAAAGGTGCTCAACATGATGGATCAGAGAAATGCAAATCAAAACTACAATAAGATATATTACCCCAGTTAAAATGGCTTATATCCAAAATATAGGCAACAACAAATGCTAGCGTGGATGTGGAGAAAAGGGAACACTCTTACACTGTTTGGGGGTATGTAAATTAGTAAAACCACCAGGGAGAACAGTTTGGAGGTTCCTCAAAAAACTAAAAATTCAGCTACCATATGACTCAGCAATTCCACTGTTGGGTATATACCCCCAAGAAAGGAAATCAGCGTATCAAAGAGATATTTGCACTCCCATGTTTGTTGCAGCACTGTTCACAATAGCCAAGATTTGGAAGCAACCCAAGTGTCCATCAACAGATGAAGGGGTAAATAATGTATCCATTTTCTTTATTCATTAATCCATTGATATCTATTGGTACATATACACAGTGAAATACTATTGGTCCAATGGTATCCATTAGTACATATACACAATGGAGGATGGGATATAGAGTATGGAAGGATTGTTACCAGAGGATGGGGGTTGGGAGGAGAAGGTGGGGATCGCTAATGGGTACAAAAAAAGTAATTAAAAGTGTTAATAAGTCCTACTATTTGATAACACTACAGAGGGACTATAGTCAGTCACTTACTTGTACATTTAAAAATAAGTAAAAGAGTGTAATGGATTGCTTGTAACACAAAGGTTAAATGCTTGAGGTGAATGATACCCCATTCTCTGTGATGTGATAATTCTACATTGTATGCCCGTATCAAAATATCCCATGTGCCCCATAAATGTATATACCTACTATGTGCCCAGAAAACTTTTTAAAAAGACAAAAAATATAAAAAATAAAAATTTAATTTTCTTTTCAAAAAAGGTTTCAGCATCTACCCAGGTATAATAGAGTGGAAATTCTCAAGTTGTAATTCCCTTTGTGTAAATAATGTTTTAACCCAAAGGAGAAACTCTAGTGGAGATATTTTTGAATTTATTGAGATAATATGAATGGTATGTTGACATAATGTGTTTCTCTAATAAGTTCTGCTTCTAAGAATTCCAAATCCTCTAAATAATATGCATGTTATATTCTGTTCTATTTATAACTTGAGAGTTTATTTGTTTTCTTTGACATTTCTATCTTCAAAATGATGTCTTTACTAAGACAAACAGTGGTATACAAAAGAAGGACAACAATAAAATTAAATAGGAAAAATAACACCAGTTTATGTGAGGTTAACCTAGTAGGCTACATAAGGTAAATAGGAAGTTCATTTTGTAAGTTAAATAAATCAACTTGAAACATACTTTGCAAAAGTTTTAACAGTGAGAAAATTATAATAGTGAAAGAGGTCTAATCTAACCAACCCCCATCTTGCCTTTAATTGCCAAACTGCCCTTAAACATTCTTGGGCTTGGGTCAAGCTAATTTTGTGAGACATTTTGTTTATAGTTTAAATTACAATAGCCCTTCCACAAAAATTAACAGCTTTCGTAAAGCTAAGAAAATGCCCTAGGTTAAGAGTATGGAAAGTGTCTGAATTCTGCTAAGGTCTAGGTGGAATGATAACCAGACATTATTCTAGAGGTCATGAGATTTGCAACTTCCGCAATTACTCCTACAGGTAAAATCACTATTGTAGAACGTAAAAGTGGAAATATCTTTTCAGTTTTTTGCATTTCTGACCACTGATGGCTCCACCTGGATCAAACAACCCCTTCTGTGCCCCACTCAGCAGTAGACTCAGCCCACACAAGGACCATTTTCCACTACCCTAGCATCCTCAACCACTCAGCAACACCAATTCCCTGGCCTACCAAACTATCCTTGAAAAACTAGCCTCCAAATTTTGGGGGAGGCTTATTTGAGTAGTAATAAAACCTGGTTTGCTTAGCCAGCTGTGAATGAATTAAACTCTTTCTCTATTGCAATTCTCCTGTCTTGATGAATTGGCTCTGTCTGAATAGTGGGCAAAATGAACCCATTGGGCAGTTGCATAGTTGTAGCTCCTATTTAAGGGAGTATTTTCTAGCATGGGAATTATATTGGATTTTGCCCCATGACATATTTAAAAAATTAGTGGTTAGAAATATAAACTTTCAGACTGCCTGGATTTATATCATAGCTCAGTTATTTGCTACGTGGCCTTGGGCATAACTACCCTTATAGGATTGCTATAAGAATTACATCTTAACAATTTATGTAAAGAACTTAATACTGATCTTATTGGGGAGAGGCCAAGATGGCTGAACAGAAACGGTTCCAGTTTGCAGCTCCCACTGGGACCAAAACAGAAGGTGGGTGATTTCTGCATTTCCAACTGAGGTATCCAGTTTATCTCATTGGTTAGGCAGTGGGTGCAACCCACAGAGAGTGAGCAGAAGTAGGGTGGGGTGTTGCTTCACTTGGGAAGTGCAAGGAGCTAGGGATCTCCCTCCCCCAGCCAAGGGAAGCCATGAGGGACTGTGCTACTCACCCTGGTATGAAGCATTTCCCACAGATTTTTTCATTCTGCAGATCAGGAGATCCCTCGTGAGCCTACACAACCAGGGCCCTGGGTTTCAAGTACAAAACTGGGTGGCTATTTGGGTAGACACTGAGCTAGCTGCAGGAGGTTTTTCCATACCCCAGTGGTGCCTGGAACCCCAGTGACCCAGGAGAACCGTTCACTTCCCTGGAAAGGGGGCTGAAGCCAGGGAGCCAAGTGGTCTCACTCAGCGGGTCCCACTCCCATGGAACCCAACAAACTAAGAACCACTGGCTTGAAATTCTCACTGTCAGTACAGCAGTCTGAAGTCTACCTGAGAAGATCCAGCTTGGTTGGTGGTGCAGGGGCATCTGCCATGACAGAGGCTTTAGAAGCCGGTTTTCCCTTGACAGTGCTAAGGAGACTGGGAGGTTTGGACAGGGCAGAATTCACCACAGTAAGTATTTAACAGTAAGTTAAACAAATCTACTTGAAGCCAACAGCAGAATTCACCACAGAAGTATTTAACAGTAAGTTAAATAAATCTACTGAAACCAACAGTGAGGCAATGCACCTGCGGCCTGACAGAAATTTAGAAATTCCTCCTCACTGGGCAGGCATCTCTGAATAACATGCAGCAGCCCCAGTCAGGGGCTTACAGATAAGACTCTCATCTCCCTGGTACAGAGCCCCTTGTGGGAGGGGTGGCTGTGGGCGCAGTTTCAGTAGACTTATCTTTCCTGCCTGCCAGCTCTGAAGAGAGCCACTGATCCTGACAAGGGGGATTCTCCCAGCACAGTGCACCAGCTCTGCTAAGGGACAGACTGCCTCCTCAAGTGGGCCTCCAACCCCTGTGGCTCCTGACAGGGAGAGACCTCTCAACAGGGGTCAACAGACATCTCATGCAGGAGAGCTCTGGTTGCCATCAGGCCAGTGCCCTTCTGGGACAAAGCTTCCAGAAAAAGGAGCAGTCAGCAATCTTTGTTGTCCTACAGCCTTCACTAGTGATACCCAGGAGAACAGGGTCTGAAATGGACCTCCAGTACACTGCAGCAGATCTGCAGAAGAGGGGCCTTACTGTTAGAAGAAAACTAACAAACAGAAAGCAACAACAACAACATCAACAAAAAAGACTCCCACACAAAAACTGCATCAAAAGGTCATTGGCCTCAAAGATCAAAGCTAGATAAATCCATGAAGATAAGAAAAAAACAGGGCAAAAACACTGAAAATTCCTAAAGCCAGAATGCCTCTTCTCCTCCAAATGATTACAACTCCTCTCCAGCAAGGGCACAAAGCTGGACAGAGAATGAGATTGATGAATTGACAAAAGTATTCAGAAGGTGGATAATAAGAAACTCCTCTGAGCTAAAGGGGGATGTTCTAACCCAATGCAAGGAAGCTAAGAACCTTGATAAAAGATTACAGGAACTGCTAACTAAAATAATCAGTTTAGATAGGAATATAAATGACCTGATGGAGCTGAAAAACACAACATGAGAATTTTGTGAAGCATATACAAGTAGCAATAGCTGAATTGATCAAGAGGAAGAAAAAATATCAGAGATTGAAGACCACCTTGCTGAAATAAGGCATGAAAACAAGATTAGAGAAAAAAGAATGAAATGAACAAAGCCTCCAAGAAATATGGGACCATGTGAAAAGATCAAACCTACAATTGATTGGTGTACCTGATAGTGATGGGGAGAATGGAATCAAGTTGGAAAACACATTTCAGGATATTATCCAGGAGAACTTCTCAAATCTAGCAAGACAGGCTAACATTCAAATTCAGGAAATACAGAGAGCACCAGTAAGATACTCCATGAGAAAATCAACCCAAAGACACATAATCATCAGATTCTCTAAGGCTGAAATGAAGGAAAAAATGTTAAGGACGGCCACAGAGAAAGGTCAGGTCACCTACAAAGGGAAGTCCATCAGACTAACAGCAGATCTCTCTGCAGAAAACCTACAAGTCAGAAGAGAGTGGGTGCCAATATTCAACATTCTTAAAGAAAAGGATTTTCAACCCAGAATTTCATATCCAGCCAATCTAAGCTTTATAAGTGAAAGAAAAATAAAATCCTTTCCAGACAAGCAAATGCTGAGGGACCTTTGTCACCATCAAGCGTGCCTTGCAAGAGCTCCTGAAGGAAGCACTAAATATGGAAAGAAAAAAACCGGTACCAGCCACTGCCAAAACACATCAAAATATAAAGAACAATGACACTGTGAAGAAACTGCATCAATTAATGTGCCAAATAACCAGCTAGCATCATGATGACAGGATCAAATTCACATATAACAATAGTAACCTTAAATGTAAACGGGCTAAATCCTACCAATTAAAAGACACAGACTGGCAAATTGGATAAAGAGTCAAGACCCACTGGTGTGCTGTATTTAGGAGACCCATCTCACATGCGAACACACACATAGGCTCAAAATAAAGGGATGAAAGAATATTTACCAAGCAAATGGGGAGCAAAAAAGTAGGGGTTGCAATCCAAGTTTCTGATAAAACAGACTTTAAACCAACAAAGATCAAAAAAGACAAAGAAGGGCATTACATAATGGTAAAGGGATCAATGCAACAAGAAGAGCTAACTATCCTAAATATATTTGCACCCAATACAGGAGCACCCAGAGTCATAAACAAGTTCTTAGAAACCTACAAAGAGAATTAGATTCCCACACAATAATAGTGGGAAACTTTAACACCCCACTGTCAATATTAGATAGATCAATGAGACATAAAAGTAACAGGATATTCAGGCCTTGAACTCAGCTGTGGATCTAGTGGACCTAATAGACATCTACAGAACTCTTTAACCCAAATCAACAGAATATACATTTTTCTCAGCACTACATGTCACTTATTCTAAAATTGACCACATAATTGGAAATAAAACACTCCTCAGCAAATGCAGAAGAACAGAATTCATAACACTCTCTCAGACCACAGTGCAATTAAGTTAGAATGCAGGGTTCAGAAACTCACTCAAAACTGAACAACTACATGAAAATCAAACAACCTGCTCCTGAAAGACTCCTGGGTAAATAACGAAATTAAGGCAGAAATAAAGAAGTTCTTTGAAACCAATGAGAACAAAGAGATAATGTACCAGAATCACTGGGACACAGCTAAAGCAGTATTAAGAGGTAAATTTATAGCACTTAATGCCCACATCAGAAAGCTGGAAAGATCTTAAACTGACACCCTAACATCACAGGTAAAGAACTAGAGAAGCAAGAGCAAACAAATTTAAAAACTAGCAGAAAATAAAATACCTAGGAATAAAACATGAAGGACCTCTTCAAGGAGAACTAGAAACCACTGTGCAAGGAAGTAAGAGAGGACACAAACAAATCAAAAAACATTCCATGCTCATAGATAGGAAGAACCAATATCATGAAAATGGCCAAACTGCCCAAAGTAATTTGTAGATTCAATGCTATTCCCATCAAGCTACCATTGACTTTCTTCACAGAATTAGAAAGTAACTACTTTAAATTTCATATGGAACAAAAAGAGCCCATATAGCCCAGACAGTCCTAAGTAAAAAGAGCAAAGCTGGAGGCATCAGGCTACCTGACATCAAACTATACTACAAGGCTACAGTAACCAAAACAGCATGGTACTGGTACCAAAATAGATATATAGACCAGTGAAACAGAACAAAGACCATAGAAATAACCTCACACATCTATGACCATCTGATATTTGACAAACCTGCCAAAAACAAGCAATGGGGAAAGGATTCCCTATTTATTAAATGGTGCTGGGAAAAGTGGCTAGCCATATGCAGAAAACAGAAACTGGACCTCCTCCTACATCTTACACAAAAATTAACTCAAGATGGATTAAAGACCGAAATGTAAAACTCCAAACCATAAAAACCCTAGAAGAAAACCTACGCAATACCATTCAGGACATAGGCATGGGCAAAGACATTATGATTTAAAAACGAAAAGCACTTCCAACAAAAGCCAGAATTGACAAATAGGATCTAATTAAACTAAAGAACTTCTGCATAGCAAAAGAAACTAGCATCCAAGCAACCTACAGAATGGGAGAAAATGTTTACAATCTACCCATCTGACAAAGTTCTAATGTACATAATCTACAAGAAACTTAAATTTACAAGAAAAAAAATCCCATCAAAAAGCGGGCAAAAGATATGAACAGATATTTCTCAAAGGAAGACATCTATGTGGCCACAAAACACATGAAAAAAGGATCAACATCACTGGTCATTAGAGAAATGCAAATCAAAACCACAATGAGATACCATCTCAAGTCAGTCAGAATGGTGATCATTAAAAAGTCAGGAAACAACAAATGCTGGTGAGGCTGTGAAGACATAGGAACGTTTTTACACTGTTGGTGGGAGTGTAAATTAGTTCAACCATTGTGGAAGACAGTGTGGTGATTCCTCAAGGCTCTAGAACCAGAAATACCATATGACTCAGTAATCCCATTACTGGGTATATACCCAAAGGATTATAAATCTTTCTACTATAAAAACACATGCACGCATATGTTTATTGCAGCAGCATTCACAATAGCAAAGACTTGGAGCCAACCCAAATGCCCATCAATATAGACTGGATAAAAAATATGTGGCACATATATGTCATGGAATACTATGCAGCCATAAAAAAGAATGAGATCATGTCGATTGCAGGGACATGGATGAAGCTGGAAGCCATCATTCTCAGCAAACTAACACAGGAATAGAAAATCAACCACCACGTGTTTTCACTCATAAGAGGGAGTTGAACAATGATAGCACATGGACACGGGGAGGGGAACATCACACACCAGGAGTGTTGGGGCAAGGAGAGGGAGAGCATTAGGATAAATATCTAATGCCTGTGGGACTTAAAATCTAGATGACGGGTTGATAGGTGTGGCAAACCACCATGGCACATATATAGCTATATAACAAACTTGCACATTCTGCACATGTATCCCAGAACTTAAAATTTACAAAAATAATAATACTGTGCTGTGCATGTTAGTATAATGCATAATTATGAGAGCTAAGAAAGCTCTCAACAAATGTTAGATAAGCTATTATTATTACTAATGAAATCGAGCCCGGGCTTTATCATTTTAATTTATGAAGAATTTACAACTGCTATGGATCTTGTCTACTGACTTCTGTTTCAACACAGTGACCATTGCCCTTTGCCCAGACTCTTCTGCCTTAGAGTCAGTACCACCAGACTCTTGACTGTAAGTGACCCAAAGCCAGTGTTATGGCTTCTAACTTAGCCTTCTGTTGTGCCTTAATTCTTGGGTTTTGCATTGCTTCCGCAAGCAAAGTCCCCTTGGAATCATAGTCCTCTAACAAAAGAGAGGAACTTGACCTCTGAATACTTATGACAATTTGGACACTGCCTCCACTATCCAGCCCTCTATCTGGGTCTATGGATTCTACCTATGAGATGAGTTTGAAAGCATCTCCTGGAAAAGTGGGAAGTCTCACCTCCTTCTCTATCAGTAGCCTGAGGCATTGCATAGCTCTTTCGTTCCTCAAGGCCAAAAGGGCTCCAATTCTTTTATGAAAAGGGCTGAATAACTATTTCAGTCTATGAGACCCATATGGTCTCTGTAAAAACCATTCAACTTTTCCACTGTCGCACAAACACAGCCATGGAGAATACATACATTACTAGGCATAACTGAATGTTTTTATTTTAACAAAAATAAAATGTATGTAGGATCTGTGGGCTTAGTTTATGGACCCCTGTTCTAGGCCAGTGGCAGGCTCTTCCGCTTTCAGCTTACTTTATTCTGTGGGACTCTACAATCTCAGAATAACCCATGCAGGGTCATTGATTGTGCCAACAGTATGACATGAGCCACAAGTAGGACAAAAGGAAATGTATTTCCCCTTTTAATCTTTTTTAAAAAATACATTTTGGAAATGACACTTAGCATGTATCTCAACCTTGTTTTTCTCCATTGTCCATTAATAAGTAACTCAAGCCTCTGCTCCCAGGATTAGGATCTATAAGCAACATAACCAGAAGCTGTCACTGGTGGTTAGGGACACCCCAGAGGGAGTGTGCTTCACATTTGCAGTATTGTCTTCAGTTTGCTTTCCTATCTGGAAGCAGGTGGAGTTTCAGGCTTCTCATCATTGTAAAAATAACGTAATCCTCATCACAAATTGGAAAAGGCTCCCAGGAATCAAACCTCAAATATGTTGGTATTTCACGAAGAGAGAAGCAGGTCTTAACTGAGAAAATGGAATTACCAACCTCTAGGGTTGCTCTTAAGAGTTAATGACAGAGCCAAGAATTGCTCCTCCTATAATCTAGGGCCAATCCTCATATTGAATTTCTGCTTTGGTCTCATGAATGCTAGCTTGATCAGAGACCATGCTGTATTGCTTAACCCCTTCTCTTTCTCTTGCATATTCATTTACTTCCTCTCAGCTGAATTGTTGTTTCTAAACACATTGGAGTTCCTCCCAATTAACACAAAAATACACAAATCTTTCTTCTAACTGCCCCCCCATATCTTCTATCTCCCCTTGGTTGTCTATAATCATTGTCAACATTCATGCCACTTACCCCTCAGTCTTCCAATCTAGTTTCTATCCTCATCTTTCCACAAAATCGGCTTGTTAAAGTAACCAGTAACATGTAGCTTGTTAAATTCAATGAGCATTTTTCTCTTCTCAGTTTATTTGATTCTCAAAAACCTCTGATACAACTGACCTCTCTGTGTGAAAACATTCTATTAAGTTGGTGCAAAACTAATCACGGTTTTTGCCACTGAAAATCAAGGCAAAAACTGCAGTTACTTTTGCACCAACTGAATACTTTCTGACTTTCCATGACAAACCTCTTCCTACATACTTTTTTCTTTCCCTTTCTGGCCACTCACACTGCCCGTTTTAGTGCTACATTTTCTCATCTTTACTACCTGAATGTCATGAGGTTCCTACTTCATGCTCACCACTAGACAAATACTAGAACATAACCTATATTAATAAATGAAACTATAATTTTGATGTATTAAGGATTTAGTGTGTGCGGGTCCCAGTCCCTCTTCCTTCCTGAATTCTAGTTCTTTAAAAAAAAAGTCTAGTCTTAGTTTTCCATGGTAGCAATTGATATCAGTAGGACCCAATGGAAACTTTGTATTCACTTAATCTTTAATTGACTCTCCCTCATCTAAAGCTTAAATTCCACCTTGTCCATATGCTCCTCTGATCCCTGACACATCTGTTGGGGCCAGTTCCAAATTATGTAGCTCCCTCCCTCTTATCTTCACTTTATGACATCTGTCAGTTGAATAATTTTAAAACCAAAAGACTTATGATAACAAATAACACTAATGGTTCTAATTGATTCAAGTACTCACAGGGCAGGTTTAGTGAGAGAATATGACTCTCATTAAGCCATTAATATTACAGGTAAAGGGGCCCAAGGCCCTAGAATATGGGCTGTGAGATGGGTGGTATGATGGAAAAGGCAGGCAAGTTCAGATATACCAATCAAAAGAAATCTAGAAACATAGTATGAAATGATGCTTAACTTAATTGAAGTAAGTCCCAGAGAAGAAAAATAAGTTATGCTACCAAATATTTCTACTCCATTATTTTTGCCTAAGACTCTTCTTCGATGATGCCCGGAGAGCCACCATTCAATCTTAACATTGAGAATACTGACTGTTTTTCTACAGGGATACAATTTTGGCCTTCATTTCAGGATAATGTAATGTCTGATAATTTCATGTCTTTGGGTCTCTGCTGTATTGTCTGAAAATTAACCCATGTATCAAGAATTATAAAATAGAAATACAAACAACTAGACAGTCTCGGTGAGACCTATAACAACACTCCAACAGGATGGTGGCATTTAAGATAGATGGCAAATGCCAATTCTGAGGCACTTCTGTAAGAAGCTTGTGTTTCCCATTAGAGACATAACGAAGCTTCCATATAATTTGCAAGTTTAAAATTGCAAATCCAACTCTTGGGAGAAAATTGGGTTGCTTAAGTTTCACATGAGTAAATATATTGGCTGTGTTGGTATTATTCAAAACTCAGAGCCACAAAATACATTTTTGTATCATTTTATTTGTAGAAGAATGACACAATTATTTTCAGAATAATTAACTCCTCAGTTTAGTGACAATTATGTTCCATTATAATAATTAAAATCACACCCTGCTATTTGGATGAACTCAATAGAATAATGATTTCTTAGGGGAAGATTTAATCGGATCATTATTTTTTCCCCAGCATTAAAAATATCTGTAAATTATTTCAACTCATTGTACTACTGCTTAATTTTGAATTTTCTAGCTGTCCTATGGAAAGAAATATCATAAGAAAGATGGCAGTCTCAATCCACCCTTGAATTACCTGTGCATAATAATTGTTGCTGGAGGCATGCCAGGGCTTGGTAAAATGCAGAACTGATGGCTTGGCATAGCAGCAGGGCCACAGATGGTGGGAGTACCTGAAATCAGGTGGGTAGGAGCAGGTGGTGAGCTGAATAGTGGTATTTCAGAGGAATGGTCCGTTGAAGGAAGAACTCTGGTAAATGAGTGGGAGAATAAGATTAAATATCAAATGCTTTCCTGTGGATGAAGTTGTTGGTTAGAGCTTGGAAGGGTATTAGGACCCTAGGCAAATGGATTGGAATTCAAGAGAGCACTCCTGGTTGAAGAAGAAACTGAAGTATAAGGCAGAAAACTGAGCGGAAGTGGGGAATGTGCTAGACCAGTAAGACAGGGGTGGGGAAGAGCTAAGCCCTTTGAACACTGTAATGTTCTAGTTTACCCTGAAGTACACCAGATATGGAAATAATAGCAGTAAGATTATCAACCCTGCTTAAGTAGACCATATATTGGTAGGCACTACTACAGCTACAGCTATGTCTTAGCGTGAATTATATACTGGATGCAGAAAGTGGGAAATGACTGTTCAGGTTCACTTAGGGAGGTGTTGGAGGTCTTAAAAAGAAAAGCCTATGGGTGTGGTGACTCACACCTGTAATCCCAGCACTTTGGGGACCCAAGGTGGGCAGATCACCTGAGGTCAGGAGTTCAAGACCAGCCTGGCCAACATGACAAAACCCTGTATCTACTAAAAATACAAAAATTAGCCGGGCATGGTGGTGGGCACCTGTAATCCCAACTACGCAGGAGGTTGAGGCAGGATAATTGCTTGAATCTGGGAGGTGAAGGTTGCAGTGAGCTGAGATTGTACCACTTAAATCCAGCCTGGGTAAGAGAAGGAGACTCTGCCGAGAGAGGGGGAGAGAGAGAGAGATGAGAGAGAGAGAGAGACCTAAACCCAAGGCTTTAAGGCAAGAGAGTAAGAAGCAATAAACCCTAAAGTCTGCTTATTTTTCAGAAAAGGGTAGGCTGCTCAGCAGCCCCCTGTGTATGCCCTTTCAGTGTGAATGACTTGGGACTAAGAGGTAGTTTGTAAACCAAATGGACAGAGCCCACTAGACTGAAAGCTCTAAGCACTTAACACCATTTGCTACATAGTAGGGGATTTATACATCATTGTTGAATAAAAATGAATTGATTAATAAAGGACTGCATGTGAATTCTGTCACTTGCAGAGTTCCCAGACTCTGTAGACATGGTGGTGGAGTCAGGGATCATAGTCTTTTGGGTGGTTCTTTATTATTTCATGATTCTGTTTCTAACCACTTTCATTTTGTTATAGTGAATGCATACCTCATGAAGCTAAAACTTTCCAGCCTCCACAGGGACAGGGAAACATTCTGAATCCTGGGAGAGCATAACTGCTCCAAAGACAATAGTATAAGAGCAGAGGGGGCAAAGTTTCTAAGTAGGGCTAGAGTTGACCTGGGAACTGGAGTGAGACAGGTGTCTCTGTAAGAATTCCTATTTATAACATAAAAGAACCTGAGAAGGTAGACAGGCATCTTTCTTGAGGAGACCCAGGTGTCCTGGGCCCGATTTCTTGACTCTGAGTTGGTACAACTGAAATCACTCATAACGGAGGGACTCGATAGTAACATGATGTAGGAAAGAAGAAATTCTTGATCTTCGTATTCTATAGAAGACGCTATACAATCTTCTTGTGGTTCAGTGCTGGGACGAGGTGACTAAGGGTTTTATTTGTTTGGTTTTTGACTTTAACAATTTAGAGAGTCAGGAATGACAATGTCTAGAGAGTCATCTGTTAGAAGGAAGTTTATTCTGCAAAACAATAGGGATCAGAATCCCCCTAATATAGTTTGGATATTTGTCTCCAACCAAATCTTATGTTGAAATGTAATTTTCAAGTTTAGAGGTGGGGCCTGGTAGGAAGTGTTTGGGTCATGGGGGCAGATCCCTCATGGCTTAGTGCTGTCCTCACTGTAGTGATTTCTCCAGGCAGTGAGTTCTTGTGAGATCTGGTTGTTTACAACTATGTGCCACCTCCCCCATGCTCTCTTGCTCCTGCTTTTGCCATGTGATATATCTACTCCCACTTCCCCTTCTGTCATGAGTACAAGCTCCCTGAGGCTTCCCCAGAAGCCGAGCAGATGCCAGTGCCATGCTTGTACAGTCTGCGGGGCCATGAGCCAATTAACCCTCTTTTCATTATAAATTATCCAGTCTCAGGTATTTATTTATAGCAAGGCAAGAACGGCCTAACATACCCCCATAGTCAGTGAGGCAAAGTTCCACTAACGTGGAATCTAGTAAGATCATCTAAGGATAGTCACAAGTCCTCTGCAGGTTGTTTAGAATTGGCACCACTTATGTCCCACAGTTTAATCCATCCATAAAATCAAGCCAAGCATGTCTACAAACACTTTTTTAAAGTCATTCACCCCATATCCGTATTTGCTCTGAACTAAACTCTTTCAATTCTTCCCACCACAATGACCTCAAATATTTAATTCTGCACCTTACCACTGTGTCTCTGTCAGGATCCTTTTCTTGGTGATTACTTGGTCTAACTCTGATATTTGAGTCTTTGGCTTCCTGTAATATTGTTAACACCACTTTCTTCCAATCATTGTATTGATCATGTGAAACAGATGCTAGAATTATATCTTTTCCATTGCACAACATTTTACAGAGTGACATAGCACTTAACTGTAAGCTTGAGGACATGAAGCTTGCCTTCTCATCATTATATTCCTAGACCCTGGCACAATGGTTGTCGTTAGTACATATTGGTTGAATGAGTGAATGAATAAATACACATCTTCCTAATATTTTGAGTTCTGAGAGTTTATAAAAAGTGATCTTTATAAAATGAAAGCTGGGACAGTTTTTGAAATGTTCCACATCTACTTGGCATCATTATTCTGTAGTGTGGCATCTTTCTTGCCCTTGATTATCCCCTCATCTACTGGGGAAACCAGATATCTAACTAGTATGTAGGTGGGGCCATGGTAAGGATTTACACAGGGTGCTGTGAGAGGATAGGGGACAATCATACAATCCTTTAAGGTCAGGACAAGGAATTCATGCTTAATAAGAGTTTTAAATATTGAAACAGTAATAAAACAGATGGAGGGGAGTGGAGAGTGGTCTCTGGGAGGGTTGGGTGGGGAAAGGTATAGCATTTTGCTACCAGAGGGTCATTACAAAAAAGGCGAGAAGTATGACATAGCGTAGTTGCCTGCAATCTAGTGCTCCTGGGACATCAAGTTCCAGGCAGAGAAAGGAATAAATGAGTCTGAGAGGTAGAAGAAATCAGATCACAGAGGGCTTTTATACTTTGACATAGATTTTAAGTTTTATTCTGTGGACAGTTGGGGATGGCATGGATAATTTGCAATTTAGAAAACTCTGGAAGATAAGCAAAAGATTAATGAGGTGGGCAAGTCTCAGGAAGGGAAACTGGTTAGAAAAATATAGCAGTAGTTTGCAGGAGAGAAATATGAGAACCTGAGCAAGGCAAAAATAGATGTGAAAATAAAGTGTCTAAACTTGGTGCCTGAATGACTAGAGGTCTGAAAGTTATTCTGGAGTCAAGAATAGTTTCCAGGTTACTAATTAGGCAGAACAGTTGGAGGGTTGTGACACTAATTGAAACAGAGACCGCAAGAGGAGGAAAGTGAGGAATTCTCACTTTGAATAAGGTGAATAAGGTGTCTGCAGAACATTCACATGAGCATGTCTGCTATGCAATGGTCTGTAAGAATTTGAAGTTTGAGAAGAAAAGACTGACAATGTCAGTTTGGAAATCATTAGCATATAGGCAGTTAAAACCATGAGAATGTATGAGCTCACTCAGTGAGTGTATAGAAAAGAGCATAGAACTGAGCACTGAATTGGAGTAAATAACTACCTTTGAGTAGTGCACAGAGAAAGAAACATCTATAAATTTAACCAATAAATATCAGATTTGCCTTATGGGACAACATAATATTTGCCCATATATAATTCCCTACCATCCTCTAAATTTTATAACCCACTGTTATCTGGCTTCTGGTACTCAATAAACTTTCTGTTTTCTGGGTTTTTTTTATTACACTTTTTATTTAGAGATAATTGCTGATTCACATGCAGTTGTATGAAATAATACAAAGAGATCCCATGTGTAATTTATCAAGTTTTCCTTAATGACAATTCTTACAAACTATATCACAACCAGGATATTAGCACTGATATAGTCAAGATACAGAAAATTTCCTTCACCACAGAGATTCCTCATGTTGTTTTTTTGTTTTTAGCCACACCTGTTTCCCTTTGGCTCTCAACTCCTCTAACACCAAGCCAGGACCAATACATTCTCCATTGCTCTAATTTGGTCATTTCATGCATGTTATAGATAAATGGAATCATACTGTATGTAACCTTTTGGGATTGGGTACACAACATAATCTCTGGAAAGCCAGATTGTTGGAGGTATCAAAAGTTTGTTCCTTTGTACTGTTTGAGCAGTATTCCATGGTATCGATGTTACAGTTCGTTTTACCTTTCAACTGTGAGAGACTTATTTCCATGGTTTTTTTCCCACTATTAGGAATAAAGCTCGTATACATATCGTGTACTGCTTTTTGTGCGAACATAGGTTTTCATTTCTCTGGGATAAATGATTAGGACACAGTTTCTGGGTTCTATAGTAGTCACATATTTATTTTTTTTAAGAGACTGCCAAAGTGTTTTTGAGAGCTACTCAAAAGCTACAGTTCCCTCAGCAATGTATGATCCAGTTTCTGTGAATCCTTGCTAGAATTTTATATTGTCACTCTTTTTTGTTTTAGCCATTCTGATTGATGTGTAGTGACATCTCATTGTGGTTTTAACTCACATTTCCCTAGTGGTTAATGATGATGAACATATTTTCATGTGCTTATTCACCATCTGTAAATCCTGTTGGGTGGAATGTATCTACAAGTATTTTGCTCAACTGTGTAATCAGATTGTTTGCTTTTTTACTGTTGGGATTTGAGTTATATATTCTTGCTCTTCTTCCTTTGTTGGCCAGGTGGTTTGTAAAGAGTTTCTCTCACTCATTAGGCTTTCTTTTTCAGCTTAACAGGACCTTTTCCTCACCACAACAGTAATGAAGGTAATGAGCTAATGAAGATCATTTGATTAACTTTTCTTTTTGGGGATCATGCTTTTGTGCTAAGTTTGTAAATTCTTTAGTCTTGTACCTTGAAGATTTCCTGTTTTCTTTTCCTAAAAGTTATATAGCATTGACCTTTACATTTAAGTCCATGATTCATTTTGTTAATTTTTATGAATTTAGGTCAAATTACATATTGAGGGGAGGCCATGGATGTCCAATTACTTCAGCACCATTTGTCAGAAAGGCTATCTTTCCTCCATTGACTTGCTTTTGCACCTTTGTGATGTGAACATCAGTTGGACAATCAGGTATGGGTCTATTTATGAGATCTCTACTTGTTCATCAATTTATGTGTCTGTCTCTCTGACAATACCACATGCTACTGATTATTGTAGTTGTAGAGTAAGTATTAAATAGTCTGATTTTTCTTTTTTATACTTTTTAAAATATAAAATTGTTTAATCTACTTTAGTTCTACAGTCTTTCTGTATAAATTTCAGGATAACCTGATTTATGTCTAAAATAATCTTGCTTGTATTTTGATAATAATTGTGTCAGTCTTGCCAGTATATCTTTTGGGGGGAATATATTTACTGGTTTAATTTTTTTCAATCCATTAACATAGTATCTCTTTTCATTTATTTATATCTTATTTGATTTTTCATCAATGTATAGTTTTCAGAATACAGGTCCTATACAGGTTTAATTACATTTACACCAAAGAATTATTTTTGAGCTGTTTATATGTGGTATATTTTGAATTTCACTGTCCATGTATTTCTTGCTAGCATGCAGAAATAAAATAGATTTTTTAATGTTTATCTTTTATCCTGCAACCTTGAACTCTCTTATTAGCTCTAAAAATTCTTTTGTAGATTGCTTGGGATTTTCTCTGCAGATAAGTGTACTATCTGCAACTTAGAAAAGTTGTTTTTTTCTGATATGAATGTCTTTGATTTCCTTTTCTTCTAGTGCTATTAAAAACTCATAGCACACAGGGGCGGAGCAAGATGGCCGAATAGGAACAGCTCCAGTCTCCAACTCCCAGCGCGAGCAACACAGAAGACTGGTGATTTCTGCATTTTCAACTGAGGTACTGGGTTCATCTCACTGGGGAGGCCGACATCGGTGCTGGTCAGCTGAGCCAGCCCGACCAGCCACAGCTGAAGCAGAGGCGAGTGCATTGCCTCACCTGGGAAGCCAAGGGGAAGGGAATCCCTTTCCTAGCCAGGGGAACTGAGACACACAACACCTGGAAAATCGGGTAACTCCAACCTCAATACTGCACTTTAAGCAAACAGGCACACCAGGAGATCATATCCCACACCTGGCCGGGAGGGTCCACACCCACGGAGCCTCCCTCATTGCTAGCACATTAGTCTGTGATCTACCGGCAAGGCAGCAGAGGGCCAGAGGGGCGCCCTCGGCCATTGCTGAGGCTTAAGTAGGTAAACAAAAGCTGCTGGGAAGCTCGAACTGGGTGGAGCTCACGGCAGCCCAAGGGAAACCCTGCCTGTCTCTGCAGACTCCACCTCTGGGACAGGGCACAGCAAACATGAACAAACGCGAAAGTAGAATCCTCTTGCAGGATGCAAAACGACTCTGTCTGGACAGCTTTGAAGAGAGCAGTGATCTCCCAACACGGGAGGTTGAGATCTGGAGAAGGACACAGACTCTGCTCAAGTGGGTCCCTGACCCCGAGTAGCCTAACTGGGAGACATCCCCCACTAGGGCAAGGCCCGATTACCCCACACCTCACAGGGTAGAGTACACCCCTGGAGAGGAAGATCCCAAAGCAAGAATCAGACAGGTACACTCGCTGTTCAGAAATATTCTTATCTTCTTGCAGCCTCTGCTGCTGGATACCCAGGCAAACAGGGTCTGGAGGACCTCAAGCAATCTCCAACAGACCTACAGCTGAGGGCAATGGTCCTGACTGGTAGAAGGAAAACTATCAAACAGGAAGGACACTCTACACCAAAAACCCCATCAGTACATCACCATCATCAAAGACCAGGAGGCAGATAAAACCACAAAGATGGGGAAAAAGCAGGGCAGAAAAAGCTGAAATTCAAAATAAGAGCCGATCTCCCCGCAAAGGGAGCCGCAGCTCATCGCCAGCAACGGATCAAAGCTGGACAGAGAATGACTTTGACGATGATGAGAAGAAGGCTTCAGTCCATCAAATTTCAGAGTTAAAGGGGGAATTACGTGACCCAGCTAAAGAAACTAAAAAATCTTGTAAAAAGTGGAAGAATTGATGACTAGGAGTAATTAATGCAGAGAAGGTCATAAACGAAATGAAAGATGAAACCATGACACGAAATACGTGACAAATGCACAAGCTTCAGTAACCGCATCGGATCAACTGGAAGAAAGAGTATCAGCGACATAGATCAAATGAATGAAATGAAGCTTGAGAAGAGAAACCAAAAGAAAAAGAAGAAAAAGAAATGAACAAAGCCTGCAAGAAGTATGGGATTATGTAAAAGACCAAATCTACGTCTGATTGGGGTGCCTGAAAGTGAGGGGGAATGGAACCAAGTTGGAAAACACTCTTCAGGATATCATCCAGGAGAACTTCAACCTAGTAGGCAGGCTAACATTCAAATCCAGGAAATACAGAGAATGCCACAAAGATATTCTCGAGAAGAGCAACTCCCGAGACACATAATTGCCAGATTCACCAAAGTTGAAATGAAGGAAAAAAATCTTATAAGCAGCCAGAGAGAAAGGTCTGGTTACCCACAAAGGGAAGCCCATCAGACTAACAGCAGATCTCTCGGCAGAAACTCCATAGCTGTGAAGAGAGTATGCTAATATTCAACATTCTTAAAGAATTTTAAACCCAGAAATTCATCCAGCCAAACTAAGTTTCATAAGTGAAGGAGAAATAAAATCCTTTTACAGATAAGCAATGCTTAGGAGGATTTTGTCACCACTAGGCCTGCCTTACAAGAGACCCTGAAGGAAGCACTCAACATGGAAAGGAAACAACGGTACCAGCCATTGCAAAAACATGCCAAAAACAGCACCATCGAGGCTAGGAAGAAACTGCATCAACTAATGAGCAAAATAACCAGTTAATATCATAATGGCAGATCAAGTCTCACACATAACAATCTTAACCTTAAATGTAAATGGACTAAATGCTCCAATGAAAAGACACAGACTGGCAAACTGATAAAGAGTCAAGACCCACTGTGTCTGCTGCTGTATTCAGAGACCCATCTCACACGCAGAGACATACATAGGCTCAAAATAAAGGGATGGAGGAAGATTTACCAAGCAAATGGAGAACAAAGAAAAGCAGGGGTTGGTAACTCTAGTCTCGATAAACAGACTTTAAAACCATCAAAGATCAAAAAGAGACAAAGAAGGCCATTACATAATGGTAAAGGATCAGTTCAACAGGAAGAGCTAACTATCCTAAATATATATGCACCCACACAGGAGCAATCTAGATTCATAAAGCAAGTCCTTAGAGACTTATAAAGAGACTCTAGACCCCATACAATAATAATGGGAGACCCCCAACACCCACCGTCAACACAGACAGATCAACGAGACAGAAAACGTAAGGATATCTTGGTGGAATTTGAACTCTAATTCTGCAGCAAGCAGACCTAATAGACATCTATAGAACTCTCCACCCCAAATCAACAGAATATACATTCTTCAGCACCACATCGCATTCTTTACTCCAAAATTGACCAATGACTGGAAGTAAAGCACTCCTCAGCAAATGTACAAGAACAGAAATTATAACAAACTGACTCTCAGACCACAGTGCAATCAAACTAGAACTCAGACTAAGAAACTCAATCAAACCGCTCAACTACATGAAACCGGAACAACCTGCTCCTGGAATGACTACTGGCACATAAACGAAATGAAGGCAGAAATAAAGATGTTCTTGAAACCAATGAGAACAAAGATACAACATACCAGAATCTCTTGGGACATATTTAAAGCAGTGTGTAGAGGGAAATTTATAGCACCAAATGCCCACAAGAGAAAGCAGGAAAGATCTAAAATTGACACTCTAACATCAAAGAATTAAAAGAACTAGAGAAGCAAGAGCAAACATATTCGAAAGCTAGCAGAAGGCAAGAAATAACTAAGATCAGAGCAGAACTGAAGGATAGAGACAATAAAAAAACCCTCCAAAAATCAATGAATCCAGGAGTTGGTTTTTGAAAAGATCAACAAAATTTTGACAGACCACTAGCAAGACTAATAAAGAAGAAAAAGAGAGAAGAATCAAATCGACGAATTAAAAATGATAAAGGGATATCACCACCGACCCCACAGAAATACAAACTACCATCAGAGAATACTATAAACACCCTACTCAAATAAACTGAAACCTAGAAGAAATGGATAATTTCCTGGACACTAAGCACTCTTCCAAGACCAAACCAGGAAGAAGTTGAATCCCCGAATAGACCAGCAGGCTCTGGAAATTGAGGCAACACTACTGCAGCCTACCAACCAAAAAAAAAAAAGTCCACAGGACCAGATGGATTCACATGAATTCTCTACCAGAGGTATGAGGAGTTGGTACCATTCCTTCTGAAACTATTCCAATCAATAGAAAAAAGAGGGAATCCTCCCCAACTCATTTTATATGAGGCCAACATCATCCTGATACCAAAGCCTGGCAGAGACACAACAAAAGAGAATTTTAGACCAATATCCTGATGAACATCAATGCAAAAATCCTCTAATAAATACTGGCAAAACCGGATTCAGCAACACATCAAAAAGCTTATCCACCATGATCAAGTGGGCTTCATCCCTGGATGCAAGGCTGGTCTAACATTCACAAATCAATAAACATAATCCAGCATATAAACAGAACCAAAGATTAAGAACCACATGATTATTCCTAATAGATGCAGAAAAGGCTTTTGACAAAATTCAACAGCCCTTCATGCTAAAACGTCAATAAATCGGTATTGATGGAACGTACCCTCAAAAATCATATAAGAGCTATTTATGACAAACCCAATAGCCAATATCATACTGAATGGGCAAAACTGAAAATTCCCTTGAAAACTGGCAATAAGACAGGATGCCCTCTCACCACTCCTATTCAACATAGTGTTGGAAGTTCTGGCTAGGGCAATTAGGCAAGAGAAAGAAATCATGGTATTCAGTTAGGAAAAGAAGAATCAAATTGTCCCTCTTTGCAGATGACATGATTGTATATTTGTCTCAGCCCCAAATCTCCTTAAGCTGATAAGCAACTTCAAAGTCTCAGGATACAAAAATTAATGTGCAAAAATCACAAGCATTCTATACACCAGTAACAGACAAACAGAGAGCCAAATCAGGAATGAACTCCATTCACAATTGCTTCAAAGAGAATAAAATACCTAGGAACTAAACGTACAAGGGATGTAAAGGACCTTCAAGGAGAACTACAAACCACTGCTCAGTGAAATAAAAGAGGACACAAAACAAATGGAAGAATATACCATGCTCATGGATAGGAAGAATTAATATCGTGAAAATGGCCATACTGCCTGCTACAATTTATAGATTCACGCCATCCCATCAAGCTACCAATGAGTTTCTTCACAGAATTGGAAAACTGCTTTTAAAGTTCATATGAACCAAAAAGAGCCCGCATCTCCAAGACAATCCTAAGTCAAAAGAACAAAGCTGGAGGCATCACGCTCCTGACTTCAAACTACACTACAAGGCTACAGTGCAACCAAAACAGTGGTACTGGTACCAAAACAGATATAGACCAATGGAACAGAACAGAGTCCTCAGAAATAATACTCACACATCTACAGCCATCTGATCTTTGACAAACCTGACAGAACAAGAAAATGGGGAAAGCGACTTCTATTTAATAAATGGTGCTGGGAAAATCATAGCCATAAGTAGAAAGCTGGAACTGATCCTTTCATCTATACGAAAATTAATTCAAGATTGATTAGAGACTTAAATGTTACACCTAATACCATAAAAAACTTCTAGAGGAAAACCTAGGGCAGAACCATTCAGACATAGGCATGGGCAAAGACTTCATGTCTAAAAACACCAAAAGCAACAGCAGCAAAAGCCAAAATTGACAAATGGGATCTAATTAACCAAAGAGCTTCTGCACAACAAAAGAAACTACTCATCAGAGTGAACAGGCAACCCACAGAATGGGGAGAAAATTTCTTGTAATCTACTCATCATCTGACAAAGGGCTAATATCTAGAACCTACAAAGAACTCAAACAAATTTACAAGAAAACAAAACAACCCCATCAAAAGTGGGCAAAGGATATGAACAGACATTTCAAAGAAGACATTCATACAGCCAACAGACACATGAAAAATGCTCATCATCACTGGCCATCAGAGAAATGCAAATCAAAACCACAATGAGATACCATCTCACACCAGTTAGAATACATCATTAAAAAGTCAGGAAACAACAGGTGCTGGAGAGGATGTGGAGAAGAAACTTTTTACATTGTTGGTGGATTGTAAACTAGTTCAACCATTATGGAAAATAGTATGGCAATTCCTCAAGGATTCAAAACTAGATGTACCATATGACCCAGCTATCCCATTACTGGGTATATACCCAAAGGATTATAAATCATGCTGCTATAAAGACACATGCACACGCATGTTTATTATGCACTATTCACAATAGGAAAGACTTGGAATCAACCCAAATGTCCATCAGTGACAGATTGATTAAGAAAAATGTGGCACATATACACCATGGAATACTATGCAGCCATAAAAAAGGATGAGTTTGTGTCCTTTGTAGGGACATGGATGCAGCTGGAAACCACGGCTCCCCAGCAAAACTATCACAAGAACAGAAACCAAACACCGCGATGTTCTCACTCATAGGTGGGAACTGAACAATGAGATCACTTGACTCAGGAAGGGAACATCATTAACACCGGGCCTATCATGGGAGGGGGAGGGGAGGATTGCATTGGGAGTTATACCTGATGTAGATGACGAGCTGATGGGTGCAGCACACCAACATGGCACAGCATACATATGTAACAAACCTGCACGCTATGCACATGTACCCTACAACTTACATAATAATAATAAATAAATTTTAAAAAATAAAATAAAATAAAATAAAAAGTAAAAAACTCATAGCACTATGTTAAATAAGAGTGGTGACAGAAAGCATCCTTGTCTTATTCACAATCTTAGGGTATTCAGTCTTTCATCATTAAGTATGATGTTACCTGTAGAACTTATTGAAGTCATTCTTTATCAAGTTGAATTAGTCTCTATTTCCAGTTTTCTGATAGTTTTTATTATGAATCAGTTTTTATTATGATTTTTCTGCATCAATTGATATGATCATGTAATCTTTCTTCTATAGCTTAATATGGTGATTTTCATAGATTGATATTTGACTATTTACCTAGCTTGGAACCCTGAAACAGACACCAGTTGGTCATGATTATGAATTATGTTTATGTATTGCTAAATTCTATTTGTCTATGTCTGTATGTATTGCGAAATTCTATGTTGTGTCAAATTTTATATGTTCATATAAAAATATAAATAGGTGGTTTGTAAATATTTTCTCTTTCACCACCTGTATATTTTTAAGTGACATTATTCTTTAACTTTTTTGTACTGTCTTTCTATTTTAGCATTAAAGTCATATTAGATTCATAAGATGAATTGGAAAATATTTTCTCCTCTGTTTTTTTTCCTGGAAGAAATTGTTTAAAACTGGGGTTAGTAGTTTTTAAAACATTTGGTACATTTCTCCAGTGATTCCATCTGGGCCTGAAATTTTGTGGTTGCGGGGAGAATCTTTAAATGATTCATTCAAATTCCTCAATAGTTATAGGGTTATCCATATAAATGATCTACTTCATTCTGAGCAAATGTCATAGTTTGTTTTTCCAGAAAGTAGTTCATTTCATCTAAGTAGTCAGATATAGTCGTGAAAAACTTCCCATAGTATCCCTTATTACCCACTTTTTGTCTGCAGGGTCTATAGTTACAGCCTGGTTCATCGCTGATATTGGGAGTTTTTATCTTTCATTTCAGTTTGCCAGTCTTTGTAGATAATTTTGAAATTATTAATCTTCTCAAAGAACCAGCTCTGTTTCATTGATGTTTTTCTATTTTCTATTTTCAATCTTATTGATTTCTGCTCTTATCTTTATTATTTCCTCCTTCTGCGTGTCTTGGGTTGATTTTGCTTTTCTTTTTTTAGGTCTCTGAGATGGAATCCTAGATTACTGATTTGTGACTTTTCCTCTTTTCCTAACATATAAAGTTAGTGCTATAAATGTCCCTCTTAGCACAGCTTTAGTTTTATGACCTAAACTTTGTTATCCTGTATTTTTCCTTTTACTTATTTCAACGTAATTTATTTTTCTTCTTGACCTATGAATTATTTAAAGTGCGTTATTTATTTTTAAGTATTTGGAAATTTTCCTCTTAGCTTTTTATTATTTATTTCTAGTTTGATTTCATCATGATTAGATAACACACTATCTGATTACAACTATTTCATATTTAGTGAAGTTTTTTATAACTTAGGATATGATCTATCTTGGTATATGTTCTGTGGTCACTTAAAATTATACATATTTATTTTGTTGGTTGGGGGGTGTAGTATTCTATTAATGTCTGTTAGATCCCGTTAGTTGGTGGTATTATTGAGTTCTAAATATTTCCTACTTTTCTATCTGGTTGGTCTATCAGTTGTATTTAAATACTGTTAATATATCCAGCCATAACTGTGAATTTGCTTATACTGTTTTCAATTCAATTGGTTTCTGCTTCACTCATTTTACAGCTGTTATTTACTGTGTACTCATTTAAGATTACTTTATCTTCTTGGGGGATAGACTTTACATCTTTGTATAATTTCTCTCTCTGTCTACAGTAATGTTCTTTGTTTTGATGTGTACATTTTTTATATTATGTTGATACTCATGCTTTCTATTAATGTTTGCATGATACATTTTCCAAACTTTACCTTCCAATCTGTCTATATTATATTTATAATAAATTCTTATATACAAGCATATAGTTGGCTTATGTTTGTAATCCCCTGTATGATTTTCATATTTTAATTGATGTATTTAGACCATCCACATTTAATTTAATTCTTGTTATGTTAAGGCAGAAGCAGGCCCATTTATTGATTGACTGTTTTCTTGTTAACATTTGTTTTCTTTTCCTGTTTCTGAGATGCTTGAACATTTTCTACAATTACATTTTTATTTGCCTCTAGTGGTTTCTTTTCTTCAAAAATAACAAATATGTCTTTATTGCATATATTTAAAGTATACAACATGATATTTTGATTTATATTAATGAAATGATTACTAGTCAAGCAGTTTAACATATCCGTCACTTGATGTGATCATCACATCGCCTCAATTAGAAAAAAGTTTCTGTGGCCAGGCGTGGTGACTCACACCTGTAATCCCAGCACTTTGGGAAGCCGAGGCAGGCACATCACAAGGTCAAGGGGTAGAGACTATCCTGGCCAACATGGTGAAACTCCATCTCTATTAAAAATACAAAAATTAGCTGGGTGTGGGTGGGTGCCTGTAGTCCCAGCTACTCAGGAGGCTGAGGCAGGAGAATCACTTGAACCTGGGAGGTGGAGGTGGCAGTGAGCGGAGATTGCACCACTGCACTCCAGCCTGGCACAGATGGTGACCTGGCCTCAAAAGTTTTGTTGTGATGAGTGCAACTTAAAATTTATTTTTTGGTTTTAGCAAATGTTCAGTATACAATATTAAGTATAATCCTCATGTTGTATACATTTCTAGAGTTATGCATCATACTTAAATGCAAATTTGCACCCTTTTACCTACATATCCTCATTTCCTCCTTCCCCTGACCATGAAAATGAAGACTCTACTCTGTTTCTATATATTTGACTTTTTTTAAGATATAAATGAGATTATATGTTTTTTTTTCCTTCCATGCAATGTTTGTGTTTCTTTCAGGTTGTTTCCATATCTTGGTTATTGTGTACCATGCTGCCACAAATATGGATGTGCAGACATCTCTGTAAGATGCTGATTTCATTTATTTTTGGTATATACCTAGCAGATGGAATACTATGTCAGAACTTTCAACAAGGCCACCAAGACCACACAATGGAAAAAAGATAATCTCTTCAGTAATTGGTACTGGGAAAACTGGATAGTCACATTTAAAAGAATAAAATTGGACCCTTATCTTACAGCACACACAAACATCAACTCAAAATGGATTAAAGCCCTAAATGTAAGACTTGAAACCATAAAACTTTCAGAAAAAAAACTTAGGAGAAAAATTTTGATACTGGCCTTGGCAATGATTTTTTGTGTATCACACCTAAAACTTAGCCAACAAAAGCAAAAATCAGGAAGTGGGGCTACATCAAATTAAAAAAACTTCTGCACAGAAAAATAATTAACAAAATGAAAAAGCAGTCTACTGAGAGGGAGAAATATTTTCAAACCATGTATCTGATAAAAGGCTAATCTATATAAAATATAAAGAAATACACACAACTCATTCAATAACAACCTGATTTCAAAATGGGCAAAGGAACTGAATAGATATTTTTCCAAAGACGACATAAAAATGGCAAACAGGTATACAAAAAAGTGATGAATATGATTAATCATCAGGGAAATGCAATCAAAATGACAATGAGATGTCCCCCTCACACTTGTTAGAATGGCTATTATCAAAGACGGGAGGTTTAAGTGTTGTAAGGGCTGTGGAGAAAAGAGATACTGTGTTCTTTGTTGGTGAACACCAAGAGAACGTAGATTAGTACCATCATTATGGAAAACAGTATGAAAGTTTCTCAAAAAATTCAAAATAGAACTACTGATAATGTTTGTGGATCTCTCTTTGTATGTTAATGGTTGGCATTGTATTACACTTTATATGCATAATTTTTCACAGACCAACAGTGTTATCATTTACCAGTTGAGAAACATTACCTGACTTTATGACCCTTTACTTTCTCACATTTCTAATGTAATTACCTGAAGTATTTCTCCTATATAACATTTAAAATCACAGCATTGTAATAATGTTCTGTCAGCAAAAGTAATTTAGAAAGCCCACAGAAAAAATGGTTTCTGTGTTTTATTTCCCTCTGATATTTCAGTGTTTATTCTTTCGTTTTCCTTCTATCTTGAGAACTTCATTTAGCCAGTTTTTTAGAGTAGGTGTGCGCTGGTGAGAAATTCTCTCCTTTTCTTCATCTGAGATTGTATTGTTTTTTCCCTTCATTCTTTAGGGATATTTGGCTAAAGGATCTGCACTGACCATTCTTTTCAACACCTGAAAATCATTTTGCTTCCTTCAGGATCCCAGGGTTTCTGATCTACTGTCATATAAATAAATCCCTTTCACCCAGAGGTAAAGTGTCATTTTTCTCTGGTTTCTTTCAAGATGTATCCTTTGTTGTAGTTTTTACAACTTTGATTATAATGCGTTTAGACATTGATTTCTTAGGTTTTATTCTATTTGAAATTTGCTCACCTCCTTGAATCTGTAGGTTTACATCTTCTGACAAATTTAGAAAATTTTCAGCCATTATCTCTGTTTTGGCATTAAAATTTTTATAGCTGTTTAGTTCTTTTAAACTTTTATTTTGGATTTGATGAGTACATGTGCAGGTTTACATGGGTAAATTATGTATCACAGGGGTTTCGTTTACAGATTATTTGATCATCCAGGTGATGAGCCTAGTACCTGAAAAGTAGTTTGTCAATCCTCCCCCTCCTCCCTCACTCCACCCTTAAGTAGGCCACGTTGTCTATTGTTCCCTTCTTTTTGCTTATGTGTTCTCAATGTTTAGCTCTCATTTACACGTAGGAGCATATGGTATTTGGTTTTCTGCTCCTATCTACATTACTTTTCTTAGGACTAATGGCTTCTAGCTGCATCCATGTTGCAACAAATGACATGACTTCATTCTTTCCAGTGCTTTGTTGTATTTTATGGTATATATGTACATTTTCTTTATTCAGTCCACTATTGATAGGCACCTAGGTTGAGTCCATGTCTTTGCTTTTGCTAATAATGCTGCGATGTACATACACATACATATGTTTCTATAGTGGAATGATTGATGTTCCTTTGAGTATATACCCAGTAATGGAATTGCTGGGTCACATGGTAGTTCTGTTTTGTTTGAGAAATCTCTCAACTACTTTCCACAGAGGCTGAAATAATTTATATTCCCAACAACAGTGTATAAGCATTCCCTTTCTCTGTAACCTCACCAACATCGGTTATTTTTTTGGCTTGTTAGTAATAGCCATTTTGACCAGTGTGATATGGTATCTCATTGTGGTTTTGACTTATATTTCTCTGATGATTAGTGTTAAGCCTTTTCTTCATATGCTTGCTGGCCATGTGCATATTCTTTTGAGAAGTGTCTGTTCATATTACTTGTCAATTTTTTAATGGGGTTGCCTTTTGCTTGTTAAGTTACTTAAGTTACTTACAGATTATGGATAGTAGACCTGTGTCAGTTGCATAGTTAACAAATATCTTACCACTTATTCTGTAGGTTGTCTTTTTATTCTGCTAATAGCTTCTTTCATTCTACAGAAGCTCTTTAGTTTAATTAGGTTCCGCTTGTCAATTTTTGTTTTGCTGCAATTGCTTTTGGAGTTATCATGAAATCTTATCTAGGGCCTATGTCCACAATGATATTTCCTAGGTATTCTTCTAGGATTTTTAGTTTTAACATTTAAGTCTTTAATCTAGAAGATAAGATGATTATAGGTGTACAGCTTTATTTCTATGTGTCTGTTTCTGTAGTAGTACCACATTCAGGTTACTGCAGCTTTGTAGTATAGTTTTAAGTCAGGTAGTATAATGCTCCCCACTTTGTTCTTTTTGCTTAGGATTGCTTTTTCTCTACTGGCTATTTTTTGGTTTCCTATGAATTTTAGAAGTTGTTTTCTTCTAAAAGTTGTTTTCTAATTCCGTGAAAAAAGTCGGTAGTTTAATAGAAATGGCATTGAATCTATAAACTGCTTTGGGCACTTTGGCCATTTTAACAATACTGATGCTTCCTACCCATGAGCATTGAATGTTTTCCCCTGTCTCCAATTTCTTTCAGCAGTGTTTGATAATTCTTATTTAGAGATCTTTCACATCTCTGCTAGCTGTATTCCCAGGTATTTTATTCTTTTTGTGGCTATTATAAATGAGATTGTGGGGGTAGCTACAGGTGAACACGTGCAATGTGGTGGCAGGAGGCTATGGGCGGGCATGCACTGGCAGGGGCCGATCTACAGTTAGGCAGGGCCTGCCTGCAAGGGGCTTATGGTAACAGGTGCTCGAAAGTACCTTAGTCTGGCGTGTGAGGCTGAGCAGGTACAGCCAGGAAGGAACCCTGGGAGAGGCTGGCAGGCAACGAGGCATTAAGATCAGACTGGCCACATCTCACAGGCAAGACTGCCCTGCTGTGTCCAGGTCTAACAGTCAACAAAGGCCAATGACACCTTGAAGAGTGTGGCAAGCCTTAGGTTTGGGTAACCCTGGCTGTGCTCCACTGCAACCATTCTGGCACCAAAAACTCTGGGCTCTGCACAGGCTGGAGTCCTGTTTCTGTCAACTCCCTGAGCAGCTCCCTTTGTCAACTGAAATGTGCATGAGGGTTGTGGGGTTTTCTGCAGCTAGGATTCTGGAGGTTTGTGGTGACCATGAGTCACTCCATGCCTATTTAATTCACCCCTTCCCCAGAAGCTGCCAAAGACCAGGAATGAGTTCTAGTGCTCAGCAACCCTGTGCAGAGTTCCTAGCTTCCTCTCCCTTCACCCCAGATGTGCACCCTCCCTCCATCTACTCTCAATGCCTTTCTTCTGAATATCTGCTCAGAGTGGGCTAATCTTCCTGAGGGTCTGGTCTGTCAGCGGAGGAAGCTCTTCTTGGTTGCATCAAGTCAGACATCTTGGCTCAGCAGCAGGATGCTTTTGGTGGACTTTTACTCTCAGCCATGAACTCTGCATATTTTCTAGCCCCATCCTTTCCTCCTTTCCAAGTACTCTAGTGACATGAATGCCATTTTGTTATAGTCCCACAGATCCCTGATACTTTTTTTTTTTTTTTTTTAACGGGGGGTTTTGTTTTTTCTCCCCGGGCGGGAGGGCAGTGGCGCGAACTCGGCTCACTACAAGCTCCTCCTCCTGGGTTTACGCCATTCTCCTACCTCAGCCACCCGAGTAGCTGGGACTACAGGCGCCCGCCACCTCGCCCGGCTAGTTTTTTGTACTTTTAGTAGAGACGGGGTTTCACCGTGTTAGCCAGGATGGTCTCGATCTCCTGACCTTGTGATCTGCCCGTCTCGGCCTCCCAAAGTGCTGGGATTACAGGCGTGAGCCACCGCGCCCGGCCCCTGATACTATTTTTAACAATTACAATTGTAGGTATTTATGGGGTACACACTGATGCTTTGATACATACAATGTATATATCTGATCAGGGTAATTAGCATATTCATCATCTCAAACATTTATCATTTCTTTGTATTAGGGACATTCAATATCCTTCTAGCTATTTGAAACTATATATTGTCCATTTTTATTCAGCCTATTTTATCTGTTGTTCAGGTCTTATCATTTCTATTCTACTTTACATCTCACTGATCTTTCCTTTGTCCTCTTTATTCTGATGTTTAACACATTTGCTAAGCATTTTATTTTGGTTATTGTATTTCTTCAGTTCTAAAATTTCAATTTGGTCTTTATATCTTACATCTATTTGCTGAGACTTTCCATTCCTTTAGTGAGACTTGATAATTTTCCATTTTTTAAGCTGGATTGCAATTGCTAGTTGAAGCATTTTTATCATGGCAACCTTATAATCTTTGTGATACAATTGACATGTCTGCCCTTTCAATGTTGGTATCTATTTCCTGTCTCTTCCCCTCTCCCCCATTCAGTTTGGAATCCTTCTGGTTCTTCACATGGCAAATGATTTGTTAAAAATTAGACTTTTAAATTGTTATGTGATACTCTAGCTCTTAATTTTTCAGCTGGATTTTCCAACATCAGTCTGGCAGAGGAAGGGGAGCAGAGAACCGACTTGTCATTGTCAGATGGGGTAGAAGTCTAGGTTTCACATTCGGCCGTTGCTGATGCTTGAAGGAGGGACGTCCGCATTACTGCTGAATGTGGACGGGACTTCCAGTTCTTCATATCATCTCTACTGACTCTACAATGGAGTTGACTTCATTACCACTTGGTAATGGTGAAAATCCTGGCTCTCCACTAGACTCTCTCTTATTCCACACAAGCAGTGGGAGAGGGGGCACTTCTCTACTGCTGAGTATGAATGGAAGTTCAGAATTTCCACATTGTCTCTACTGACATTGTTGGGGATAGGAGTGTGCCTGTGATTTGACATGGAGGATGAATGTTTTGGGTGCCCACACAGCCTTCTTTGATACTACCACAGTAGGAGTGTTGGGGTACTTTGTTAAAGCCTCATGAAAGTGGAAATCTAGGCTCCCCAGCCAACCTTTGTTGGCATGGATGGGCACCAAAGTATTTTCCGTGCTGTTTGACTGAACACTGAGTGGTTATTTTCTACCAATATTTTGTCTTGTGAAGTTGCCCTTTCTTAGCCCTTTGGTTAGAGACAGCTGACTTGCTTTGGGGCATTTTAATTTTATATTTCCTGTATCTAACCTCTTGCCATTTCTAGATTGTAAGCGTCTCCAATTCCAAGCACATGTAGGATATATAAGGTAAAAAGATGACCCAGGGAATATGTCACTTGATTGCTCTAGTCCCAAATTCTTTAGACAATGTGCCTTCGTTCCATTTCATTGCGTTTTACATTGGTTTTATGTATCATGACCAAAGTTTTAAGTTGTAATTGAGAGAGGAACAGGGAAAAGTATATTTACTCCAGCTTCCTAGAAGTAGCAATATCTTTTTGATTAACTACTTCCAATATACTGTCAATGGTTCCCAAATTTCCAAAGCTAATGGATTCCTTTCCATTTTTAGAACAAAAATATTCTTTAGAGCTTAAGAACATGGAAAATACATGATTATTAATTATATGCTAGTTTTCTTTTTTATTATACTTTAAGTTCTAGGGTACATGTGCACAATGTGCAGGTTTGTTACATATGTATACATGTGCTATGTTGGTGTGCTGCACCCATTAACTCATCATTTATATTAGGTATTTCTCCTAGTGTTATCCCTCCCCCCTCCTCCCACCCCATGACAGGCTCCAGTGTGTGATGTTCCCTTCCCTGTGTCCAAATGTTCTCATTGTTCAATTCTCCCCTATGAGTGAGAACATGCAGTGTTTGGTTTTCTGTTATTGTGATAGTTTGCTGAGAATTATGGTTCCCAGCTTCTTCCATGTCCTTACAAAGGACATGAACTCATCCTTTTTCATGGCTGCATAATATTCCATGGTGCATATGTGCCACATTTTCTTAATCTAGTCTATCACTGATGGACATTTGGGTTGGTTCCAAGTCTTTGCTATTGTGAATAGTGCTGCAATAAACATACATGTGCATGTATCTTTATAGCAGCATGATTTATAATACTTTGGGTATATACCCAGTAAGGGGATCACTGGGTCAAATGGTATTTATAGTTCTAGAACCTTGAGGAATCGCATCAGGCAGGAGAAGTAAAGGGTATTCAATTAGGAAAGGAGGAAGTCAAATTGTTCCTGCTGCAGATGACATAATTCTATATTTAGAAAAACCCATACTCTCAGCCCCAAATCTCCTTAAGCTGATAAGCAACTTCAACGAAGTCTCAGGTTACAAAATTAATGTGCAAAAATCACAAGCATTTCTATGCACCAATAACAGACAAACAGAGTCAAACCATGAGTGAACTCCCATTCACAACTGCTTCAAAGAGAATAAAATACCTAGGAATCCAACTTACAAGGGAAGTGAAGGACCTCTTCAAGAAGAACTACAAACCCCACTGCTCAATGAAATGAAAGAGGACACAAACAAATGGAAGAACATTCCATGCTCATGGATAGGAAGAATCAATATCATGAAAATGGCCATACTGCCCAAGGTAATTTATAGCTTCAATGCCATCCCCATCAAGCTACCATTGACTTTCTTCACAGAATTAGAAAAAAACTACTTTAAATTTCATATGGAACCAAAAAAGACCCTACATTGCCAAGACAATCCTAAGCCAAAAGAACAAAGCTGGAGGCATCGCACACCTGACTTCAAACTATATTACAAGGCTACAGAAACCAAAACAACAAGGTACTGGTACCAAAACAGAGATAGACCAATGGAACAGAACAGAGTCCTCAGAAATAATACCACACATCTATAGCCATCTGATCTTTGACAAACCTGACAAAAACAAGAAATGGGGAAAGGATTCCCTATTTAATAAATGGTGCTGGGAAAACTGGCTAGTCATATGTAGAAAGCTGAAACTGCATCCCTTCCTTACATCTTATACAAAAATTAATTCAAGATGGATTAAAGACTTAAATGTTAGGCCTAAAACCATAAAAACCCTAGAAGAAAACCTAGGCAATACCATTCAGGCCATAGGCATGGGCAAGGACTTCATGACTAAAACACCAAAAGCAATGGCAACAAAAGCCAAAATAGACAAACGGGATCTAATTAAAGTAAAGAGCTTCTGCACAGCAAAAGAAACTATCAGAGTGAACAGGCAACCTACAGAATGGGAGAAAATTTTTGCAATCTGCCCATCTGACAAAGGGCTAATATCCAGAATCTACAAAGAACAAACAAATTTACAAGAAAAAAAATTAAACAACCCCATCAAAAAGTAGGCAAAGGATATGAACAGACACTTCTCAAAAGAAGACATTTATGCAGCCAACAGACACATGAAAAAATGCTCATCAACACTGGCCATCAGATAAATGCAAATCAAAACCACAATGAGATACCATCTCATGCCAGTTAGAAGGGCGATCATTATAAAGTCAGGAAACAACACGTGCTGGAGAGGATGTGGAGAAATAGGAACACTTACACCATTGGTGGGAGTGTAAACTAGTTCAACCATTGTGGAATTATATGCTAGTTTTCTAATTTAGCAAACAATTCAGGAATTGTACCATCTTGAAACTGTCTTCTGCATAGTTCATGGACCTCTACTCTTCTCATCATACCAGCTGACCCAAGTATCTATTAACTAGAGTAGTAAGAATGAAAGCCAGATAACCAGGGATTGAAGCATGAAAATGAGGTAATTCAATGGGAAAAGTAAGAATGGACAACTTTTCTGAGACACTTGGATGAGAAAGGAATAAGAGTACAAGATTGATCAAAAGAAAGATTTTTAAGAAGGAAAAAACTTGAGCATAGTTTATAGTTAATGGACAAGAAACCTGAGAATTAAAACTGGAGTGACTAAAAGGTAAGGACGTGAAATAATCCTGAAGGAAATATAATGTTTGGGGTTTATATTCAGGAATAGGTATTAACTTTGAACTGATAAACTCACATCAATCTCTGACTAGATGTGCATGAAAATTAGTAAGTGGAGAGACTGGGGCTTGAAGAAGATCATCACGGGTAGTCAGAACAGAACTGTTTGAGGGAAATTTCAGGCAGCATATTTTCATAAGATGAAGAAAAGATGGGTATACTGAATGTTAAAGTCAATAGTGAAGGTTTATGAAAGTTGGCAATGGAAAAAGGACATGAAGTTTATCTCCACCACGTGTAGTGATTGGCACAATGGAGACCAGACATTATTTATATTATGTATTATTTTGTGTATGTCTCATCATACTTAAATTATGCAGGTTTAGGGTTATTGAAGACAGTCCTTATTTGTAATCCAAAATTAAGATACATAGCTTACTGAGGAATGAATATAGGTAGGCCCACAAGGATAGTTGTGCTAATCAGAGATACTCGGAAGATAAACATACCCAAGTTAGGAAGGAAGAGCCCTCAAAAGTCCAGATTGATTACAAGAACAAAAAAATCAGAAAGCAGAATGGTTTGTGATATTAAAGAATGATGTTAATGAGAGGAAGAAAGCAGTAAATGGAAGGACAAGAAACTGGGTACATAATAGGGCAATGGTACAGTTATCTACCTGTCCATAAAATGTTCTACCTTCCATTTGCAGTGGAAGCATTAATGCCCCTATCTGTGAATGAATCTATAGAGCACAGTTACGTTTTCTCTCTTAGTCAATCAAAATCACCTATTTTGGATGTTTCATAAATCAACAACTAATTAAGAATATGAGATATATAGTTTGCCTGTTACAATAACAAAATATATTGAATAAGATATTGGATATCAAGATTTCTGAGGTATGGCCAATTTGAATGACCGTTAGTTCCACAGGTTGGGAAGATTTGAAAATATCCCTTACTGTGATTCTCTATAAGTTTAATTTTTACAACTGGGGTTTGGTAGAAAGCCAACATTTACCTCTTAAATTTTATACATATTGACCCTATCTTTGATCTTCAGGGTTACATGTAAAATTTCTGTTTCAGTCTTCCCAGAGCAACTCTTAAATTCTTTGAAGAAAGTTACAGTGTATTTCATTGAATAAAATAAGTTAACACTATAAGTTTCTAATTTTTCCAATTATTTTTAATAGTGCTTAACTTAGTAAAAGAGTAGCACCAACTCCTAGTCCTTATTGATAAGGGACACTGAGAAGACTGAATATGTAGTGAGTAGGGTAACTTTTTTTTAGCAGTCTCTGTCATGGATAGTACTGTATGTTTGGCTGAATGGTATGCTTTAATAAGCTGTTTACAGTGGAATAGTGAGGCAATTGAGATATTCTCCCAAGGGGAAACCTTGAGCAAAAAATAAGTTATTCCTATATGTTCTCCTAAGGGAGTTGGGTCTGGTCATTCATGACCTTTCTTTGAATGGATGGTGTACACAAGTTTGGGGCCAGTGCTTACTTGCTTAGCAAAGTGGAATACTGGTAGAGAACTGTCACTAGATGGCCTGATTCTTTAATTTTCCTCCCTGTATGCTCAGACTCTGCTCTGAATTAAGGTTAAATGAATATTTAATAAAATTTTCTTCAAAACTCTAGAAAATTATTACCTAGTCTAGTAAATCCTCATGACCTAGTCTAGCCCAGATCATAGTACATGATTTCTAGACTTTTCAATGTCTTAATCTCTTACATTTTCATTTCAATATGTCCCTATTAAAAAGAAAACATCAAAAATGAAATATCATTTGGATGTGGTTATGGTCTTGGCAAGCAAAAAAATAAAACTATCACCTTTCTTATTGTAAATATTTTATCTAAATGTATTCAATCATAGACTATATTAGCTTTCTTGCATTTAACTTATATTTAGTTTACTATGACGTATTTTCTAAAATTACTGTTACCTTTGTCTCTGTATTAAGCTTTTTTTCTCCTTATACCTAGGCAGTCAGTTTTGAACTTCCAGGATAGGATATTTTAAATAAAAATATAAAATACATAGCTGTTCAAAAATCATACAGAATTAAATTTTATAAAGGAGTAGACAACCTCAGCATGCACTGAAACAACAAACTATAAAATAGTTGACACAACAGATTTCTATTATTAGTATGCCTACCTTGTCACAGGTTCTGCATGTGAGAGTCTTTGCATACATAGATGACACGATGATGTATTGTTTTTCTGGCTGTTGTAGTTATGCCCCTTGTGTAAGTACTGGTCAGGCAAATCAATAAGCACAGAATACATTAACTACTGTACAAGGAATATGGATCTTGTAACTATATGTGCAAATATCACTGAAGCTTCTGACCTCACCTACTCCTTTCTCACTTAATCCTATTATATCCACCCAAAACTGTACAGATGCTTTAACTCAGGAATATATTGGAGGTTAAAAAAATCTTCTCACCAAGTTTTCAGAAATACTATTCACAGTGCTGTTCTACAAATAAGACGTAAAAATAGTTCCCACATATATAACTAAGTATTAGTAACAAAAACCAGAGAAAAGATGGCATTTACAAATAAATTTTGAAGATAAAAAACATTTCTACTTCTGGCCATGGTGGAGTAATTGTTATGGAACTTGCCCCTCTATTGAAAACAAATAGAAAACTGGTTAAAATAAGTGAAACCAATGAAGCAGATATTGAAGCAGCAGCAGCTCAGGACTATGATCCTTGAGAGAAGGCAAATAGAGGTGAGCTCTGGCTTTATGTCTGGAGGATCTTCCTGAATTTGGGCCCCAAAACGGGTAATTCATTCAGAGCACAGTTATTTTGTTGAGCTGAGGAGATAAAGATTCAAGTTTGGGACGGGTGCTGTGGCTCCTGCCTGTAATCCTAGCACTTTGGGAGGCCGAGGTGGGCAGGTTGCTTGAGCTCAGGAGTTTGAGACCATCCTGGGCAACATGGTGAAACCCTGTCTCGAGGCAGGAGAATTGCCTGAACCTGGGGCAGGACAATTGCCTGAACCTGGGGCAGGACAATTGCCTGAACCTGGGAGGCGGAGGTTGCGGTGAGCTGAGATCACATCACTGTACTCCAGCCTGGGCGTCAGAGCGAGACTCCATCTCAAAAAAAAGAAAAAAAGTTTCAAGCTTGGAGAGTGATGTAGCGGGACTTTGCAGGGCAGGTTATTGTAGAAACAGAGAAAGTGCTCTGGAAGTCCTAATAGAGTTCCCATTGGGTCTTTTCTGGTTAATATACCAAAAACATCTGAGAGAAATTTGTCAGCAGTGAGACGACAGAAATGTTAAAAAAAAAATCATATTAAATAAAATATAAGCCAGTAAAAACTCAGATCCTCATAAAGGAAAGAAAATATTAGAAGTTGTGTAGTTGTGAATAAATACAGGTTTTTCTATTGTTTAAAAATAACAACTGATTATTTGACTACTTAAAGCAAAAATAATGCATTGAGGGGTTTATGATATGTAGGAAATCATATGATCATAGGACAACGAATGGGAAAAATAATAAGTTTCTTAGACCATGTGAGAAGTGGCATAATGTTAAAGGTAGACTATATTAAGTTAAAGGCTTATTTTGTAAACCCTGAGAAACCACCAAAAATTGTTAAAGGAGTATAGCAAATAAACTTGTAGAAGAGACCACATGGAATACTAAAAATGATCAATTAGTTTTTAAAAAGGCAAGAGAGAATATAAAATAAACAGATGAGACAAATAGAATGTAATTATAGAATCCAAATCATGGTAGGCTTAAACAAAAGCATATTGATTCTTACATTAAATTTAAATAGTCTATGTATTCAAAGTAAAAGGTCAAATATTTGACTGGAGAACAAAAGCAAGATAAAACTAAATACATTTAAAATATAAAGCTCCAAATAGAAGAAAGGTAAAAGTATCAAAAATATATACCATGATAACCTTATTGAATAGAAAGCTGCGGTGGTTATACTAATATCTGAAAAAAGCAGATTTGAGTAAAGAATGTTACTAGAGATTTTTAAAAAAGAGTATTTAGTCATAACAAAATGATTTATTTAAGAAAGTAATTATTATAAACGTGTATGCCCTTAACTACAGAGCTTTAAAATACATGAAACAAAATACTGATAGAACTGAAATAAGAAATTGAGAAACCCACCATTACAATTAGATATTTCAATACTTTGCAGTAATTTATAGGGAAAAAAAGATGAAAAATCAGTTAGAATGTAAAAGAATTTAACAACACTACCAGTCAACTTGACATAATTGACATTTTATTTTAGGACATTCCAAACAACTACAGAATATTCTTTTTAAATGCACCAAAAAATTAAGACTATATTATGGGTCATAAAACTCTATAGAGTTAAAAGAAATAAAATTATAAAAAATATGTCTTCTCTTAAATAGCAAATTAAACTAGAAATGAATAACATATTTGGGGGAAAATCACCAAATATTTGAAAATAAAAAAACATACTCAGGGCCTCCCCCCAAAATAAAAACAAAGATATTTGTTCCTAGTGAATGCTAGTGAAATATAAGATGTAAAAATTTGTGTGATACACTTGAAGCAGTGCACAGAAGATAGTTTATATTTTTACTTACATTTGAAAAGAATGATTTAAAAGCATCGATCTAAATTCTATCTTAGTAAAGTAGAAAAAATAAAAATATTAAATCCAAAGTCAACAGGTAAAAAGAACATAAAATTAGAAGTTTATAAAATTAGACATGCAGACATAACAGGATAAATAACGAAACTCAAAAGCTGGTTTTGAAAAGACCAATACAGCAGGTAAAACTACAGTGAAAACTGATCAGGAGAATGAAAAAGGAAAAAAGTCCAAATTACTAATGTCACTAATGAGCGAAGACGTCATTACAAATCCTACAAATATTATAACAATATAGCATTATCATTTTGCTAAGCAAATTTCCTGAAAAACTCAAATTACTGAAGCTGACATGAGAAAAATTTTTTAAATAAAAAAACTGATCATTTAAGAAATTTGAATTTGTGATTAAAGAAACAAAACTTCTCACAAGGAGCACTCCACATCCAGAAAGCTTCACTGGTGAATTCTATAAAAGTTAAGAATGATATATTATCAATCCTACACAAATTATTTTAAGAAAATGGTGAAGGGAATAATTTCCAACTCATTTTAGGAAGCTAGCATTTCATTGATACTGAAGGCTATAAAAGATATTTTAAAAACTTCAATATCCCTCTTCAACATAGACACACATGTCTTTAAAACAATAACAAATCAAATTCAGCACTGTATAAAAATAAAAACATAAACCAGGATTTGTCTCAGTGATGCAAGTTTCAATTAACACATACAAAATCAATTAATGCAATTCACAATAAAATAAAACAAACGAGAAAAATAATGCAATAATAGGCATTTGGTTAGAATCATTGGTGAAATCCTTCTGCACACTATAAATAGATTTCTCAATTGGGTAAAGGGCATCTACAAGAACTTAAAGGTAACATCTATTTGGTGAAAACTGAATGTTTTTCTCCAAAATCTGGGGGAAAAATGCATGGCTATCCCTTTTATCACATCCACTCAATATTATGCTACATATACTAGCTGGTGTCATAAGGCAAAACAAATAAACTACAGTCACATTTATTTTTGAGTAGGGTAGGTAAAATGTTCTGTTTACATTTGACACAGTCATGTAGAAAGAAAATTCAAGCAATCTCCAGAGTACTAGATAAAAGTAAATTTAACAAATTAGAAGGATATATGGTTTACAAACAAAAAGAAATTAAACTTCCATACACTATAAATATTTAGAAAATAAGATTAAAAAGTCAAAAATGTAAATACTTAGGAATAAGTAAACAATATATGCAATATCTGTACTAAAAAATCTTTCAAAACATTGCTGAGCAAAAAGATCAGATAAACAAAAGCATAATATTTTCATGGCTAGAAAGATTTGAAATTGTGAAATGTTACATTTTTTCTAATCTGTAGATTCAGCACAATCCCTATTAAAACTCCAATTTGTAGATATTGGAATATGATTCTAAAATGTGTACAGAAGGATCTAAAATACGCAAAATATTCTCCACACAGGTGAAAGAAGTATGACACCATACTTAGTTCCCAGACTTACGATAATACTATGCTAATCAAAACTGTGTGCTGTTGTTAGACATGCAGATCAATGAAACAAACAGAATCCAGGAAAAAGAATCAAACTTATATTACCAGTTGATTTCTAATTAATGTGCCAAGTTATTTAAGTGGCAAAAAGGGGGGAACATTTGGCACTCACGGGAAAAAAACAAACAAACAACAACAACAACAAAAAACACAGAAAGAAACTTAACACTTTCCTTTCCCTAATAACAAAATTGACTTGAAACAGATCATAGAGCTAAATGCAAAAACCAAAGCTATACAATCTCTGTAAGTATAGTTGAAATTCTTTACAACCTTGGCATAGGCAACAGTTTCTTAGGACACAAAAAGCACTAACAAAAGAATAGGTGATACTTGTCATTTTAAAAAAAGTTCTGCTCATTAAGAATATGGTTAAGAAAAAGAAAACAATAAAACACAGACTGGAAGAAAATACTTGCATTTTAGATATAATTGGCAAAAGATTTTATTTTGAATACAAACTCTTACATTGCCACTATGAGAGACAAACCAACCATTACAGATTGGCAAAATATTTTAATAGACATTTTAGAAGGGAACGTATAAAAACACCAATGTGCACAAGAAAAGCTATTCAACATCATTAATCATCAGGAAAGGGTTAGATCATTTTTACAGTATGTTTTTCTAATTCTCACTACATGGCTAAAATTAAGGATAAGATCAACATGCTTGGCACTGGCAAGGATATAGAGCAATTGAGGTTTTATCTTTTATATATATACTTTGCTGATAACAGTGTAAAATGATACAACCATTGCAGAAATCAGTTTGGCACTTGCTTAAAAGTTAGCTATATGACATAGCACTTCCCCTACAAAATATTTTCCCAAGAGATAGTATCCTGTGTCCATAAAAAAGATTTGAACGTGAATGCTCATTGCAGCTTCATTTCACAGAACCAAACACTGAAAACAACACAAGCATTCATCAACAAATATAGAGAAAAATTGTGATATAATCCTACAGTAAAGTAGTACTCAGCAATAAAAATACATGTGAATGAATTTCAAAGTAAATATGCCAAGTAATCAAAGACCAACAGTAGAGTATACATACTATGTAATTCATTGATATGAAATCTTAATAAAAGTAAAATTAACCTTTAGTGAAACAAAGTAGAACAGTGGTTGCTTTGGGCAGAGGTGAACTGAAATTGTTACTATGGGGCAAGAGGGAGAGAAAAGCATTCTATGTTAATTTCCTGCAATTGTTGACATATATTATCACAAAATCAGCAAAATAAAGCAACACTTACTTATTTCACAGTTGTGTAGGCATGAAATGGCTATCCAATTCCCTGCTCCACATTTCACGAGGCTGAAATCAAGGTGTTGGGAGAGCTGTGTTCTTTTCTGGAAGCCCTGAGGATAAACTCACTTCCAAGCTGATTCAGATTTTCAGAAAATTCAGTATCAGGCAGCTATAGGAATGGAGTCCCATTTACTTGCTGGCTGCCAGCCAATGGTCATTCTCAGTTTCAAGAAGCATTTTGTGTCTTATGACCCCCTCCTCCAAGGGAGGAATCTTTGTTGAATCTTCAAGATATCAAAGCTAGGTTAAGTCCTTCCCATATTTTACACCTCTGACCTCCTGTTCTGCCTCCCTCTTCCACTTTTAAGGGCGTCTGTGATTGAATTGGGCCCACCTGATAATCCAAGAGCCTATCCCTCAGCTGATCAGTAACCTTAATTACATCTGCAAAGCCCTTCACAGAAGTACCTAGATTAGTGTTTGACTGAATAACCAGGAGACTAGAATCTCCATGGGAAAGGGGGAGACTCTTTAGAATTATGCCTAACCAGTACATCTTGACAGGGTAATGACCGCATTGCTATAGTCATATGCCAATGTGAGTCAAACTGTTTATTTAAAATGAATTGACCTTTTTTTTTTTTTTTTTTTTGAGATGGAGTCTGGCTCTGTCGCTCAGACTGGGGTGCAGTGGCCAGATCTCAGCTCACTGCAAGCTCCGCCTCCTGGGTTTACACCATTCTCCTGCCTCAGCCTCCCGAGTAGCTGGAACTACAGGTGCCCACCACCTCGCCTGGCTAGTTTTTTGTATTTTTAGTAGAGATGGGGTTTCACCGTGTTAGCCAGGATGGTCTCGATCTCCTGACCTCTTGATCTGACTGTCTCGGCCTCCCAAAGTGCTGGGATTAGAGGCTTGAGTCACCGCGCCCGGCTGACTTTTTATATATAATAGACCTTAATATGCTAAATTTGAAATGTAAAAATAACAATCTAGATAAATTTATAGTGAAAATACAAAATAAAGGCATAAAGTATGCTTTAGAATAAAGGATAGTGTCTTTTTACATTCAGATGTCTGTAGTAAAGTGTAGTCCATGATATATATATAAGGCATATATAATTCATTATATATATATTTATATATAAGCATATATAATAATGAATATATATTCAATTAACTGATTAAAAAATTAATTCAGTTGTTTCCAGGATGACTCTTCTCAGATAACTTTTGTTTCCCTGATTTGAGGAAAAAATAAAACAACAGGAGCAAGAACAACCAAATTATAGATAACTATAAGTCACATCCCTCTTGAATAACTTGTGTTATTCAAGCTCTTCATGTGTGTTATACAAGCTCTCCATGAGCTTGTATGAATAAATATAGATGTCATGCAAGACTAGATGGGTATGAAACTAGATAAGTATTTCTATTACTGTCCAATAGAAATGTAATGTAAGCCACATAAATAATTTTAAATATTCTACAGACATAATGAATTAGGAAAAACAGATGAAATTAATGTTAATATACGATGTCCATCTTGTTAAGACCATTTGTCTTTACCAGATCATTCCTTGATTAAATTTATCTGGAACCCATTTATCTGGCCTGGAATTCCAACACACAGATTCTTGATAAAATTAGTAGGTCAATTTATTAAAAATAATATCCATGAGTATGCTAACATTTTTAAATGCTCTAAATTATCTATATACAAGTTGACTTCATTAGTTTTTATAAATGTTTAGTCTATTTGATATTCAACAAAATGAGGTTAGCCTAATAAAATTGCCTGGGCCTTTGAAAGGATAGTTTTCAGGACAAATTATTTATTTAATAAAATGCAAAAGCTATCCTTAAATCATAGAATTATAAAGCCAGAAAATTGCTTCAATTCTTTTAGAGCATAAGTTGGCAAGCTACAGCTGGCTAGGACAAATGTGGCTCCTGCCAGATTTTTGTAAATAAAGTTTTATTGAACTACAGTCACACGCATTTATTTGCATATTGTCTATGGCTGCATCTGGGCTGCAGTTGTAGAGTGAGCAGCTGCAACAAAAACCATATGACCTAGAAAGCCTAAAATATTTACTATCTTGTCCTTTATAGAAAAAAAGTGCTAGTGCTTACTCTTGACCATTGTGGTAGCCACTGCTCACCTGTGAGTATTGAGCACTTAAAATATGGCTGGTGCAACTAAGGAAATGAAGTTTTAATTTAATTGAAATGTGCTTAAAGTATACAATGTAAATTTACAGTATCAATCAGGGTTCTTCACAGAAGCAGAATGTATAGGAGATGTATTATCTCACACACACACACACACATACCTAGAGACAAATGGACAGACAGACAAAAAGAGAGAGAGCGAGAGAGATTAAAGGAATTGGCTTATGTGTTTATGGACTCTGGCAAGGCAAAATCTGTAGTATGGGCTGGAAGTCTCAAGACCCAGGAAAGACACTGATGCCAATGAAGTTCAAATGTAGTCTTCTGGAAATCCCCTCTTGCTTGGGGTGGCCACATTTTTGGTTAAATTCAGGCTTTCAACTGATTGAATGAACTCACTTATATTATGGTGAGCAACCTGCTTTACCCAAAGTTGACTGCATTAAATCTCACCCCAAAAATACCCTCCAAGTTGACGCATAAAACTGACCATCATACTGACTATTTTAAAGACATAAAATTGCAAAGACTTTTTTTAAAAAAATGTAAAATATCTCATTTTTATGTTGACTACCTGTTGAAATTATCATAGTTTAGAAATATTGGTTAAATAAATTTGCAGAGTTCTGTCCCAGTGTTGTAAGTTCCACCTAACTTTGGAAACTGACCAGAGATTGAACCCAATGCCAACTGGAAAAGAAGTTGCCAGGTGAGGAAAGTCCAAATGACTCTCTTATCTTCAGAGTGATTGTGAACTCCATCAACACTATGCACTGGGATTTTGTTTTGGGATGACTTCCCAGACGTTGACCTTGACAAAAGTCAGGCAGTGTCTAGACAGAACTGTCACTATGATTACTTTGTCGGAATGGATGGTTAGATCAAGTAATTAGCTAATTAATTAGACAATCAATCTTTAAGCAATGTAATTAATTAACTTAATACTTAAAATGTGAGACATAGATGCCCCTAAGGGTAAGGCATGTTCATAAAATGTGGTTGCTGCCCTCTAAGAGCTTTCTCTTATTTCTGCTTGCTTCCATAATTCTCTCCTTCTCTCCTTACTTCCTTCCATTTCCCTTCTCTGCCCCCTTCTCTCCTCTCTCCCTCCCTTTTCCCTCCCTCCCTTTCTTCCTCTCTCCCTCCCTACCTCCTTCCCTCTCCCTCCTTCTCCCTCCCTCCCTCCCTCTCTCCTTCCTTTTTTCTTTTCTTCCATTTTTGTAGCTTGTTTGTTGTGGACTTTAATCCAGGATGTAATTCTGGTTCACACATAATCTTCGGTTTTATGCAAAGGCACATATCTTTTGGATGAACTACTTTATTTAAACTTGGGTTCTTGAGATTTTCCCTTTAGATCTGAGACATTTGTATATTCTTCGGTTTTCATACCCTTCCCAACGTAAACATTTTGACTTTTCTTTCAATTCTTCTTACAGAAACTTATGTGAAACATTTGGCAACAATTCTAGCTTTTCCCACCTTGTCTTATTGCTAATTATCTAAGAAGTGTTTGTTTAAGGGTTTAATAAAATTTACAATAGGCACAAGTCTCTAACTGTATGAAATAATAAATTCTAGCTGATGTAATGGGAACTGCTAAGCCATTATTTTCCCTGAGCTAGTCAGATGTGTTCTTGACAGAGAGTTAAACTTTAGGTATTACATACTGTTCCTTACATTGTCCTTGTTGCCAGTGGGACGTTGAGTAAGCTGAAGACAGTATGTCAGTGGTTCTTAGGTTTCACAGCCAAAATACTATGCAATCTTAATCTCACTATCCATTTCCAGTCACATTTATGAAGACCTTCCTTTGATTAACTTCTTTGTGACTCACTCTATTTTCTGTGATAACGCTGCCTCCCAAGTTTAAACAGATAGTACTTCCTACAGCAGAAGCTGTTGATCTCTCATGTACTCTTAGCCCTCCTCTAAATTCAACTTTAGCCGAGGCCACAATGTCTGCTCCTGTGGGCAGCCTCCCCTTTAAGGCCTGTGTCTCTAGGAGGGTGTGGTTCTAGGACTGTGAGAGCTGGTCAGCAATCATGGCTGTTAAGAATGACTAGGGATAGCACCTCAAGGGATAAGGGCAACACACAAGGATGCACTAGCTTCCCATCTTTTGTGTGGAAATACTGAAATGCATTTATATACTCAAGAGAGGGGCCCAGAAGGGAGGAGGCCTAATTGCTCACAGTGGAGACCTGCTCATTAACACATCCTTGATTGATTTTCTTCCTTCCTTGGTCCACTTTCTTCACTTCCTTACTCATGTTTCGTGAAAAGCCAAGTAACCTGCCAGCAGCCACATCAATTTCCCAGAACAGGCTTGGAGGGAATCCTATATAAGACTCTTCCTTTGTGGTAACAGCACGCTGTAGAAACTGTGGCCACCTAATTCTGTGAGCTCTGTAACACTGAAGGTCTGAGTGAGTCATCAGGAGAATACCAGGCCATGACTCAGCTGTGGTGTTATTGTTTTCTTACGATTCTTACCACACAAGACATACAGGTACACACAAAGGGAGACTCCTCTTCAATTTTCTGAGGCAAGGTTGGAAACTACATAATAGTGGCTTCTTACATTAGGCAAAATACATTCATATGCTTATGTCATTGATTCTTCCCAACATTTTGAAAGGTCAGCATATTTAACCAAACTGACAGATAAAAATACTGAGACTTTGATTAAAGGACTAAGAAAGCACAAATATGACATGGAGTCTGAAAGCGCATTTCAGTAAGAAAAGAGGTTTTCTAACTCCAGTATCACTGGCTACTATCAGACACTATTCAAGATGTGAAGAGATTACCTAGAAAACTGAAATTTCTAGGGAACACTTTATTTTCCATGGTATAACCATTCTTGTGTTATCCTGGGGGGAAAAAAATAAACACAAAACAAAACGAGACAATTTTGCTTTCTAAGTTCAACAGTGTGGTGATTCAATAATCTCCTTTGTCCTCAATTTTGAAAAGTGAGGGGTGTGGATGGGGGCAGGGCCTTAATGTAGATGAAATTGGTCATATTTCTAGTTCCCAAAGTAGGCCCATTTCCAACTATAAACAGCTATTCTCTGATAATGTCACTGCTGTCTTCTAGATATTTCTTCAGTCTTTGCCTGCTACATCAGATGTTAACTGCTTTGCCTGGCCTTTGAAGTTAGACACATTCCCTCCTACCCTCTAGAACCTATTGTACTGCTGTTTGGTTACAACATAAACCTTTCTCTAGGGTCAGATCAGTCTTTTTAAGGGAGGAGACCACCCCTCATATCATCTTATGCCCAATTTCTGCCTCCAACGAAAGAAGAAGTAAAATCTAAAAGGCAGAAATGAAATCCACAGGCAGACAGCCCGGCACCACACCCTGGGCCTGGTAGTTAAAGATCAACCCCTGACCTAATCAGTTCTGTTATCTATAGATTACAGACATTGTATAGAAATGCACTGAGAAAATCCCTATCTTGTTTTGTTCTGATCTAATTACCTGTGCATGCAGCCCCCAGTCACGTACCCCCTGCTTGCTCAATCAATCACAACCCTCTCACATGCACCCCCTGAGAGTTGTGAGCCCTTAAAAGGGACAGGAATTGCTCATTTGGGGAGCTCGGCTCTTGAGACAGAAGCCTTGCTGATGCCCCCGGCCGAATAAACCCCTTCCTTCTGTAACTCGGTGTCTGAGGAGTTTTGTCTGAGGCTTGTCCTGCTACATTTTTACTACCAAAATATATCCCTAGTTTCTGCCCACTCATGTCTGCCTCCCTCCATTCAGATCCTACCTGTACTTCATGGTCCAGGTGACATTCTCTCTACTCTGCTCTAAAAGATCCCCACTATTCCCATCCTCAGAACCATCTTCTTTTCCTAGAATGTTTACCATGTGCTATGGACTGAATATTTATGTTTATGCCCCCACTAAACCCCAATAAGATGGTATTAGAAGGTGGGGCCTTTCGAAAGTGATTAGGTTTAAACGGGTTTATAAGGGTAAGATCCTCATTATGGGGTTAGTGCCCTTAAAAGAAGAGTCATGAGAGATTGCTATGACTCTCTGCTTTCCATCATGTGAGGACATGAGAAGATGACCATCTGCAAACCGAGAAGTGGGTTCTCACCATACACTGGATCTGCTGCCACCTTGATCTTGGACTTCCCAGTCCCTACAACTTTAAGAAATACATTTCTGTTATTTAAGCCACCAAGTCTATGATAATTTGTTATAGCAGCCAGAACTAAGACATCACATATCTTAGTTTTCATTCAATTTAGGGAAAAGAACAGACCACGATGTTCCCAGGTTTCTCATATCCTTTGTAGCCTACTAAACATCATGTAATTGTGTAAAACACATAGTGGTTATTTACAGGCAAAGAAAGGAGAAGTTCCAAGGTGGAAAGACAACCAACTACATTTCTGAAACTTTGTCTTCCTCCAGGATATCATTAACCAACTCTGTTTATCGCTCTGGGCCTTAAGTGAAGGCAGTGCTAAAAAGAAAATTCCTTCAATGACCCCAATTTTGAAAATAGTATGCATTTTCACTCACAGAAGAAATACATAACTCACCTCTAAAATACCTAATACTCATTGTTCACTTACAGTATAAGAGAGGTGCCTCTATATTTCTGGTATTGGGCTTTACATTTTTCACTGAAGTGGATTCCATGGAAGACCTTTGAGGCTTTATAGAAAAAGAATATTGCAATCATTTTGCAAACATTTGAGACTTGCAAGGGGGAGAGTAAGCATTTTGTGTGGTTGGAGTGTAAATAAGGGAAATTTCCCTGAGAGCTGTTTAGGATGTGAATCTGGCCCAATTTTAAGAGAGCTCCTGCTCCGCTCTGCAACCTCTCCAAGGAGCTGATCGAGAGAGCCGTCTTGAAATAACTTGGAAATAGCTTAGAGTTTGGGTCAGCTCTATAGAGAAGATGAACAGAAAGAGAAAGAGCTGTTGAGCTGAGTGGATTATTGAACTAGGAATTCAAACAGAGAGGCACATGATTGAGGAGCAAAACAGCAAAGGGGCTGCTCCTTAAAAGAGGGTGCCGAGAACCTGCAGAAGGCTGAAGATGCTTTTTCTGCCAGCACTGCTGGTTAACTGTTGATTTCTTTGCTGTGCTGTCTTTGCATACAGAAAGATTTTTATGGCCAATGTTGTCTCAGACATTACAAATAAAACTACAAACGATTGTGCTTCTCATAGCTAAGAAAAAGCTTAGAAAAGGTCACATGGGATAGATCGTAAGGAAAATGATTAAACAGATGAAAGCCAAGAGCTGTCAAATGAGAGAATGGCCTAAAAATAACAAAACGAAGATTTAACTCTGTAAAGTTAAAGGTTAAAGGAAAATTGCCAGCCACTCAACAAATTATAATTTGCAACTACTGTGTCCCAGGCACTTTGACAGATGCTGGCACTAACATAAGTTGGTCAGACTATGATATCTACTATCCCAGGAATTCATGTTCAAAGAGTACCTGGGCAGAAGAGCATTAAGAGATTCTCTACAAGCAAAAACTAGAGACCTAAAAGTACATACAGTTTGTTTCTAAAACTTGAGTTTGAATGCTGAAAGTCTTTAGACCAGGTATGTGAACTCTAGTTATTGTAGTTCTAAGTCTTTTTTGTGTTTTTGAGCCACTGAATTTCCTTAAATGCTTTTCTGGCTTCCAAAGCATCTGAGTTTGCAACAACTGCATGTCTCCTGTTACAAAACTAGGAGACATGCAGAAGTTTTACAATTTCAGAAACTGAGGGTAAACGAGATTAATGGATTTATCTCCATTTTCACTGCTAACGAGGAGCAGAGACAAGACTAGAATTCAAGTCTCATTACTCTTAGTGCAGCACACTTGTGTCAAGGCTGTTGGTGTTCTGTGTCATCATGGGGATAGACAGCATCAAGTCTCAAATGACTTTCTTGGGTTATTCAGAATGTTGGTGTCCGAACAGCATATGACTTCAGTCTATTGCTCTAGTCACTCAGTAATCCACCTTCCAACCCCCTTTGCCTGTGTTCTCCCTTTCCCAGGTGAATAAGACAATGAAGCAATCTCAGACACGCTTTAGAATGGTTGAAGCAAACTTAGATGGACTGTTCCCGAAATCAATTACTGTGTCAGCTCCACTGAAGAGAGATGGCATGGCTAGTGAGGGCAGCCTGTACCTGTTCCTTTTCCCCCAGCCCTGAACTAAACTCCTTGTCTTGACCTCTTCTACTTTGCAGGTTCTATTCTCCCTGCTCTTTAGGTGTCACGTCTGAGCAGTGCCCTGATGCAGACTAGATATTACAGCCACCTTTCTCCCAACATCATCTCCCAGAAGCTGTCAGCGAGTAATGATTTTCAGTTGTAACGGACTGGGATGAGAGTATTGTTTTAATTGCTATTGAATAACAGTAAATTAAGCAGGGCAACAGAGAAGAGGCAATGAGAATGAGAATTGTACTTTTGTTCAGAAGCATAAATTCAGGACTACTGCAGTTGTATTGTAACTCTGAAAAATGAGAATTTATTATTTTTTTTATATACTGGGAAAACTTCTGGAGTAGATTGCATTTTCTTTCTAATGGTAGGTTTAGTTTGTTCTCTATAGAAAAATGACAAGGCAATAAAAGAGGTCCTTGCTTTATGACACCAGAATATTTTAGATAAGACTCAGTACTCATCCTTAATTGATTTTATGCTGGTGGAGAGCAACAACAAAGCGGCGGCAGGCAATGGAATGATGGTGTTACAACCCCCAACCAACTTAGTCACAGTCTGAGAAGCAAAAGAGAAAGGAAATTAGCATTTTTTTGTGTTAGAAAAATCAACAAGCTTTTCACCCATTGACTGTCAGTCATGTGCCCCTCCTTGGACTGGATGCTTTGGGGCATTAAATAAAAATGACAAGAAAATAGAAAGGCAGCCAGGTGTGGTGGCTCATGCCTATAATCCCAGCATTTTGGAAAGCCTAGGCAAGTGGATCACAAGGTCAGTAGTTCAAGACAAGCCTGGCCAACATGATGAAACCCCATCTCTACTAAAAATATAAAAATTAGCCAGGCGTGGTGGTGGGCACCTGTAATCCCAGCTACTTGGGAGGCTGAGGCAGGAGAATTACTTGAACCCAGGCAGCAGAGGTTGCAGTGAGCCGAGATCGTACCACTGCACTCCAGCCTGGGCGACAGAACAAGGTTCCATCTCAAAAACAAGAAAAGCAATGAAAAAAAAAAAAAAGAAAGAAAGAAAGAAAAGAAAAGAAAATAGAAAGACTTGGTTTAGTATTGTATTTAATTGTTTGAGGTACACAGATAATTATGTAGATTATTAGTTATTGATTGCATAAATAATTATGTAAATGTTTGAAAAAGAGAAAAGATGTTTAGAATCAAAGACTAGGTTTTGTAATTCTACCAAAATACATGATTGTGGGAAAGGGAAACGCCGGCATATGTTAAGAGAAATGTAGGACGTTTTCTTGCACAGGGTGGACCCTTAGCAGACCTGAGGAGGTGGAGAGAAGCCAGGAACAGAGAGGGGGCTCAGAAGATAAGGCTGGGGTGATATAGGTGAAGTTGGAACAATGTATTTCTCCTCTGGCACTGAGGAGATATAAAAATCTAAAGCAATGCCTCTGTGTTAGAATACGCATGATAGATGGCTACAAATGTCTGTCATTCAAAGACAGAGCTGCTAGCAGCTTTCTAAAGGGCCTCATCCCAAATTACCAATAGGTGGAGTATCCCTCTCTTGGCAACAGCAAATAGGGCTACGGCCTGGCTAAGGTAGGAAGCTAGTTGGGTGGAATAACTTCCAAACACTAGGGATATGTTTGGCCTCAAAGCTCTCTCCTTGACCTGCTTGATGATGTCTAAGATCATTTGACCAGGAACAAAGCAAATCAGGAAGAAAGGACCCACACAGGGAAGCCTGGCAATGTGGCAGACAGACCATTGCCATGAAGTTCACACAGACCTGTGTTTTAAATCCTGACTGCCAGCTTCTGTGCATGGGCCAGTCTTGAGCTTTCAAATAAAGATGACAAATTCACATTAGACTTCAGAGCTACTGTATAAGTAAATAATCTGGCACAATGTCTGTCATGGGCAGGCACTAAATAAATAGTAGAAATTATTAATTTAAGGAAAAATACAAAATTATCACAAAGGAAATTTTCTAGCTTGACAATTGTGACAACTTTAATGCTGATAAAGGAGGAACTGAGGCTTCATTGAGAAATGATTAAAGGGCTCTTCTTGGTCTTTACCTAATGTTCCTCCATCTGCATGAAATCATGTCAGGGCTTCCTTCTCAGAACTATGGAATACATCTGTTGTTTTTAGTCTACACAGAATCCATTTCTTCTCCTCTGGTATCTGATCCTCAGTTTTCCTTGGTGGAAGCATTCAATCTACTCTTGATCCACAGAGTGAGTATGGAATTGAGCCTCACTCCTAGCTGCAAGATGAGCAATTGACCCAGGCTTACCAAGTCAGACCAGCACATCCTCTGGCCATCCTCCCCTTCGCATCAGAGATTTGAGTGTGACTTACAAATTAGTCCAACAAGAATAAGTCAAATGTCTTATAACTATTGGGAAAAAGAAGTTGTCTTTCTTCTAGGGTGGCTGTGAGGACAGGCTGAAAGCTGAGAGCTGGCAACCAAATGGGAAGAACCTGCCAGAATGAAGACAACTAGAAGAAAGCAGAGAGTAGAAATGAGAAAGGAAGAGTCCTGATGTGAACAGAGCAAATATGCCACACTCTCCTAAGTGCCTTGGATGTCAACTTTATTTAACTCTTTCAAAAATTCTATGAAGAGGTTATTATGTGCATTTTAGAGGAAAGAAAACTGAGTCAGTCACTGAAAGTTAAATAACATGTTCCAAGTTACACAGTAAACAGGTACCGGTACTGGAATTTAATTGCAGGCAGTCTGGTGTCAGAGTCCTTGCATTAATAGATATACTCTAGTATCTTTTAAAGAGATGTTTCAGATTCTGGACCCCCTATACTTTTGAGTAATGTTAGCTAACACATTTCCTTTTTGGCTTAAGCCAGTTTCTACTAGCTAGGATTCTGCCATTATCTCTCAAAAGCGTGCTGAGTAATTTAACTGCACACCCTGTGTTCTCTGCCTTGCCCATGGTCTCAGTCTTAGCCCAGACCCTGCTTTTCACCTGCTAAAGACATTACCCAAATGCCTTTCATTCAAAATTATCTACATTCTGGCACAAAACTGTGTTTGGATCTTACTTCTATTACTCCTCTAAAAAAAAAAAAAAAAAAAAAAAATCCTTGTGTTGGCTATTAATGATCTCTCTAAACCTACAGCTGAGCCAATCAATTACTTCCTACAATTCATCGACATCTCTGATTACATGCTCCATCATATTACTAGGGAAAAAAATCTACAGTAGTATTTGGCAATTTAAAAAATCTCTCATTCAATATCCTTATTCAATAAATGTATTAGTCTCAAGAACTCTGCTAATATAATTTAGAATTTTTAAATTAATTAAATTAGACACTGGAGTTCTTAGGACTCACCTCATCCCTTTTCTTTTTTTCTTGTGAAGGGGGATGGGTGACTGTAGGTTACTGCCACCTCCCAATGCCCCCGTGTTCCTTGTTAGCTTTCAAACAGTAGATGGAATATGTTAAACAAGGTTACCTTGCAACCATTTCCCCCCTCTTCAAAATGCACATTTATTCCTTCCCCTTTCTTTCATAGGCTACCTCTCACCAATTCTGCCATTAACTCAAGAAAAGTAGAATGTGCAGTTTACCCTTGAACAATGCAGGAGTTAGGTGCACCTCCCACCTCAATGCAATTAAAAATTATAACTTTTGACTCCCCAAAAATTTAACTATGAATCTCAGTTGGTGCAAAAGTAATTGCAGTTTTTGCCACTACTTTTAATGGGAAAAAGCTGCAATTACCTTTGCGCCAACCTATAGCTTAATGTTGAGATCCTTTCTAATAACATAAACAGTAAATTGACACATATTTTGTTTATGTGTGTTTTAATATTTTATTTTTACAACATAATAAAGCTAAATAAAAATATTATTATGAAACTCATAGGAGAAAATATATTTATAATCCATTCAGTGGAAAAGGATAATCATAAAGGTCTTCATCCATTTCCTCTTCATATTGAGTTGCTAAGGAGGAGGAAGAGGAGAGGTTGGTCTTGTTATCTCAAAGGTGGCAGAGGTGGAAGAAAATCTATGTATAGGTAGACCTGCACAGTTCAAAGCCCCTTTGTTCAAAGGCCAATTGTATCCTCTGTGTTTGTTTATGTGAACCTATAACAAAGAGACCATATTAGGTTTAATCATGACACTTATTTTTATTGGCTACTTTACTTTCTCTCTGAATTTCTTAATCTATTAATATACTTAGTTGTCTTCCTAGCTATATATTTTGAGGCTAATCTGTAGTGCAAAGGTGAAAAGAATTATTGGTTAACATAAAAGCTGCTATTTTCATCTGTGGTTGGGAAAGGCAGCATTTCAAACTAAAATCTCCAAGACTGAGACAGATTTCTTGAGAATGTTCATAGTTTTCCACTTTACTAAATGAATTTGTTTGGAATTTTGCCCTGCCTCAAAGGTACAAGGGAGAGTAATCTGTCAGCAGTGGACACTTGAATTGCCTTCTCACCTTATGTGCTTTAAAATGACCCCAAAATTGCTGAAGCAGGCTAAGTGTTTCTCCCCAAGGTGCTGGTTATACATTGCCAGGTTCTCAAACTCCATTCATAGCCTCCCCATTTGCTGCTGACCCCATTCCATGATTTTCCCATTTCAATAGATCTGCAATCATAGAAACTATAACCTCAAACCTATTTGCAACCACTCAGAAAAGACACAATAGGCTGAGACAAAACACACACACACAAACACAAACACACTGCCACCACCACCACCACCACCACCACCACCACCACCACCAACAACAACAACAACAACAACACAACCCTAGGAGTTTGTAACAAAAAAAAATCAGCTCCTACCTTGGGAATATCTTCACACGCTATCTCCAGAGAGGAACAATTGTGATTTCAGATGGTTGAGAAGGATTACTTTGCATTATTGTAGCATTGAAACGGAATTTCTTCACAAGACAGGATGAAAATCCTTCTTTAACATAGACTCTTTCCTGATGACAGGTTACGGCACAGTCCTCGTGTCTGAACAGCAGTGGTGAGAGTCTCTTTGGGAAACTTCATGATGGTGAAGACCTGAATGGAGACACCTTTGAATCTGCCTGTCAGCAGAACTGACCAATACAGGCTCAGTTCAACAGCAGCTGGATGTAGCTGCTTCTAAGGGTGAAGAGCTGCTCGGATCCAACTCTAGAGCCTATAAAGTTCTTGAATTTTTGGGGGGAAAATATGAATAGACCTTATGCTTTCACTTACCATACCCTGAACATAGGTAAGTAATTTTTCAATGTTTTTCCTATAACTGAGTGAATGTACCCTTATGAATTTCTTGAACAACACTGATGAAATTTTGTCTTGAACTCATATCACAAGAACAGAAAAAGAACTTAACATATCTTGCATGTTTCAGCTCTGTCTTGAGTCATGCGTCTTAAGAAGTGTATATTTATTTTTAATTCCAACAATTTCTGTTGAACTGGCCAATTACATTCTTTTGATTGTGAGCCATTTAATCAGATTTTCTAGTGCCCTGGCTCCATCACAGAAGGAAATTCATTTTTGTTCTTTTCAGTTCATTGGGTAAGAGAATGCCCAATTACCTTCTGGGGCCATCACTACTCACTGCCATTTTGGAGTTCTTGCCTCCAGGCTCCACTCCAGTTTCCTCTCCAGTTACCTTATCTCATTTCCCAGTGGCTCAGCCAAGTGAGGCTTCCAGGACACAATGCCAATCTCAAGGTACAGAGTTGCAGGGTAAAAAATGTTGCATGTAGTTACTATTGTAGTTCATAATATAGAAGTCACATATACCTCACTCCTCTATATTATTAATTATTTGGCCCAATTATCCTATTGCTTAAGTCCTTTGCCTTTCTGTAATTCACCTTACATTCAAACTCCCAGTAACTAATAACAGAGTAGCCTTTTTGCTCTCCAGGGAAAAAAAAAAAGTATCACCTCTCTATACATGGGGATTAGGTAATTAATGCAATGTTTTTCACTGGGAATGCCTTAATGAACCTTTTGGTCTTGTTTTCCTCCCAGAATTACACTCTACAATTCAACTCTAGAAATAGCTTTAATTGATTGGAAATAAATAGAGTGTCATTTCTGGAGTACATTAAAAAGCACATTGTCAGGGATCCAAGATCTATAAGGAATCACATGTTTAGTCATGCAATTTCAACATTAACTCAATTCACCTCATTAGAAAATAGAGAGGGAAATGAATGGAAAACTTATTTGGTGATATAGGTGAGGTTATATGTAATGCCATTGAATTTATTATATTTCCACTGTAGAAAGGAAGTTAATAATTGGGAGAAATTCCCACTGACATCTAGTGCGTGTTGTAGGCACCAGCTAGATTTACTCAAGACAAAAATCACTTTGAAAAAGCAACATTTTACTGTTATAATTATCATTCCTGGTACATAATAAAGGAAATTTAAGAGATTATATAAAAGTGAGTTAGACTCACTTTTCACTAATACTTTTCCAGTGTTCAGCAGTAATGGCACAATTTATTTTCAACCATCTGTAAACAGATGTTTGTCTAAACCTGTGTATTTCATCTTTTTATTGTAATGAGTGACCCCAGGCTATTTTAAATGCTGGGAGTGAAGGGGTTTCTTTTTATATTCAGTTTCTTAGTAAAGATAATATTTAATATGATTCACTCTGAAAATTAAATGCTGTCAAGTTGCATTTTAAGACATTTAGTGTAACTCATGTTTTAATTCTGTATTTTCGAATGTTCAGGGACTTGAGTTTCTCCTCTCAGCAAATCTTTGCCTCAGGAGACTCTTTTTTGTTCTTGGTGTTTCAGAAAAATGTTTTCAACTAGGTCATCTTCTGGCTCAGTAATCCTCTCTTCATTTGTGTCTAATCTGTTATTAAGCTGATCTATTGAGATCTTAAACTATTGTGGCTTTCAATTGTAGAATTATTTTTCATTCCATTATTTTTTGTAGATTTTATTTCTTTGATGAAAGTTTTTACTTTGGTTATCTATTTATTTCAACATCTTAGTCACTGTTAATTTAAAGTCCATAAGTAATAACACCGATGTCTGAATTATCTATGGTTCTGCTTGTAATTTTTGTTTTGTTTTATTTTCCCCATTGGTCTTGTTCTTGGTAATTAATTTTAATTAAATGTTGAATAATGTATTTGAAAAAATATAGTGCCTCTGGATGATATTTTTTCCTCTGTAGAGCATTCGTCCTATCCCCTGGCAGGGAGCAGAAGGAAAGATCCCCTCAATCTAGTTAGAGAATGGGGAGCTGACTTGAGACTGCTTTGAAGTGCTTGTGAGACATTCTAATATTGACTCAATGGCATTTTTCTGGGACAGTCCTGCAGAGATACAAATAAGAACCTGCATTGCTACCCATGTTTCTCCCTCCTTGTGGGTCCTGACCTCCATTTTTTCTCTCCCTAGGACTAAGAAACAATGAGAATCTCTGCTCTGATATTCAGCCACTTTCTCCTTGTCTTCATACCTTCTTGTTCTGCACAACTCTATGAACAAATACTTGAGGCAAAAAACTGATTTCTAGTGTTAGGCTTGCTTCTCTCTGACTCCCTCCTCCTTCTAGGATCTTGATCTCTCAGTCCTGCCTGCCTTGGCAACCCCAAAGTCGAAGTTTCACTTCTCATTCCTGTGAGTTCTCCTAAAGCTCTGATAGCTTCTCTGTATCTCAATATCTGCTCTGTGTCTGGATTCTCAGCATTTTGACTCATGCCAGGGATGAACTAAGGCCATGAGGAAAACAGCAACACCCAGAAGCTATGCTCACTCTGGTGATATTTCCTTCTCTCCACGTCCTAGTCTCTCAAGTCCTGGCTGCTTCAGAAACTCTCTGAGGCCTTTGAACAGATTTCTTTTTAAATTCAATCTGGCTTATCCAGTTGATTTTGATTGGATAATTTGCCTTCTGCAAGCTTTTTTTCATAGAGCCAGAACAGAAATCTCTTTATGCAATTTGAAAATGCAATTTTCAAAAGGAGTTAAGAAACAAGTGCTTATTTCCCAGGTGTTCAATTATTTTGACCAAGGTTATGTCTTTCAATTACAAGGTAAAATACCCTGGCCTTTTAAGCATATTCTCAGATACTTTTTGCATATTTTTTAGACCTTAAAACAGACATTTCTCTTGTGCCAGTTCTCCTGGGCAAAGAGTGACATTTTCTGTCTCCTTGTGTTTCCTAGCCTAGTGTCTCTTTCAGTGTACACCAGTAACATCAAGTAATACATTGGAAAAACAGGTCTATATCCAACTGTGTTTTGCAGTACTTCAGAATGTTAATAATGATTTTATGTAAAATATCTTTAGGGCCTCAATGAAGTTTATTATCTGAATTTTCCTACATGTAACATTTATTTGGCAGGAATTCTCAGAATTTTAATGCACTATTTTGAATCTCAATGGAATATATATAGTGTACAATATTTCTCAAACTTACCTGACCAGGGAAGCCTTTTTCATAGAGTATCTTAGAGGTTAAGCATACAGAAGAAAAGATTTAGAAAATATATTCTTAAACATAACCTGCTCTATAAGTTTACAAAGGGGATTACTGCGAAAAGTAGCAAGGGCTTACTTATTTTATTCCTAAGTTATGTAAGCTGCCACTTTAGTTGGCAAAACTTTGTTAGGCAGAAGTATTTATTTACCAGTAAGTATATTTTTTGTAGTTCATTATTGTTTTAAATTATTTAACATTTGTGAATATGCACCCATGCTGCTTTTCAAGTAATACTTATTAAAGAGGTGCTAGTTTCCTTTAGTTCATAATGTCCTTTGAACTGTGCAATGACCACTGTTAAATAAATGATATATTTATTTTAAATATGAGCAAACTGAGGCTAAAGAATTTTAAATAACTTTTCAAGGTTATAGAAGTATTATATGGCAGAATTGGGATTTGTCCTAAAAAAAAATGTTAATAATTTTGATCCCACAATACCAGATTAAGAAGTATTAAAAAAGGACAAAGGAAAAATGGTGAGATGGGTTTGGGAAAACAATCATTGAGTATGCCAACATTATGTCTCTTAATATAAATTTATATCTCTTTTCCCAACTATCTTTAGTAACCCATGAGGTTGAAAATTTCAAAACGGAACAGTGAACATCTTGATAGTAATAGAACATAATAATATATTATAGCTAACACTTTAGCTTATTTTATGTACAAGACAATATTATAAATGATTTACACATGCATATTAACTCATTTAATCCTAACAAGAATTATGATGGTATTAGTAATAATTGCTATTATAGGAATCATTATTATTGAATATTTATTTTGTGATAGGCCAGGCTTTTTATAGTTTTTAACAGGATTTTTTTTAAGTTTTCACAGTAAATAAGTGAAATAAAAACTAATGATTTTTGCCACGGTGATACTGAGACATAGAAAGTTAAATGGATGTCCAAATATCACCTGATTAGTTATTCCAATCCCAACTGTATGAAAGAAATCTGGCATTTTTAATCACCATATTATACTTGAGCTAAGCCTTGAGGGTTATGGTAATGGGAACAAAAAAAACTGTGATGCACTGCTTAAATACTATGCCTTTTTATGTTTTCTCATTTAAAGTCCCATAAAAGATTGATGACCAGCACCTAAGCAATTGTCTTGTTTTGTGTTATTGTTATGGTTAAATAATAAATGTTATGGGATCTAGATAGAATTAATCATAATAGTAAAAACATGTCTCAAGAGCAGATTCTGCAATCTTTTACTCTGGCAAAAATCGCAACTCAACTCCCCAAAGATAATAAATGTAATTAATTTCTACCATCGGTAAGCATAGGATTCACTTGAGAATGGCAAGTTTAGGAGAGAAAAAAATGAGTTTATAGCCATAGACCTGAAAACATAGTGTTCTTTGCATTTATATTTGAGAGAATTAAGTCACTATCCCTTTATCACCACACTCTTCTAATTCCAGTCAGGTTAGGGAAGAAGATAATATTTTGACTAAGAATTTAATTCCTAAGAAGTATGCAGGTCAATATTTTACCTCTGTGTAGCTAAAAGCAGACATCAAGAAACCCCATAAATGCACAAATACAAGGCAAGGTTGCTCCTTAAAATGTTTACTCAGAAAAGTTTGTGGTAGATTCTGTTTTTGTCTTCAGTTATCTGCTACCCTCCCTGTGAGAGGTTTACACATTCCTCCCAACTGCTGTGTGACTTACAGTGCCTCTCTGTGGGATGAATATACTTCCCATCCAATGATGTTGAGCATGACCATTTGACTTGGTTCCATTAATTGAATGTGAGTATGCAACATCTAAACAGGAGCTTTAAGTGCTATTGAACAATTCTTCTATGGGAATGCATGTCATTGGCAGAGCCTACTCTACCCATCTGGATTGCAGAATAAAGAAGATATATGGGAAAACAGCATGGAACTGACAAATAATGTGAATAAGAAATAAACCTGCTGTGAACAATTGAGATTGTAATGTTACTTGTTACTATTGCAAAAGCTATCAGAAGCTCAATGATACAAAATTACCTTATGTAAAAGTCCTTATGATTTTTTCATTTATACGGTGCTGTTTTAATTACTTAATTTGAAACAATAAGTATGAGTTAGTAAAATAAACAAATAAAAATCCTCCAGCAAGGCTACTTGTGGATGTCTCTGGGGTTCTCTCCAGTGAATTGATTGAAAAGGAGGCACAAAAAGTTAATACAGACTTAGTAATTATTTCTAAAAATATGAACTCACAATTACAAATATTAAATAGCATTGTAAGTTGGTATTTCAGAAGGTTTCAAAGATTATTGTAAACAGCAATATATTCATGATGACTTTGCAAAATTTAAGAAAATATACCTATAAAATTAATAGATAAATAACAATTATATGTCACCAAGAAAATAGTTACTTCTTACTGAGAACATTTTCAGTGAAAAAACACGCCAAGCTCAGATTTTTGAAAAATCGTATATTCAAACAAATTTGAAAGCAAGGAATATGTTGTATTCTGGAAATCTGTGTTAGATGGCTCAAAAATGACTCTAATGAGGATAGCTATTCTGATTTTGAAGATGCGTGTGAGAAATTAGAATATTATCAATTGTGGCTTTGATAATACTAGTTAGGAAAATTAATGTTTTCCCTCGAGTAATGCAAAGTGTGTATGTGTTTGTGTGTGTGTGTTTGTGTGTGCGTGTGTGTCAGAGAGACAGAGAGATAGACAGCAGTGCCCAAATTAAAATTGACAAATCAGCAATTCATGCTAGTGAACACATTTTGAAATGATCTTGTTCTACAAGACTTGCAGTACCAACACTAGCCTTGGATTGTCTTTCCAGAGCACTTGAGGATTTATCCTAGACTGAGTGATTTAGGCTAGGGGAAATGTACTTTTAGGGGAAGATGACGAACAATTGAAGAAAACCAATACTTTTAATAAGGGATAGAATTTTCTGAAAATATGGAAAGCTATATGTGAAAATTTGCAGGCTTGAGGACAGAGCAGAAAATGTAAAAACCAAGTTGAACCCATATTAATAACCATTTCCTGATTGGGTTATAGTACCTACCCGGAAGACTTCAGACCTGCTTTAGCCCTGAAACACCTGATGTTTTCTACAGAAGATAATTGTTCTCCACAATGTTGACAATGGTTATCTGGAAGCTTATTCATATAACCTTATTCCTTATTATCTTGCCCTGTTTATTTGGCTTCATTTCTTCAATAGTATACCAAATGCAAAAATGGTGTTTTAACCCAGGTAGCCTGGCAAACCATTCTGAGGTACTGGGTACAGGGTCCCACTTCCCTTCTATTCCTTTACAAGGTTTAACTAAAATTCTGATGTACAAGACTTTGGAATCAGCAAAAATTGTATAAGTCTGCCACTAGATTAGATTGTATTGTGAAATTTGAAATGTGGAAGTGACACAAGAAATAGTTAAGTTCTGTCACCTTATCAAGACACATATACACATAAATTCAGCTGATTGGAAAGACAAATGTGCTTTAGGCACCAATGTGTAATCTTGGTGTAGCATTTCCTTCTTCAGAATATTCTTAGGCTCTTCAAGTTTTCATTCCATGGCATGATCCCAAACCATCAAGATTCCCAATGGATACTGAAGTGTGTTGAATTGTGTCCTCCAAAAAGGTAATCTCAAAGTCTAACTCCCTGTACCTGTAAATAAGATCTCATTTGGAAATATAGTCTTTGCAGTTGTAACTTAAGAATCTCAAAATCATACTGGATTTAAGAAGTTCTAAGGAAAGCAGTGTGCTGAATGATATTCTGTAAACTGTTTCTTTTAGAGCTTTTGTAAATCACGGAGTTTCACTCTCCTACAATATGAGATACTGATTATGTGTCTCCTTTGTTTTGCAAATGTATTGGTCACAAATTTTATTTCTTGGCTGCAATCATTTGATATAAAATTATCTTGTGGTGTGTTTATGGCATGCTTATCAAATTAGCATTCAAATATTTGTTACAGTTTTATGTTGCAAAATTGGGTTTTCATTATTTATTACACTATAATCCTGCAAGAAAGACTCAACACTTTCTGGTTGTTTGATGGAAAGTTCCCAGGAGTATATGCCTGAACTATAATAATATTCATCAAACATGGATAGAGAAGAGAAGTTTTAGAAATCCTCATGGACACCAATATTGAATCAAATTATTCATGATTATATCATTTAAATACATAATTTTATAAAAATTTTAAGCATGCAAGTCCATGACCATAAAGCAAAGCAAATGATAAAATTCAAAATAAAACTACAAATCCATTAAAATTTGAATAAACCATATTAACATGATAGATGATATTGTTTTCTTGAAACTAAATTGGTAATCTTTAATTTACTAATAGAAATGTATTTGCATATTCTATGTTTCACTTGGAACTTACTAGATTCATTGGATTTTGAGCATGGTGAATCAGCAGTTAAATCATCCTCATTATTATTACTTTTACAATTACTTCATTTTAACCACAAATCCATAATTGTATGTAATTTACTTGTATATACTAAAACACAACATTAAATAAAAACTTTTAACATAAATTACTTATTGTCCAATTACTACTCTACTTTCTGTACAAAAAAATAATTTTAATTGATATGGTCTGTTACAACATTTGTTTTGTAGTGGATAGTACAAATTATAATTAGGCACTTTTGCACTTTCTTTGCATTATATTTTCTTAGGGTTTTTGTTAGAAATGACTGCTGAATTTATCAAATGCCCTTTCAGCACCTGCCAATGGTGTGTGTGTATGTGTGTGTGTGTGTGTGTGTGTGTGTAGTGCTAATCAATTTTGTCACTTGTAGATTTATAAAGTTATTGCCACAATCAAGATACAGAACTGTTCCATTATCACAAAGGTTTCCCTTGTGCTACCCCTTAATAGTTGTGCCCACTCCAGTTTCTGTCCCCCTGGCAATGACTAATATGTTCATCTCTATAATTTTGTCATTTCAAGAATATAATATAAATGAAATCACACAGTGTGTAATCTTTTGGGACTGGATTTTTTTCTACTCAACATAATGACCTTAACTTAATTCAAGTAGTTGCAGTATATCAACGGTATATTATTTTATTTTGTGGAATAGCATTCCATTATACAGATTTACCACAATTCCTTTAATCATTCCCTCACTGAGGGCACTGGAATTGTTTTCAATTTTTGGTGATTTTGCAAATAAAGCTTTACAAATACTCTGCTATGTTTACAGGGTTTTTTTGTTTGTTTGTTTGTTTTTCTTTTTATGGACGTAAGTTTTCAGTACTCTGCAATAAATGTCCAGGAGTGTAATTGCTGACTTATATAGTATGTTTTGTTTCATAAGAGACTTCTAAACTATTTTCCACCAAGGATGCATCAAAGATCTACTCTCTCTCATTTGGTATTGGTACCAAATGCTGGTCTCCATACCACCATTTGGTATCGTCACTATTTTTTAATGTTATCTGTTTTAATATATATGTAATAATATGCTTTTAAGTTTGTATTTGCTTAATGGCCAAATATTTAATATCTATTTCCATGCATAATTGTTATAACATCGCATTTGTTGATATTGTTGAACTTACCATAATATCTCAAGACAACCTATTAATGAAACAAAACTGAATTTATTTAAGCTCACGCAGTAAGGGAGAAAACTACTTAACAGAGATTTAGCAGTGCCTCGGGAGGAAAAGTCAGAAATGGTATATTTATAGATCTTTGGTGTCTGGACTCAGTGGTTTAGAGTAGCCCTTTCAAAGCAGAGGACTGCTTAAGATTAGGCAAGTTTTAAGATACAATAGTTTTAGACTGGTAGACATAGCAAAGTAAAGGCCTTGAAATAAGTTTGATAAGTAGAATGTCATTTAATAGGTAAACAATTCCGGTCAGAAGACCCAGGTCTTTGATAAATAGTTCTGGAAGAATTTTATTTAAAAAAAATAAATACAAATTACTTTTTAGTTTGTAGTTCTTTCCTGGGCAAGTTTTTTCTGAAACAAATAGCCAAGTAATGTTGACGTAGATGGTCTAGTCTCATCCAAATCATGCTGACACAGACACTCTCAGTCCTCAGTAATGAATTGTATTAGAAATGTCCAGCTACTTATCTACTCTTGAATTTGTGAAATAAACCCTACTTTTTTATGAAGTGTTTTACTCTCTCATGAATTATCAGATTTTATTTAAAAATTTAATTGGAATTATTATATATACTCGTAAGTTCAATTGACTTACAAAGTTCTTTTTCGTATTATAATTTTGTCAGGTTTCAGGATTAAAATTATACTGGCTTCAGAGTATAAATTAAGCTCTCCACCTTTTCAACACTCTGGTATATTATAAATACATTTGAAATTTGCCAGTCTTTGAAGGTTAGGTGAATTCATCCGTAACCTCATCTGGTCATTGTGCTTTTTTCCCATAAAATATCTTTATTTACCTTTCAATTTTCTTCAATGGCCATAGCCTTTTTTTTTTTTTTCACTTCTTCCAGGCTAAATATTCTTGCGTTGTTCCCTTCTCCTTTGTTTTTTAATGTGTTTCTTCCTTTATTTTTATGTGCCTTCATGCTGGTTCCTCCTCCTATTAGTCTGATTTTAGGATAGGCATAATTTTCATCCTAAGAGAATTTATAAAGTCAGAAAGTCCAGGGTTGAATTTCCTATGCCTACAAACTGTGGGCTAAGTAAAAATGGAAAATACAATGAAATTGGCTACACCTCAGTTTTTGTCATAAATAAATTTAATACATGTTGTGGGTCAGCACATAGACCATGATTTCAGGACTGAGGCATTCCTGACCCTATTTGCTAATGACTCCCAGCTAAGTGCTTTTTCAGGAATTGCCCTCAACCATTGGTAAACTCCCAGCTCAATGAGTGGTCAGTATGCAGACACAATATCCTAGCCATTTTGCCTTAACTCAGGACAAATCTGAAGGGTTACCCCCACTGTGGTGTTCCCTTTGGAATCACCTGATGCCACTGTCGCAAATGTCTCACAGTTCAACTTCTCTCTTTAACCAGCCCTGCAATCCTCACCCATTTATGGGCATTGTTCCCGAGGGTGCTCCCCCAGTAAACCTCTTTCCAGCAAGTCTCCATCTCCAAATACGTTTCCTGGCTTACCCCACCTAAGTCAGAAAATTGGTGTGATACTAATGCCTACCTCTTAAAGCTGTTGGCATGTATAATGAGGTTTTAGACGCACAGTGTTTGTAACACAAGCACTTAAATGTTACTCATTATTTTTATAATAGAATGTTAAGAAAGAAACTTTTCTCTACTCAGACTTTTGGCTAAAGCCACAAAGCAGAGGAAAATAGCTGATTAATTTATATATATTGTTGAGATAAATGGTAGCCATATTCATGGAGAGTGTAAAAGATGCCAGAACTGGTCCTGCTTTGTCTATTACTATCATCTACTTTTCACCTTTCTAAAGACTAGAAATTCTAAAGGAGATTGTTTCAAAGGAGTTTACACAAGTATTGATATACTTGGCTTACTTCTCTGTCCCCCACCCTAAGCATACACATGAGACTGTGAAGCATGACCAAAGAGATTTGGGAAAAACTTAAATGCTGTCCCTGGCATTTTGAGGGCATACATGAACAGAGAAGCCTGCACCTGCTTCTCACACAGAGAAGGATGAAGGAAGGAAGCAGCTTGGATCTGCCTGGGATGGCAAGACAAGAAAAGTGCAGATAGTATTGGACAAGTATCACTCCTACTATTTGTCAAGCCAAGAGGTATTTCTTTCCAGTGGAAAAGTCACTGCTACAGGGCGCAACTATGCCTCCCCATCATGGTGGCTTGCCCAGATGGGTAGAGATTTCCCATTACCCATCCTGGATAAAATTTCATGTACTCAAATGATAATTTCATATTCAATGTTGCTAAATTGAGAAATATAGATGTATATATTTATATAGATGTATATATAGATGTAGATACAGCAGAATTTTATTGAGGATAAAATTCCAGGATGGGTAATGGGAAGATAACGTGGGTGGTGGTACTAATATAATCTGGACTTGGAGAAGAAGCCTGTAAGGAGATAGCCAAAACTGTAGTACCTTTTCAGGAAACTGGGCAATGTGGAAGGAAGCTTCAGAATAAATTTCCAAAGATAGAACAAATGGATCCATGAAAGATGTTTGCCTCACAAAAGATGGATATCTGCCATGGCAGAAATGATCAACAGCCAGATGATGAATTCTTATTCTCTTTAATTCCTCCTCCCTAAGATCCAATCCTGGAAGAGACCACAGGAACATGAAAAAGTTGGGGCAGTTTTAAAATATATTTGCATTTTTTGACATTCCTCCAATCAAAAGGTGACATCTAATTTCCCTACCCTTGAAATGAATTAGCATTATTAAACCAATCAAAATTTCAGGATTGATGCTTTAGTGGAGATTCTACTTAACAATATATATATGAATAGGGAAATTTTTTTTTTAAAAAAACTCCATTTAGAGCCCTTTTTAAATTTGCAAAATTAACCACATTAAACTAAACAGAGTACATTTTTTACTCTTACTTCAGTTATATTATTTTGTTTTCTATTCTCTTGTTTTCTTTTCTTCCTACGTGTTGTATAAATTAGGAATATTTTTCCTCTAGTAAAATGATTTGTTATAGATGGATTTTATCCCAAATATGGTTAGATGCAATTCTTTATAAAACATTTACATCTATATTTCTCAATTTAGCAACATTGAATATGAAATCATCATTTGAGTACCTGGAAATGATGAAAATATTAGTCATACTTGTATTTCCTTTTTTTTCTTTTTTTTTATTATTATACTTTAAGTTCCAGGGTACATGTGCACAACATGCAGGTTTGTTACATATGTATTCATGTACCATGTAAGTGTGCTGCACTCGTTAACTCATGATTCATATTAGGTATATCTCCTAATGCTATCCCTGCCCCCTCCCGCCACCCAATGACTGGCCCTGGTGTGTGATGTTCCCCACCCTGTGTCCAAGTGTTCTCATTGTTCACTTCCCAACTATGAGTGAGAACACGTGGTGTTTGGTTTACTGTCCTTGCGATGGTTTGCTCAGAATGATGGTTTCCAGCTTCATCTGTGTCCCTATAAAGGACATGAACTCATCCTTTTTTATGGCTGCATAGTATTCCAGAGTATATATGTGCCACATTTTCTTTCTTTCTTTTTTATTTTATTATACTTTAAGTTCTAGGGTACATGTGCACAATGTGCAGGTTTGTTACATATGTATACATGCGCCATGTTGGTGTGCTGCACCCATTAACTCATCATTTACATTAGGTATATCTCCTAATGCTATCCCTCCCTCTTCCTCCTCCCTACAATAGGACCTGGTGTGTGATGATCCCCTACGTGTGTCCAAGTGATCTCATTGTTCAATTCCCACCTGTGAGTGAGAACATGTGGTATTTGGTTTTCTGTTCTTGCGATAGTTTGCTGAGAATGATGGTTTCCAGCTATAGCCATGTCCCTATAAAGGACACGAACTCATCCTTTTTTATGGCTGCATAGTATTCCATGGTGTATATGTGCCACATTTTCTTAATCCAGTCTGTCACTGATGGACATTTGGGTTGATTCCAAGTCTCTGCTATTGTGAATAGTGCCACAATAAACATACGTGTGCATGTGTCTTTATAGTAGCATGATTTATAATCCTTTGGGTATATCCCCAGTAGTGAGATAGCTGGGTAAAATGGTATTTCTAGTTCTAGATCCTTGAGGAATCGCCACACTGTTTTCCACAATGGTTGAACTAGTTTACAGTCCCACCAACAGTGTAAAAGTGTACCTATTTCTCCACATCCTCTCCAGCACCTGTTGTTTCCTGGTTTTTTAATGATTGCCATTTTAACTGGTGTGAGATAGTATCTCATTGAGGTTTTGATTTGCATTTCTTTGATGGCCAGTGATGGTGAGCATTTTTTCTTGTGTCTATTGGCTGTATGAATGTCTTCTTTTGAGAAGTGTCTGTTCATATCCTTTGCCCAACTTTTGGTGGAGTTATTTATTTTTTTCTTGTAAATTTGATTGTGTTCGTTATAGGTTCTGGATATTAGCCCTTTGTCAGATGAGTAGATTGCAAAAATTTTCTCCCATTCTGTAGGTCACCTGTTCACTCTGATGGTAGTTTCTTTTGCTGTGCAGAAGCTCTTTAGTTTAATTAGATCCCATTTGTCAATTTTGGCTTTTGTTGCCATTGCTTTTAGTGTTTTAGACAGGAAGTCCTTGCCCATGCCTGTGTCTTGAATGGTATCACCTAGGTTTTCTTCTAGGGTTTTTATGGTATTAGGTCTAACATTTAAGTCTCTAATCCATCTTGAATTAATTTTCGTATAAGGAGTAAGGGAAGGATCTGGTATCAGCTTTCTACTTATGGCTAGCCAATTTTCTCAGCACCATTTATTAAATAGGGAGTCCTTTCCCCATTTCTTGTTTTTCTCAGGTTTGTCAAAGATCAGATGGTTGTAGATGTGTGGTATTATTTCTGAGGGCTCTGTTCTGTTCCATTGGTCTGTATCTCTGTTTTGGTACCAGTACCATGCTGTTTTGGTTACTGTAGCCTTGTAGTATAGTTGGAAGTCAGGTAGCGTGATGCTTCCAGCTTTGTTCTTTTGGCTTAGGATGGTCTTGGAAATATGGGATCTTTTTGGTTCCATATGAACTTTAAAGCAGTTTTTTTCCAATTCTGTGAAGAAAGTCATTGGTAGCTTAATGGGGATGACATTGCATCTATAAATTACCTTGGACAATATAGCCATTTTCACAATATTGATTCTTCCTATCCATGAGCATGGTATGTTCTTCCATTTGTTTGTGTCCTCTTTTATTTCACTGAGCAGTGGTTTGTAGTTCTCCTTGAAGAGGTCCTTTACATTCCTAGTAAGTTGGATTCCTAGATATTTCCTTATCTTTGAAGCAATTGTGAATGGGAGTTCATTCATGATTTGGCTCTCTGTTTGTCTGTTACTGGTGTATAAGAATGCTTGTGATTTTTGCACATTAATTTTGTATCCTGAGACTTTGCTGAAGTTGGTTATCAGCTTAAGGAGATTTTGGGCTGAAACAATAGGATTTTGTAAATATACAATCATGTCATCTGCAAACAGGGACAATTTGACTTCTTCTTTTCCTAACTGAATACCCTTGATTTCTTTCTCTTGCCTGATTGCCCTGGCCAGAACTTCCAACACTGTGTTGAATAGGAGTTGTGAGAGAGGGCATCCAAGTCTTGTGCCAGTTTGCAAAGGGAATGCTTCCAGTTTTTGCCCATTCAGTAGGATATTGGTTGTGTGTTTGTCATAAATAGCTCTTATTATTTTGAGATATGTTCCATCAATATCTAATTTATTGAGAGTTTTTAGCATGAAGGGCTGTTCAGTTTTGTCAAAGGCCTTTTCTGCATCTATTGACATAATCATGTGGTTTTTGTCTTTGGTTCTATTTATATGCTGGATTACGTTTATTAATTTGCGTATATTGAACCAGCCTTGCATCCCAGGGATGAAGCTCTCTTGATCATGGTGGATAAGCTTTTTGATATGCTGCTGGATTCGGTTTGCCAGTATTTTATTGAGGATTTTTGCATCGATGTTCATCAGGGATATTGGTCTAAAATTCTCTTCTTTTGTTGTATCTCTGTCAGGCTTTGGTATCAGGATGATGTTGGCCTCGTAAAATGAGTTAGGGAGGATTCCCTCTTCTTCTATTGATTGCAATAGTTTCAGAAGGAATGGTGCCAACTCCTCCTTGTACCTCTGGTAGAATTTAGCTGTGAATCCGTCTGGTCCTGGACTTTGTTTGGTAGGTAGGTTCTTAATTATTGTCTCAATTTCAGAGCCTGCTATTGGTCTATTCAGGGATTCAACTTCTTCCTGGTTTAATCTTGGAAGAGTGTAAGTGTCCAGGAAATTATCCATTTCCTCTAGGTTTTCTAGTTTATTTGCATAGAGGTGTTTATACTATTCTCTGATGGTAGTTTGTATTTCTGTGGGGTCGGTGGTGATATTCCCTTTATCATTTTTTATTGCGTCTATTTGATTCTTCTCTCTTTTCTTCTTTATTAGTCTTGCTAGCGGTCTATCAATTTTGTTGATCTTTTCAAAAAACCAGCTCCTGGATTCATTGATTTTTGGAGGATATTTTGTGTCTCTATTTCCTTCAGTTCTGCTCTGATCTTAGTTATTTCTTGCCTTCTGCTAGCTTTTGAATGTGTTTGATCTTGTTTCTCTAGTTCTTTTAATTGTGATGTTAGGGTGTCAATTGTAGATCTTTCCTGCTTTCTCTTGTGGGCATTTAGTGCTATTAATTTCACTCTACACGTTGCTTTAAATATGTCCCAGAGATTCTGGTATGTTGTATCTTTGTTCTCATTGGTTTCAAAGAACATCTTTATTTCTGCCTTCATTTTAATTATGTACCCAGTAGTCATTCAGGAGCAGGTTGTTCAGTATCCATGTAGTTGAGCGGTTTTGATTGAGTTTCTTAGTCCTGAGTTCTAGTTTGATTGCACTGTGGTCTGAGAGACAGTTTGTTATAATTTTTGTTCTTGTACCTTTGCTGAGGAGTGCTTTACTTCCAACTATGCAGTCAATTTTGGAATTAGTGCAATGTGGTGCTGAGAAGAATGTATATTCTGTTGATTTGCGGTGGAGATTTCTGTAGATGTCTATTAGGTCCACTTGGTGCAGAGTTGAGTTCAATTCCTGGATATCCTTGTTAACTTTCTGTCTTGTTGATCTGTCTAGTGTTGACAGTGAGTTGTTAAAGTCTCCCATTATTATTGTATGGGAGTCTAAGTCTCTTTGTAAGTCTCTAAGGACTTGCTTTATGAATCTGGGTGCTCCTGTATTGGGTGCATATATATTTAGGAGCGTTACCTCTTCCTGATGAATTGATCACTTTACCATTATGTAATGGCCTTCTTTGTCTCTTTTGATTTTTGATGGTTTAAAGTCTGTTTTATCAGAAACTAGGATTACAATCTCTGCTTTTTTTTTTGTTTGTTTTTCATTTGCTTGGTAGATCTTCCTTCATCCCTTTATTTTGAGCCTATGTATGTCTCTGCATGTGAGATGGGTCTCCTGAATACAGCAAACTGATGGGTCTTGACTCTTTATCCAGTTTGCCAGTCTGTGTCTTTTAATTGGAGCATTTAGTCCATTTACATTTAAGGTTAATATTATTATGTGTGAACTTGATCCTGTCACTATGATATTAGCTGGTTATTTTGCTCGGTAGTTGATGCAGTTTCTTCTTTTGCAATGACTCGTACCTGTTGTTCCTTTCCATGTTTAGTGCTTCCTTCAGGATCTCTTGTAGGGCAGGCCTGGTGGTGACAAAATCTCTAAGCATTTGTTTGTCTGTAAAGGATTTATTTCTCCTTCACTTATGAAACTTAGTTTGGCTGGATATGAAGTTCTGGGTTGAAAATTATTTTCTTTAAGAATGTTGAATATTGGCACCCACTCTCCTCTGGCTTGGAGAGTTTCTGCTGAGAGATCTGCTGTTAGTCTGATGGGCTTCCCTTTGTGGGTAACCCGACCTTTCTCTCTGGCTGCCCTTACCATTTTTTCCTTCATTTCAACTTTGGTGAATCTGACAATTATGTGTCTTGGAGTTGCTCTTCTCGAGGAGTATCTTTGTGTCGTTCTCTGTATTTCCTGAATTTGAATGTTGGCCTGCCTTACTAGGTTGGGGAAGTTCTCCTGGATTATATCCTGCAGAGTGTTTTCCAACTTGGTTCCATTTTCTCCGTCACTTTCAGGCACCCCAATCAGACGTAGATTTGGTCTTTTCACATAATCCCATACTTCTTGGAGGGTTTGTTCATTTCTTTTTGCTCTTTTTTCTCTACACTTCTCTTCTCGCTTCATTTCATTCATTTGATCTTCAATCACTGATACTCTTTCTTCCAGTTGATCGAGTCGGTTACTGAAGCTTGTGCATTTGTCACGTAGTTCTCATGCTATGGTTTTCATCTCTATAAGTTATTTTAAGATCTTCTCTGCATTGATTATTCTAGTTACCCATTCATCCATTCTTTTTTCAAGGTTTTTAGTTTCTTTGCACTGGTTTACGTAGTTCCTCCTTTAGCTCTGAGTTTAATCAACTGAAGCCTTCTTCTCTCACCTCGTCAAAGTCATTCTCCGTCCAGCTTTGTTCCATTGCTGGTGATGAGCTGTGTTCCTTTGGAGGGGGAGATTCACTCTGATTTTTTGAATTTCCAGCTTTTCTGCCCTGCTTTTTCCCCATCTTTGTGGTTTTATCTGCCTTTGGTCTTTGATGATGGTGATGTACTGATGGGATTTTGGTGTGGGTGTCCTTTCTGTTTGTTAGTTTTCCTTCTAACAGTCAGGACCCTCAGCTATAGGTCTGTTGGAGTTTGCTTGAGGTCCACTCCAGACCCTGTTTGCCTGGGTGTCATCAGCGGAGGCTGCAGAAGATAGAATATTACTGCACAGCAAGTGTTTCTGTCTGATTCTTGCTCTGGAAGCTTCATCTCAGGGGTGTACCCCACCGTGTGAGGTGTGGGGTGTTGGTCTGCACCTAGTGGGGGATGTCTCCCAGTTAGGCTACTCAGGGGTCAGAGACCTACTTGAGCAGGCAGTCTGTCCATTCTCAGATCTCAACTTCCATGCTGGGAGATCCACTGCTCTCTTCAAAGCTGTCAGACAGGTGCATTTACCACTGCCAAGGTTTCTGCTGCTTTTTGTTTAGCTATGCCCTGTCCCCAGAGGAGGAATCTACAGAGGCAGGCCGGCCTTCTTGAGCAATGGTGGGCTCCACCCAATTCGAGCTTCCCTGAGGTTTTGTTTACCTACTTAAGCCTCAGTAATGGCGGGTGCCCCTCTCCCAGCCTCACTGCTACCTTTCAGTTAGATCTCAGACTGCTGTGCTAGCAATGAGGGAGGCTCCTTGGGCATGGGACCCTCTGGGCCAAGTGTGGGATATAATCTCCTCATGTGCCATTTGCTAAGACCCTTGGTAAAGTGCAGTATTAGGGTGAGAGTTACCCGATTTTCCAGATGTTGTGTGTCTCAATTTCCTTTGGCTAGGAAAAGGAATTCCCTTCCCCCTTGCACTTCCAAGGTGAGGCAATGCCTCACCCTGCTTCAGCTCTCGCTGATTGGGCTGCACACACAGACCAGCGCCAACTGTCCAACATGATCCAGTGAGATGAACCCGGTACCTCAGTTGAAAATGCAGAAATCACCCATCTTCTGTGTTGCTCATGCTGGGAGCTGGAGGCTGGAGCTGTTCCTATTCAGCCATCTTGGGTGTACCCCCCGAGCCACATTTTCTTAATCCATTCTATCACTGATGGTCATTTGGGTTGGTTCCAAGTCTTTGCTATTCTGAATAGTGCCACAATAAACATACGTGTGCTTGTGTCTTTATAGCAGCATGATTTATTATCCTTTGGGTATATCCCCAGTAATGGGATGGCTGGGTCAAATGGTATTTCTAGTTCTAGATCCTTGAGGAATCACCACACTGTCTTCCACAATGGTTGAACTAGTTTACAGTCCCACCAACAGTGTAAAAGTGTTCCTATTTCCTCACATTGTCTCCAGCACCTGTTATTTCCTGACGTTTTAATGATCATCATTCTAAGTGGTGTGAGATGGTATCTCATTGTGGTTTTGATTTACATTTATCTGATGGCCAGTGATGATGAGTGTTCTTTCATGTGTCTATTGGTTGCATAAATGTCTTCTTTTGAGAAGTGTCTGTTTATACCCTTTGTCCACTTTTTGATGGGGTTGTTTGTTTTTTTCTTGTAAATTTGTTTAAGTTCTTTGTAGATTCTGGATATTAGCCCTTTGTCAGATGGGTAGATTGCAAAAATTTTCTCCTATTCTGTAGGTTGCATGTTCACTCTGATGGTAGTTTCTTTTGCTGTGTAGAAGCTCTTTACTTTAATTAGATCCCATTCGTCTATTTTGGCTTTTGTTGCCATTGCCTTTGGTGTTTTAGACATGAAGTCCTTGCTCATGCCTATGGCCTGAATGGTATTGCCTAGGTTTTCTTCTAGGGCTTTTATGGTTTTAGGTCCAACATTTAAGTCTTTAATCCATCTTGAATTAATTTTTGTATAAGACGTAAGGAAGGGATCCAGTTTCAGCTTTCTACATATGGCTAGGCTATTTTCCCAGCACCATTTATTAAATAGGGAATCCTTTCCCCATTTCTTGTTTTTGTCAGGTTTGTCAAAGATCAGATGGTTGTAGATGTATGGTATTATTTCTGAGGACTCTGTTCTGTTCCATTGGTCTGTATCTCTGTTTTGGTACCAGTATCATCCTGTTTTGGTTTCTGTACACTTGTAGTATAGTTTGAAGTCAGGTAGCGTGATGCCTCCAATTTTGTTCTTTTGACTTAGGATCGCCTTGGCAATGTGGGCTCTTTTTTGGTTCCATATGAACTTTAAAGTAGTTTTTTTTCCAATTCTGTGAAAAAAGTCATTGATAGCTTGATGGGGATGGCATTGAATCTATAAATTACCTTGGGCAGTATGTCCGTTTTCACAATATTCATTCTTCCTATCCATCAGGATGGAATGTTCTCCCATTTGTTTGTATCCTATTTCGTTGAGCAGTGGTTTGTAGTTCTTCTTGAAGAGGTCCTTCACATCCCTTGTAAGTTGGATTCCTAGGTATTTTATTCTCTCTGGAGCAATTTTGAATGGGAGTTCACTCTTGATTTGGCTCTCTGTCTGTCTGTTATTGGTGTATAGGAATGTTTGTTATATTTGCATATTGATTTTGTATCCTGAGACTTTGCTAAAGTTGCTTATCAGCTTAAGGAGATTTTGGGCTGAGAGGATGGTATTTTCTAAACATACAATCATGTCATCTGCAAACAGGGACAATTTGACTTCCTCTTTTCCTAACTGAATACCCTTTATTTCTTTCTCCTGCCTGATTTTCCCGGCCAGAACTTCCAACACTGTGTTGAATTGGAGTGGTGAGGGAAAGCATCCATGTCTTGTGCCAGTTATCAAAGGGAATGCTTCCAGTTTTTGCCCATTCAGTATGATATTGGCTGTAGGTTTCTGGTAAATAGCTCTTATTATTTTGAGATACATCTTATCCATACCTAATTTATTGAGAGTTTTTAGCATGAAGGGCTGTAGAATTTTGTCAAAGGCCTTTTCCGCATCTATTGAGATAATCACGTGGTTTTTGTCTTTGGTTCTGTTTATATGATGGATATTGTTTATTGATTTATGTATGTTGAACCAGCCTTGCATCCCAGGGATGAAGCCCACTTGATCATGGTGGGTAAGCTTTTTGATGTGCTGCTGGATTCAGTTTGCCAGTATTTTATTGAGGATTTTTGTATCAATGTTCATCAGGGATATTGGTCTAAAATTCTCTTTTTGTTGTGTCTCTTCCAGGCTTTGTTATCAAGTTGATTCTGGCCTCATAAAATGAATTAAGGAGGATTCTTTTTTTTTCCATGGATTGGAATAGTTTCAGAATGAATGATACCAGCTACTCCTTGTACTTCTGGTAGAATTCAGCTGTGAATCCATCTGGTCCTGGACTTTTTTTCATTGGTAGGCTATCAATTATTGCCTCAATTTCAGAACCTATTATTGGTGTATTCAGAGATTCAACTTCTTCCTGGTATAGTCTTGGGAGCGTGTATGTGTCCAGGAATTTATTCATTTCTTCTAGATTTTCTAGTTTATTTGTGTAGAGCTGTTTATAGTATTCTCTGATGGTAGTTTTTATTTCTGTGGGATTGGTGGTGATATCCTCTTTATCATTTTTTACTGTGTCTATTTGATTCTTCTTTCTTTTCTTCTTTATTAGTCTTGTTAGTGGTCTATCAATTTTGCCAATCTTTTCAAAAAACCAGCTCCTGGATTCCTTGATTTTTTTGACGGGTTTTTTGTGTCTCTATCTCTTTCAATTCTGCTCTGACCTTAGTTATTTCTTGCCTTCTGCTAGTTTTTGAATTTGTTTGATCTTGCTTCTCTAGTTCTTTTAATTGTGATGTTAGGGTGTCAATTTTAGATCTTTTCTGCTTTCTCTTGTCTGCATTTAGTGCTATAAGTTTCCCTCTACACACTGCTTTAAATGTGTCCCTGCTATGTTGTGTCTTTGTTCTTATTGGTTTCAAAGAACATCTTTATTTATGCCTTCATTTCATTATGTACCCAGTAGTCATTCAGGAGCAGGTTGTTCAGTTTCCATGTAGTTTACTGGTTTTGAGTGAATTCCTTAATCATATGTCCTAGTTTGATTGCACTGTAGTCTGAGAGACAGTTTTTTATAATTTCTGTTCTTTTACGTTTGCTGAGGAGTGCTTTACTTCCAACTATGTGGTCAATTTTGGAATAAGTGTGATATGGTGCTAAGAAGAATGTATATTCTGTTGAGTTGGGGTGTAGAGTTCTGTAGATGTCTATTAGGTCCACTTGGTGCAGAGCTGAATTCAATTCCCAGATATACTTCTTAACTTTCTGTCTCGTTTGTCTGTCTAATGTTGACAGTGGGATGTTAAAGTCTCCCATTATTATTGTGTGGGAGTCTAAGTCTCTTTGTAGGTCTCTAAGGACTTGCTTTATGAATCTGGGTGCTCCTGTATTGGGTGCATATATATTTAGGAGAGTTACCTCTTCTTGTTGAAATGATCCATTTACCATTATGTGATGGCCTTCTTTGTCTCCTTTGATCTTTGTTGGTTTAAAGTCTGTTTTATCAGAGACTAGTGTTGCAAACCTTGCTTTTTTTGTTTTCCATTTGCTTGGTAAATCTTCCTCCATCCCTTTATTTTGAGCTTATGTGTGTCTCTGCATGTGAGATGGGTCTCCTGAATACAGCAAACTGATGCGTCTTGACTCTTTATCCAATTTGCCAGTCTGTGTCTTTTAATTGGAGCATTAGGCCATTTACATTTAACGTTAATACTGTTATGTGTGAATTTGATCCTGTCATTATGATGTTAGCTGGTTATTTTGCTCATTAGTTGATGCAGTTTCTTCCTAGCATTGATGGTCTTTACAATTTGGCATGCTTTTGCAGTGGCTGGTATCGGTTGTTCCTTTCCATGTTAGTGCTTCCTTCAGGAGGTCTTGTAAGGCAGGCCTGGTGGTGACAACATCTCTCAGTATTTGTTTGTCTGTAAAGGATTTTATTTCTCCTTCACTTATGAAGCTTAGTTTGGCTGGATATGAAATAATTCTGGGTTGAAAATTATTTTCTTTAAGAATGTGGAACATTGGCCCCCACTCTCTTCTGGCTTGTAGAGTTTCTGCTGAGAGATCTGCTGTTAGTCTGATCGTCTTCCTTTTGTGGGTAACCTAACCTTTCTCTCTGGGTGCTCTTAACATTTTTCCCTTCATTTCAACTTTGGTGAATCTGACAATTATGTGTCTTGGAGTTGCTCTTCTTGAGGAGTATCTGTGGTGTTCTCTGCATTTCCTGAATTTGAATATTGGCCTGCCTTGCTAGGTTGTGGAAGTTATCCTGGATAATATCCTGAAGAGTGTTTTCCAACTTGGGTCCATTCTCCCCGTCACTTTCAGGTACACCAATCAGACGTAGATTTAGTATTTTCACGTAGTCCCATATTACTTGTATGCTTTGTTCATTTCTTTTTATTCTTTTTTCTCTACACTTCTCTTCTTGCTTCTTTTCATTCATTTGATCTTCAATCACTGATACCCTTTCTTGCACTTTATCAAATAGACTACTGACGCTTGTGCATGTATCACGTAGTTCTCTTGCTATGGTTTTCAGCTCTGTCAGGTCATTTAAGGACTTTTCTACACTGTTTATTCTAGTTAGTCATTAGTCTAATCTTTTTTCAAGGTTTTTAGCTTCTTTGCGATGGGTTTGAACATCATCCTTTAGCTCAGAGAAGTTTGTTATTACCAATCATCTGAAGCCTTCTTCTCTCAACTCATCAAAGTCATGCTCCGTCCAGCTTTGTTTCATTGCTGGTAAGGAGCTGCATTCCTTCGGAGAAGAGTAGCTCTGTTTTTTAGTATTTTCAGCTTTTCTGCTCTGGTTTCTCCCCATCTTTGTTGTTTTATCTACCTTTGGTCTTTGATGATGGTGATGTGCAGATGGGGTTTTTGTGTGGATGTCCTTTCTGTCTGTTAGTTTTCCTTCCAATAGGACCCTCAGCAGGTCTGTTGAAGTTTGCTGGAGGTCCACTCCAGACCCTGTTTTCCTGGGTATCACCAGTGGAGGCTGCAGAACAGCAAATATTGTAGAACGGCAGATGATGCTGCCTGATCCTGCCTCTGGAAGCTTCATCTCAGAGGAGCACCCGGCTCTATGAGGTGTCAGTCGGCCCCTACTGTGAGGTGTCTCCCAGTTAGGCTACTCAGGGGTCAGTGACCCACTTGAGGAGGCAGACTGTCCATTCTCATATCTCAGACTCTGTGCTGGGAGAACCACTACTTTTCAAAGCTATCAGACAGGGACGTTTAAGTCTACAGAAGTTTCTACTGCCTTTTATTCAGCTATGCCCTGCCCCCAGAGGTGGAGTCTACAGAGGCAGGCAGGCCTCCTTGAGCTGTGGTGGGCTCCACTCAGTTCCAGCTTCCAGGCTGCTTTGTTTACCTACTCAAGCCTCAGCAATGGCGGATGCCCCTCCCCCAGTCTCGCTGCCTCCTTGCAGCTTGATCTCAGACTAATGTTCTAGCAGTGAGCGAGGCTCTGTGGGTGTGGAACCCTCAGAGCGAGAAGAGGGATATAATCTGGTATGCCATTTGCTTAGGCCTGTTGGAAAAGCACAGTATTAGGGTGGGAGTGTCCTGATTTTCCAGGTACTGTCTGTTATGGCTTCCCTTTGCTAGGAAAGGGAATTCCTTGACTCCTTGCACCAGGGTGAGGCAATGCCCTGCCCTGCTGCACGGGCTGCACCAACTGTCTGACAAGACCCAGTGAGATGAACCCAGTACCTCAGTTGGAAATGCAGAAATCACCTGTCTTCTGCATCACTCATGCTGGGAGCTGCAGACTAGAGCTGTTCCTATTCAGCTATCTTGGAACTGCCCCGACTCGTATTTCCTTTTAACTATTCCTCATCATCTTGCCCTCCCCTTCAATTATATTTTCTACAATGTTGATTTTCTTTTCTTGATCTGTAATATATAACTTATTTTTACTATGGTATTTTTTCCTTTCCTTAAATTCTTTCTTTAAGTAGGTAATTTTTATTTGTTATTGTAGTGTGTACTCTTATCTCTTATTTTCCCTTGCTTTATATTAGCTGCATTTTATTTTGCTTCCTTTAAAATCACAAAATGATGTCAAGAATGCACTTCTGATACATGAACTAAATATTTCTAAAACATATGCAATTCCCATACCTCTTGTATGCCTTATTCAAATCTTTTTATTTTATAGAATCTTTTCTTAAGTTTGGATTGTTTTGATTTTTTTTGGTAACAGAAATTTGACGGAGACTTTCCCTTTTGATGTCAATTACTGCTAAAATCTCAAAGCTTCAATAAATAGATAAGAAACAACACATTCTGAAAGGAGTTTGTGGTTGTATATCTTTGGGGCTGGTTTAACTATTTAGCAGACACATCCTAAGGTGACCCACAATATGTCATGCCCACTTTTGTATATTCCCCTACTCTTTAGTTGAGGTAGAATCTTTGTTTTGCTTCTCAACAAGAGAAAAATGCAAAGATGACGGAATACCAATTTCTTGATTAGGTTATTTGTCAAAATGATTGAAAGTCATTTATATAATTTATATATAAGTATTTAAGACTCTATTTCTAAGACTCCCACTCAGCTAACTGCAGAAAAAATACTCTGCTTCTAGCTTTCAAGAGGCAAAGAGACATATTGAAAATTACCTACAAGATGGGTCACATAGCAGGGAACTGTGGACAACATCAAGTACCTAATGACAGACTATAGACAGTAAGAAGCTGAGGCCCTCATACAGCTGTAAGTAAATGAATGTTGTCAGCTGTCTGCATGGGCATGGAAGTAGAATCTTTTCAATTTTAGTCTCCAGGTTAGAAAACAGCCTGTCCAACACTTTGATTATAACCTTGTAAGACCCTAAGTCAAGGACCCAGTCAGGCTACCTGACCCACAGGAAATTGTGAAATAATATGTATTATTTTAAGCTGACACATTTGTGGTGGTTTGTTACACAGTAATAGAAAACTGATAGAATTAATAATAGTTCTGTGTCTGTTCCTCAATCATCCAGCTCCAGCCTTCTTTATATAAAGAAAGAAGAGACTATAAACTGAAGAGAGAAGTATTGAGATAGTGTAATGTATCCCTAACTAGCGGGAATGAGCTTTGAGTTTTATTTTTTCCTCCTTATGGAGGAGAATTCTTTCACATACCAACCCAGCCCAAGTCAAGTGAGTAGAGGTCTAAGAAAACTATAGAGATTGTGGGTTTCTGAAGAGGTGGAACTGACCCACTTTGCAGTAAGAAACTTTTTGTAAGAATGTTTCATGTATCACTGGAATTTGAAGAGATATAAAAACAAGGCACTGTTCTTGACCTTGTTTGTAAAAGTCTGGCTTCTGTCAACAACAACTCAGGAAGATAGGGTTTGAGAGGAAAGACAGTAAGCAATCATTTTTCAAGACAAAAATCTCCGAATTTCCACAGAGATGAGCCATTATTTTACCATCTTGAAGAATACCCAATCCAAGATGTGGTTGGCCAGACTGGAGACTGAAAGGTCCAAGGTTGCAAGGTATAATTTTAAGAGCAGAACTGATATGGAGGCAGTGAAAGGTCACTCAGCAAACTTATTCTCCTGGTCAGGAAACTCCACAGTGCAGAAATCCATATGGTGCTTCCAAATAAGCCCACAAATACATCACGTAAGACAGCCTCTGCCAGCAATCAAGTGCCTGCCACCGAAGACATTGACAAAATTATATCAATAGAAGTGATTTAATACTTTTCTCTCCTTTCCTATGAAAGCCCCTTCTACTAATTTGACCCTGGGAGATCCAGCAGGAGGAGAAGAAGATGAAGGACAAGTGAATAGAAAGATCATGTTTGTTTTGTATTTTTTTCTCTGCATAAATTCCCTAAGCCCTGAGTTAGTTTTAAAGTTGGGGTAGAAGAGAAATTTTTGTCCTTATGGGAGTTTGTTATTTTAAATTAAACTCTGCTGGACTTGAATTTGTTGTAACCCTGTGAATGATCAGAAATAAATGGGATTTGTTGTGGTATCACCAAGGGACAGAAAAAGGGAAGGTAATAGTACCAAATGAAAAGCAGTAGTAGGAGAAAAATAGAAATAGCTTTTCCTGGCATTTTCCCTATCAAGTAGAGCCATTTGTGTTATCTAATTGCCTCTTTTCCCCTTGTTTGTTTATTCCTAAAACAGGGAAGATCTCTCCAGAACCCTGTTCAACGAAGGGAGATCCTCTTTGCATTCTTTCACTCGTGTGCTTTTTGATTCTTTCAATCAAAAGGTAGACTGGACTGGGAGATGCTGTAGTTTTCTGTCACCCATTCAAGTGTTAATCAGTCTGAGGAAGGTAAGATGCAATCTATAATTATGAGCAATCCTAACTAGAGAATGTTGCTTCTAAACAATTATATTTCTTATATTGACTGAAAAGTATTACACTACAACCAAGCTTTTTAATTCTGGAGTTCTGTTATCTTACACTCAAGGTATACAGTGTTGGTAATTCTGATCTCCTACCTCAAATTTTGTTGACCAGAGTTAGGGGAACACTACATCCTGGGAATGGTGCATTGTACCCCCAGAGTTTTGTAATGTTTTACATCAGAATACCTGGGCCCCATTATCATGAGGTTTGACTGAACCCAGCTCAGTTGACTACCAACTTCTTAATAATATGGCTATATATCATGAAGCAGTTCTCCAGTATTTGCTTTGATATCTGTCGGCTGGAAATGGCAAACATAAATAAATTCTGGCCATTTTTACCCTGAACATTTGCTCCATGCTCTTGCTCCTCCAAATTAGGGAATTTTTCTTCAGACTTCACACATATTCTGCCAGGCTGAAGAAAATTCTTATTATTTATAAGTACTATTTTATTTATTTACAAGTAGAAAGGCCTGAACATTTAGATTTCTTGAGGACACTCCTCATTTGCATTTATCATTTTCATGATATAACTATAAATAGAGCCCCTTTTATCAAAAGTAACTTATTTGTGCCACAGTTTATATCTTTATCCTATTGAGAAATCAAGTCAAGCATCACCTTAACCTTTTCATTACACAACCCAGCACTTATTCTTATAGCCTGCTGATGCTGTCTCAAAATGTTCGTGATTCTTGTTGGATAAAGGGGCTCTGATATGGTTTGTCTCTATGTCCCTACCCAAATCTCTTCTCAAATTGTAATCCCCACATGTAGAGGGAGGGACCTGGTGGGAGGTGATAGGATCATGGGGGATGTTTCCTCCATGCTATTCTCCTAACAGTGAAGGATTTCTCACAAGATCTGATGGTTTTTAAAAGTGTTTGAGGAAATTTAGCAACACCCAAACATACTCTGTGCTATTTATAAGACACAAATACATGAACAAAACCAGGAAACACTCCAAAGGACAATTATTGTATTATATTTGGGCATTTCTCTCTCCATTTCAGTTATATCTTCCTCTCTTCCATTGTATTGAGTAGAAAGTTGAAGTAATGTTTTCTTTACGTTATATCCCTGAGGAGATTTCTAGCTGGCAAGAGCAACAGATGTAGAAGTAGCAGTAGTGCTGATCTTTCGAAGCTTTGGCAAAAGCAATAAGAGGTTGGACGACCATAAGGAAAAAGTTGCATTTGGAAATCAAAGAACTTTAACCAATGTTCTCTACATCCTAAGAGGCTCAATCCATAGGACTGCTCCAGGGGAAGGTGGTACTTCGTTGGAGGGAGCTGGCCTTAGCAGACCTTGGATTCACAATTTGGTGGCAGAGTCTTTCCAGTATAAACCATATTGTGAAAAGCCAGCAGGAAAATATACTCATAAATACCAAATTTCCAAAACCCACTATGATTCTGAAGTTCTGCCTTTCTTCCAGAGTAATTGGAGTGTCTAAAAGAAAAAAGATGATGGTATTTATATTCCCTCTGATTTCCTCTGATTTTATTCCCTAGATTTTGCAGGGTTTTAGTTTTCTCTGTAGGATATTGGGCTGTGTAGACAATAACTATAATTCACAGCCTTTGGGGCTTCTAATGAGACTTCAAGATTCTTTAGTCCAGTGGTTTACCTGGCTAAAATCAGCATACTTCAGGTGAAGATCACAGATTTGTGTTGTACACAAGATCTTTTGGTGGTTTGGATGATTGAAGACCTTTGGAAATTACTGAACTGGTCTTATTTTTTCAGGTACTTGATGGCTTGATTGGTAAGAAATCAGTATGCAATTATACCTTAATTTACAGTAGAGTAGAATTAATTTGTGTTTGGATTTGATCCTGTGTCTTGCAGGATTCTACTCCCCTCCTGCAATTCTTCTCTGAAAAGTATCTTTATAAAATAAATGATGGCTTGAAGTTTTTTGTTTTGTTTGATTCTATCCTCATCTCTGGGCTGCAGTTTAGATGGCTCAGAGTCCATTTGTTTTTCTTCTTTTAGTTGTCACTGAGCTTAAATTGTTTTTTGCCCATCTAGAAGATTTCTCTCCCTTAATGTTATGGAGGAAGATGAACTACTCATTGAGCTAGCAGAAGAGTAGTAGGATTAGTTTGGTTTCAGAAATGATATATGGCTGCAGGATATAAAACCAACAAAGATTCATATCCTGGAAGACTAGTTAGTCTATTGTGACTGCTGTCATTATTTTTCAGTCCACAAATCTGCTGGCAAAGCATCAAGGTCAGCTACAACTATTTTTGAATTCTCTGGTTTTGTTATCAGCAAAATTGATTAGTACTGCCTTCCAAAATGTGTAGTATTATTAAAGGAGGCAGAGATAATCAAATGGTCATGCGGAAGTATTTGAGGAGTCAGACTAAGATAGGTAAAGCTAATGAGTAATGAAAATATAATATAATTTGTCTTACCTAATTAACTTTGTAGATGCTCTGATGCCTGGTCAAAATATGAAATTAGTAAAAATATTTCTTCTTCCAACAATTTTAATCTTTGCTTCATTTTCTTCCACACAGCTAAGGGCTGGAGAACTGGTTCCCTCCTTCTTTATAAGCATCTAATACTTTATACTAGCCCTCTGTTATTTACTTGCAAGCAAAATCTAGCTTATTAGTCAATTGATTAATGGACGGTCATATCCCCTGGCATCAACTAGTTAGGAGAATATGGTTTTAGATAAGTGTTTTCTAACTTTTTAATGGCACCTATAGCATGAACAGAATAGAGGACCCTTCTGGTGTCGAGAAACTTTCAAAATTCAGAGTTGCATTTTTCCTTATCAAAAAGATCAGGATATTTTGTTTGAACATCACTAAAATTCAGATAAATAATTTGTTTCTTCCTCAGAGCATAAGTTTCCTCTGGAATCATAATTGAAATAATGCTATTCTCATTCTAATGAATTTGCATAAACATCACACCCCAAAGGTTAATGGTAATTGCAAAATGGGTAAACCTTTAAATAATTCAAGGCGTTCCCATTATAAAATTACAGGCTGATTATTTGCTAACATGTCCATTGCTCTTTAAAGCTTGCAAAAGGCTGTAAAGTACATGATCTTATTTAAATTTCATCATAGGCCTTGGAGATGAGTTCTAGTGTTCTTATTTTATAGATAAAGTAATTGCTCAGAGTTGAGGTCGGTAACTGAGGACCCCAACCCAGGTCTTCTGACTCCTAGTCTATTGATTTCTCCATTGCACAAATCTCTTCAATCACTCTGTTTTGGTGGTCTGTATTTTACAAAATGCAATAAATATTGACAGCATTGCAGTTGTTTAAGAACTTGGAGAATATATTTTGCTGACAGTGAAGTAAGTTCATGTGATATAAAAGAAAAAGCCCTAGACTGAGTACTTTTTACAAAAATGTATAACACACTCTTGATCCTATCTTTTACAAATCATATGACCTTGTGAAGGTTGTCTAAATTGTTATGTAATTTTTGTTTCTTTTTTTTTTTTTAAGAGATGGTGACAACTCCTGACAGGCCACAGCTTCAGTTGCTATTGCTGTGTAAGAAAACACCCCAAATTTAAAAGAAGAACAATTTATCATTTCTTGTGACCCTTCTGTTAACAATTCAAGTAAAGTTCAGCAGAGAGGTTCTTCTGCCCCACTTGGCATTAGCTGGGGTCATTGACTTGGCTGCATTTTACTAGCAGCTGGCTTGGGCTAGGAGGTTCAAGAAAGCTGCCTTAACATGTCTGGCACCTCAATACTGCTCCATGTGGTCTCTGCCTCTGTCTCTGTCTCTCTCTGTATAGTATCTCCTCACTCAGTAATCTTTCCTGGTCTTCTTTTCCACATGTAGTTGGCATCTAAGAGAGAGGTAGAGCAAGGTGATACATTTCTTAAAGGCCAGGGCTGGAACTGGCACATCACTCTCTTCACATTCTATTGACCAAGCCAACTCTCCAGGCCAGCCCAGATTTAAGGCAAGGGAAAATAGATTTTATTTTGTGACGGGTAGAGCAGTAGGCACATAGAGGGAAGGAAGAGATTAATGGCACTCACCCTTGGAAACTATACTATGATCAGCCTTAGTAGCTATTTGATTACTCAGTAAGAGACTGAAAGTTGTATTTTTCAAACACAAATCATTATTAGATATATTCTGTAACCAAGAACTATTCTATGCCATGGGCATATAGTTGGAAAAAAGAACAGATGCTTTCTTATTCCTCATGGTAGTAGAAAAGGCAGATATCAACTAAATGAATATATAGATAAGCACTTAAATTCAAATGTGGATAAGAGCTATCAAGGAAAGCTGTAGAGTGCTATAGCACAATGGCCTAACTTGGATTAATGGGCCAGGAAAAACATCGGAGCAGGTGATGTTTCTGTTGAGAGCTGCAGTCTGAGTTGAAGTTAGCTATGTGAACAGGAAAGAGAAGAACATTCTAGACAGCAGCCACAGCACATGTGATAACCCTGAGCTGTGTTGTAAAGATGGAAAAGTCATGGTGACTAGAGCATAAGGATCCAGCAAGTGTGGACCTAGAAAGGCAGGTGGCCATGCCATTGTTAATATTAGATGATTTTTTTCTATTTCATCCAGATGTTTAAAGACAGTATAGAAAAATATTATATCCATGACACAATATTATAAAGTGATTGTGTGAGGCTTATAGTGTATGAACAGTCAAAGAGCTTCTAGAGTTTCCTTGTTTTTTGTTAAATATGTTCCCACAGTCACTGACAGGTGTGTGTAGGCAGAAAAGGAAAGGGAGGAAAATATTTTTTCAAAGGTAGAAATTCGGAAACTTATTTACTAAAAATGCTCATTTCCCCTTCTTGAGCATCTATAATTTTTAAAGTTATTACTTTTGCATTTTTTACATCATTAAATGAATCTATGATTTTCCCTGCTAGTTCATTCTGTTCCAGGCCTACAAACACAAAATCACATTAACTAATATTGTAATGGAGTTGACAAAGTCCTCATAAAAATGACTACCTCTTAAATTTTAATTATGAATGCACAAAAAATAATATGTTCCAAATCTTTTTTTTTTTCCCAAAAAAAGAAATCTCAAAACTAAATGATAAATTCAAAGCCAGAGAGAAGAGTCCTAACTCATTGCAGGTCTTGGATATCTCTGCTTGGTACAGAAAGAATAAACTGAAAAAGAAATACTGCCTCCTGATTGATAGAGGGAAATGATCTGCTAGACAGTAATTCACATCAATTCACCACTCATTTACCACATATTTATTGTGTGCCTAGCCCCATGCAGAGTATTTGTTGAGGATAAAAAGAAATGTATAATGCTGTGAAACTCACAGTTTTGCTAAATGGACAGCAGCCGTGTAATCAAGAAGGCAAAATGGAAAAATAATGTACCATAAAGAATATAAAATCTAGTTGTATTGACAAAAATGTTCTTGAAAATTTAGAATAGAGCCCCTCATATGCAAAGACAAAAAAGAATTATTGAATCTGTCTGGGTCTGAAAAGTAGCCGCTGGAATTAGACACCAGGATGTCATATCTTTGTTGCCTTCCCAGCATTCAATTCCTTTTTCCTCCTTCCACCTGTAACTATGAGTACAAAACCTAGAGTTTTTGTACTCTGTGCTTTATATCCACATGACTCAGTGATCAGGTGAGGTAGGATGAGTGATTGGAGGGAATCTCAACAGCTGTGCTGGGAATGCAGGTATAGATCTTGTCATCTACTGGCTATGAACAAAGGATGGATGTCAGCCAAGAATTGCTGACCACCACAAGGGGACCATGTGGAGATAGCTGCCTGAGAATGGGCTCTATACTAAGCAATTGTTGAGACGAGATTTGAGATGTGAGAAATGGTTGCCTGAAGGTACAACTGTTTTGAATTATTTTATTTTATTTTTATTTTACCTTTGGCAGCCCAAAGTAATCTAAGTGAGAAGAAGGCTACCACTTATGTATTCTGTATGTGTGTACTTCTTGGACAATTCATATTGCTTAATCAATACCTGCTTTCAGTTACACTGTGTAGGAAGGATTGTCAAATAACCCTTAAGATTCTTATCTTGAAACTCTATGGCACTAATTTCTTTTTTTGTTGTTGTTTTTGTTTTTGAGATGAAGTCTCACTCTGTCTTGCAGACTGAAGTGCAATGGCACGATCTCAGCTCACTGCAACCTCCACCTCCTGGGCTGAAGTGATTTTCCTACCTCAGCCTCCTGAGTAGCTGGGATTACAGGTGTGTGCCACCACACCCAGCTAATTCTTGTATTTTTAGTAGAGACAGGGCTTCACCATGTTGTCGAGGCTGGTCTCGAACTCCTGACCTCAGGTGGTCCACCTGCCTCAGCCTCCCAAAGTGCTGGGATTACAGGCGTGAGCTACCGCGCCCAGCCTATGGTGCTAATTTCTTACAAGAGTCACCTCCAGTACCAGATCTAACCAATTTTTCCAAGTTGAAACCAGTAGTCATAAATCAATTACATTAGCTGGTATGGAGAGTTTGGGCCAAAATAAAAAAGAATAAAAATAAGAAAGAAAACTCAATTCCTGGCCACATAATTAAGAATATTAATGATGCCCAATACCCTTATTCAGTCCTAAAAAACTAATTTATAATAATAAGTAATCCATAGTTTATTAGAATATGTCAAAACTATTTTTTTATTTCATACTGCACTGTATATTGTCTAAAACAGACTTCATGTCATATTCAACTATGGACTGTCAGAGTCTAGCATGGTACCTGGATTTCTGGTGAAAAAGATTACATGGTTCCTCAATACATCAAGAATGAAAATGAGTTGGGTGCCAATACCCTATGTTAGCGTCAATAAAAAAATCACAAGTACAGTAGAAGAATGAGATAAGTATGTGATTGCAAAGATGTCTCTGTGTTAGCAAAAAGAGATAAAACGCTAAAGCTAAGATATCAGAAATAAGTTAGGCCACTCTAGGAGAACAATTTTGAAAACTGTTAAGCCTCCATATTATTTGGTATTCAACAATGTTTAAGAATACTAGCTTCATCGTTCCTGACATTTTTAATATTCTTCCTTAATTAGTTCTTTTTTCATACCTGCCCTGGAAGGCAAGCTCATATTATTAATAGTAACCTACAATATACAAACAAGATGATCTGTATAAACTAACAAAGGCAAATGTAGCCCGGAAGTTCCTTCCTCTGAAGAGTATTGCATTGAAGTACATTTTTTAAATGAATTTCTAAAATAATTCAAGTGCTACATTTATCATTTGCAATGATATTGATTCTTATCTTGTTGTAGTACTTCATAGTTTACAAAGCACTGTAGATACAACTAAAGATCATCCTAAGGAAATACCTCTATTCATAACCTCTGTGAATACAGGCATATGTTGTTCCAGTAAGGGACTGTGAAAATGTAGGCTTGTTCTAGATAAATAAGAACTACTAGCTAGGTGTGTTGATTCAGAAGCAAAGAAAATAACTGAGTTGGCTGAATGTGAGAAATTATTGGGATGAAATGATGATTTTATCACTGATGATTCCCTCGTCATGAAGTTAAACCATCAACATGCTCAGCTTCCTATAAACCCCACTGATAAGCTAAGTTTTAGTGGCTACACAGATATACCCTTAAAGTGAATGGGAAAGTTACTTTCTAGGAGTCAAATAATGAAAGAATAAGCTCAGAAATTTTTTAAAAAATGAAATTAAATCACATGAAAAGTATCCCTGTGTCCAGGAGATATGGAACATAACCAAGCCCAATCAATGTGACCAGGATATAATGCAAACTGAATGCCATTAAAGTAAATGGTAACCTAATCAATACTGTGTAATCCTTCTGTTTCTTCATTTATTCAAGTTTTTATTAATCAAAATTTTAAGTGATAGCCATCACAATGTTATAGGCTGGAGATAACACAGATAATTCAGACATGACCTAGGCTTCCAGGATTGACAAGACGGTAAGAGATACATGTGTGCAAACACATAACAGTGCCATGTAGAAAATAATAAAATAAGGTCACTTATAAAATGTAACATAGAAAAGGAAATTCTCTTTGAAACCAAGAGCATTTAAGAAGGGACTTACGGTGGAGGTTTTATATGAGCTGGTTCTTCAAGATTGAGTGTTGCAGGGATCTCTAGCAAAAGTCCCAAAATAATGCTCAGGGATACCGAGAATGCCTTATAATAGAAATTTCTATACATCACTAATTTTAATGTGAAGAATAATTTAGAGCTGTCACTGTTGTCTAAGCACGTGGGATTTTCAGGCTGGAGTTTTAAGAGGTGTTGATTAGGTTGGAGAAAAATATGCATAATCAAAAGTGACCTTAGAAAAGCAAATTCTGATTTAGATGTGAGGGATGGCTGGGTACACAGAGACAGGTGGCATAAGATTAAGTTTAAAGAACTAGAAAAAAGAATGTTGCCATGGCAAAAATTTAGGCATCATTTAAATCTAAAGTGTTATTTTTGCACAATGTAAATGAAATATAGCAGGTGTACTAGAACATTAATTAGGGAACATTCAGTGTTTGCAAAGGGGCAAAAGATATAGATGGTGATATGCCAGGAACTGTATAATTTACTATTAAATTTCATGAGTTGATATTTAGGGAACTCATTGATGTACAGAGATATATAAGATATTAATATTATTTCCTCCCCAACTTTATTACATTAAAGACCTTGGCAGTCTTTCAAGATTAATGTTTGGCAGATTGATATACAATGATCATTAGTCTCTCCCAGGGCATAAATTGGGAAAAGGTTATTTTAAGAAGACATGTAAGTCGGGCACTGTGGCTCACATGTGTAATCTTAGCACTTTGGGAGGCCGAGGTGAGTGGATCACGAGGTCAGGAGTTCAAAACTAATCTGGCCAGCACGGTGAAACCCCATCTCTACTAAATATACAAAAATTAGCCAGGTGTGGCATTGTGTGCCCGCAATCCCAGCTACTCAGGAGGCTGAGGTAGGAGAATCACTTGAACTCAGGAGGCAGAGATTGCAGTGAGCCGAGATCGTGACATTGTACTCCAAGCTGGGAAATAGAGTGAGACTCCATCTCAAAAAATAAATAAATAAATAAATAAATACATAAATACATACATACATACATACATAAATAAATAAAATGAACAAATAAGAGAAGAAATATATAATGAACATGAAAGAATAGGGAATGTTTAGGAAACACCAGATTCAGTTGAATATGTAATCTGAAGGAGGAAATATTGTCTAGTACTTTCAGATGTAGGAGAAAATGCACGAGACAAAGATAGAACTGAGGTGAGTCATACAGGTTATAAGACAGCAGATGGTGCATGAAGAACTGGTTCTGCCATCTCTGTGGAGGGTTGATTTAAGAAGAGAGTTGGTTTCAGGAAAAAAAAGACCTTAATGAAGCAAATATTTGTGTACAGCTTTAGAACCATTTCTAATTTAAGGAAGTAGACAGGAGACATTGAGGCACCCAGAAATTTGACTTTACTGCCCATAGGAAGGATAAAGGAAAGGAAATAATAATACAGGATCCTGATGAGAGATAACACTATTTAGGAGGAGCCTGTGGCAGGAGCAGTGGTGGTAAGTTTATATCAAAGTGGGGAGGGAGCAGGGGCAACATTTCCCAAACTTTCTTTCCTCCCATACTCCAGTTTCGGCTAGTACTTCCCATTGACTGAGTCCAATTTGAAACTAACCAGAAGCACTCACCAGGTGATTCAGTCCATAGGGATCAGCCTTCCGGGGCACAGACAATGATGATAACACTATGAAGGAAGAGCAACAGTGACAAATGGAAATTAAAAGTCACAGTAGACTGGCAAAAATAATTCATTGGTTTTTCCACAGATCAAGCAATATTCTACTCAAAATCTTTTAATTCCTAGTGTTCTGTTTTATTTTTTTTCACCAAGGAGTGTTTTGATGATTCCCTTGGCTTTCTGTGTTTCTTGATGGCCAGAGATAAGGGTCTTAGTTAGCCAATCCAAGTATTTTTGACACAAGTATAACATATTGCCTGTTGTCAATAAATATATTTATCACTGTCTCATCTATCAGTCTTTTTCAAACATTTGTGAGTCAAAATTATTCTTCAAAAACACAGCCACCTTTGGGTACTGCTTTCAAACTAAAAAGACCTGGTCCTTGGGCAAGGTAGTTCTACCAAATTCATAAACTCCTGTAAATACCTTGTTAAAGTATAATTCTCAAAAATGTAAAATCATGCAAATTGGAAAAGAGGGTATCAATTGTCTCTTTTTACAGACAGAATGATCTTATATTTGGAAATACCAAAAGACTTCACCAAAGAACTGTTAGAACTGATAAATAAATTCAGTAAAGAGTTGTATGAAACAACGTCAATATCCACAAATCAGTAGCATTTGTATAGACCAATAATGAAATAGTCAAAAAAAATTCAAAGTGACAATAACGTTTAGAATAGCCACAAAAAAAAAAAAAAAAAAAAAATGACTAGGAATACATTTAACCATGAAGGTAAAAGACTTCTACAAGAAAAACTATAAGACACCGATGAAACAAATTCCAGAGGTCATAAATGGATAGACATCCCATGCTCAGAGGTTGGGAGAATTAATATTGTTAGATGAACATACTCACAAAAGCAATCTACAGGTGCAACTCAATCCCTATCAAGATACCAACATTATCTTTCACATAAATAGAAAAAAAAATCTAACATTGGTATGGAACTGAACAGGAGCCCAAATAGCCAAAGAAATCCTGAGCTAAAAGAACAAAGCTGGAGACATGATACTATCTGACTTCAAAATATACTACAAGCCTGTACTAACCAAAACAGCAAGGTATTTGTGTAAAATTAAACACATAGATCAATGAAAGAAAATAGAGAACCAAGAAATAAATTCACATTTGTACAGCCACATATTTGATCTTTGACAAAGCAATCAAGAACATACATTTGGGAGAGGAAATCTTCAGGAAATCTTCAATAAATGGTACTGAGAAAATTGGATAACCATTGTAGAAGAATGAAACTGGACCCCAGTCTCTCACCAAATGCAAAAATCAACTCAGGATGGATTAATGACTTACACACAAGACCTGAATCTATAAAACTGCTAGAAATCTCATCAGAACATTGGTCTAGGCAAATATTTTATGGCTAAGACCCCAAAATCACAGGCAACAAAAACAAAAATAAGCAAAATGGGACTATAATAAACTAAAAAGCCCCTGCACAGTGAAAGAAACAATCAATAGAGTTAAGAGACAACTTGCTAAATGGAAGGAAATATTTGCAAATGATTCATCTTACAAGGGACAAACATCCAGAATACTCAAGGAACTCAACTCAAGAGTAAAAAAAAAAAAAAAAAAGGTTCCTATTAAAAATAAGACAAAGGATATGAATAGACATTTCTCAAAAGATAACATACAAATACCCAACAGGTGTATAAAAATGTTCAACATGGTTAATTACAATTTTGATTTAATGCAAATCAAAACCACAATGAAATATTATCTTACCCCAGTTAGAATGCCTATTGAAAAAGACAACAAAAAAACAGATGTTGGTGAGGATGAAAAGAAAAGGGAACTCTTACACACTGTTGATGAGAATGTAAATTAGTATAGCCACCATTAAAAAACAGTTCAGTGATTTTTCAAGAAACTGAAATCCAATAATCCCACTACTGGGTATTTATCCAAAAGAAAATAAGTCAGTATATCAAAAGGATTCTGGCACTCGGGTGTTTATTGCAGCGCTATTTATACTAGCAAAGATATAGATCAACTTAGATGACCATCAGTGGATGAGGAGATAAAGAAAATGTAGTTTACCTAATTGACCTAATTAACCTTAAATGTAAATGGGCTAAATGCCCCAATTAAAAGACACAGAATGGCAAACTGAATAAAGAGTCAAGACCCATCAGTGTGTTGTGTTCAGGAGACCCATCTCACTTGCAAAGACACACATAGGCTCAAAATAAAGGGATGAAGGAAGATCTATCCAGCAAATGGAGAGCAAAAACATTATAAAATAAAATAAAAAAATAAGCAGGGGTTGCAATCCTAGTATCTGGTAAAACAGACTTTAAGCCAACAAAGATCAAAAGAGACAAAGAAGGCCATTACATAATGGTAAAGGGATCAATTCAACAAGAAGAGCTAACTATCCTAAATATACATGCACCCAATGCAGGAGCACCCAGATTCATAAAGCAAGTCCTTAGAGACCTATAAAGAGACTTGGACTCCCACACAATTATAGTGGGAGACTTTAATACCCCACTGTCAATATGAGGCAGAAGGTTAAAAAAGAATATCCAGGACTGGAACTCAGCTCTGGACCAAGCAGACCTAATAGACATCTACAGAACTCTCCACCCCAAATCAACAGAATATACATTCTTCTCAGCACCACATAAAATTTATTCTAAAATTGACCACATAATTGGAAGTAAAGAACTCCTCAGCAAATGTAAAAGAACTGAAATCACAGCACACTGTCTCTCAGACCACACTGAAATAAAATTAGAACTCAGGATTAAAAAACTCATTCAAAACTGCTCAACTACATGGAAACTGAACAACCTGTTCCTGAATTACTTCTGGGTAAATAACAAGATGAAGGCAGATATAAAGATTTTCTTAGAAACCAATAAGAAAAAAGACACAACATACAAGAATCTCTGGGACACATTTAAAGTAGTGTGTAGAGGGAAATTTGTAGCAATAAATGCCCACAAGAGAAAGCAGGAAAGATCTAAAAGCAACACCCTAACATCACAATGAAAAGAACTAGAGAAGCTAGAGCAAACACATTCAAAAGCTAGCAGAAGGCAGGAAATAACTAAGATCAGAGCAGAACTGAATGAGATAGAGACACAAGAAACCCTTCAAAAAATCAATGAATCCAGGAGATGGTTTTTTGAAAGGATCAACAAAATTGATAGACCGCTAGCAAGACTAATAAAGAAGAAAAGAGAGAAGAATCAAATAGATGCAGTAAAAAATGATAAAGGGGATGATATCACCACCGATCCCACAGAAATAAAAACTATCATCAGAGAATACTATAAACACTTCTACACAAATAAACTAGAGAATTTAGAAGAAATGAATAAATTCCTGGACACATACACCCTCCCATGACTATACCAGGAAGAAGTTGAATCTCTGAATAGACAAATAACAGGCTCTGAAATTGAGGCATTAATTAATAGCCTACCAACCAAAAAAAGTCTAGGACTAGATGGACTCACAGCTGAGTTCTACCAGAGGTACAAAGAGGAGTTGATACCATTCCTTCTGTAAATATTCCAATCAATAGAAAAAGAGGGAATCCTCCCTAACTCATTTTATGAGGCCAGCATCATCCTGATACCAAAGCCTGGCAGAGACACAACAAAGAAAGAGAACTCTAGACCAATATCCCTAATGAACACAGATGTGAAAATCCTCAATAAAATACTGGCAGACCAAATCCCAGCAGCACATCAAAAAGCTTATTCACCACAATTAAGTCAGCTTCATCCCTGGGATGCAAGGCAGGTTCAACATATGCAAAGCAATAAACATAATCTATCACACAAACAGAACCAACGACAAAAACGACATGATTATCTCAATACATGTGTAAAAGGCCTTCAACAAAATTCAACAGCCCTTCATGCTAAAAACTCTCAATAAATTAGGTATTGATGGAACATATCTCAAAATAATAAGAGCTATTTATGACAAACCCACAGCCAATATCATATTGAATGGGCAAAAACTAAAAGCATTCCATTTGAACCAGAACAAGACAAGGATGGCCTCTCTCACCACTTCTATTGAACATAGTGTTGGAAGTTCTGGTCAGGGAAATCAGACAAGAGAAAGAAATAAATAGTACTAAATTAGAAAAAGAGGAAGTCAAATTATCCCTGATTGCAGATGACATGATTGTGTATTTAGAAAACCCCATCATCTCAGCCCAAAGTCTCCTTAAGCTGATAAGCAACTTCAGCAAAGTCTCAGGATACAAAATCAATGTGCAAAAATCACAAGTATTCCTATACAACAATAACAGACAGAGAGCCAAATCATGAGTAAACTCCCATTCACAATTGCTACAAAGAGAATAAAATACCTAGGAATCCAACTTAGAAGGGATGTGAAGGACCTCTTCAAGGAGAACTACAAACCACTGCTCAACAAAATAAAAGAGGACACAAACAAATAGAAGAACATTCCATGTTCATGGACAGGAAGAATCAATATTGTGAAAATGGCCATACTGTCCAAGGTAATTTATAGATTCAATGCCATCCCCATCAAGCTACCAATGACTTTCTTCACAGAATTGGAAAAAAACTACTTTAAAGTTCATATGGAACCAAGAAAGAGCCCGCATTGCCAACACAATTCTAAGTCAAAAGAACAAAGCTGGAGGCATCATGCTACCTGACTTCAAACTATACTACAAGGTTACAGTAACCAAAACAGAATGGTACTGGTACCGAAACAGAGATATAGACCAATGGAACAGAACAGAGACTTCAGAAATAACACTACCTATCAACAACCATCTGATCTTTGACAAACCTGACAAAAACAAGCAATAGGGAAAGGATTCCCTGTTTAATAAATAGTTCTGGGAATACTGGCTAGCCATATGTGAAAGCTGAAACCCTTCCTTACACCTTATACAAAAATTAATTCAAGATGGATTTAAGACTTAAATGTTAGACTTAAAACCATAACAACCCTAGAAGAAAACCTAGGCAATACCATTCAGTACATAGGCATGGGCAAGGACTTCATTTCTAAAACACCAAAAGCAATGACAACAAAAGCCAAAATTGACAAATGGGATCTAATTAAACCAAAGAGCTTCTGCACAGCAAAACTACCATCAGAGTGAACAGACATCCTACAGAATGGGAGAAAATTTTGAAATCTATCCATCTGACAAAGGGCTAATATCCAGAATCTATGAAGAACTGAAACAAATTTACAAGAAAAAACAAACAACTCCATCAAAATGTGGGCAAAGAATATGAACAGCCACTTCTCAAAAGAAGACATTTATGCAGCCAACAGACACATGAAAAAGCTCATCATCACTGGCCATCAGAGAAATGCAAATCAAAACTACATTGAGATACTATCTCATGCCAGTTAGAATGGCAATCATTAAAAAGTCAGGGAACAACAGACGCTGGAGAGGATGTGGAGAAATAGGAATACTTTTACACCGTTGGAGGGAGTGTAAGTTAGTTCAACAATTGTGGAAGACAGTGTGGCGATTTCTCAAGGATCTAGAACTAGAAATACCATTTGACCCAGTGATGCCATTATTACTGGGTATATACCCAAAGGATTGTAAATCATGCTACTATAAAGACACATGCACACGTATGTTTATTGTGGCACTATTTACAATAGCAAAGACTTGGAACCAATCCAAATGTCCACCAATGATAGACTGGATTAAGAAAATGTAGCACATATATACCATGTAATACTATGCAGCCATAAAAAAGGATGAGCCCATGTATTTTGCAGGCACATGGATGGAAACCATCATTCTGAGTAAACTATCACAAGGACAGAAAACCAAACACCTCATGTTCTCACTCATAGCTGGGAACTGAACAACGAGAACACTTGGACACAGAGCGGGGAACATCACATACCAAGACCTGTCAGGCGGTGGGAGGCTGGGGCAGGGATAGAATTAGGAGAAATACCTAATGTCAATGACAAGTTGATGGGTGCAGCAAATCAATATGGCACATGTATACCTATATAACAAACTGCATATTGCGTACCCTAGAACTCAAAGTATAATAAAAAATAAATAAAATTAAAAAGAAAATGTAGTTGACCTAATTGATGGAATATTATGCAGCTATAAAAGAGGAAATCATGTCATTTGCAACAACATGGACGGAATTGGAAGTCATTATGTTAAGTGAAACAACCCAGGCACAAAAAGACAAATATCACATGTTCTTATTCATATGTGGGAGCTTAAAAAGTTGATCACATGGAGGTAGGGAGTGAAATGATTGATACCCAAGGCAAGGGAGTGTGTGAATGTTGCAGGGCTATGGGGAATGAATAGAGGTTGGTTAATGGGTATAAACATAGAATGAGGTAGAAGAAATAAGTTCTCATGTTTGATAGCAAATTAGAGTGACTATAGTTGACAATAATGCATTGTATATTTCCAAATAGGTGGAAGACAGGACTTGAAATGTATCTAACATATGGAAATGGTAAATACTCAGGTGAGGAACACCTTGAATACCCTGAATTGATCCTTACACAATTAATGGATGTACAGAATTTCACATGTACCCCATAAATATGTGCAAATGTAATATATCCCAAAAAACAAGAAAATGTAAAATCAAGACTCGTAATGAACTCATGAGGTAATGAACTTAATGAGGTAACAAGTAAGATGTTTAAACCAATTGAAATGAGAATTGAGGAACTTGGTTTCATAGGCAACTAAATTAAGTAATGTTAGGAAAAGACAGTTGCATTTAAGAAAATGATTAGAAGTTCTAGAGAGCAGCAGACTGCCACACTTAAGGCTTTGTTTTTCAGCAGACAAAAATTATTGGCAACTTTACTGACTAGAAGTTACAAGTTAACCTCAGACTTACAGAGTTTTAAAATAAGGCTGTCAAGAGATGGCCAATCAAACAGGCAAACACCACGGCACTGGAAGAACACCTGATAATTTCCATTGCCAAGTTTCAGATATACTTTTTATTTTTCTGAAACTTGGAATCAATTTAAGAACCCACCAAGCTTCCTGCTCAGATTTCTCTACTTTTAGAAATTTTTTTAGGAGCACCAAATCATCATAGTCACAGAGGAATTCTGGTTTGCCTGAATATAGGAAGTTCAAGATTACTTTCTGAAGAAAATGACTAAAGAAACACAAAAACAACTTTATTTTTTATGGTAATATTTTTTATTTTTGTACATATACATGTATATATACACACACACGCACACAAAATGCATAGATATATAGATAGATAAAATATTTTCTTGTTTTATATAGAAAATATATATATGTTTGAAATATATATATTAGGCAGTATTTTTCAACTAAATTTGTCTGACCTTTAGTTATATACCTGATCTGTCATTTCTCCAACCTGGAGAAGAGAGAATTTCAATAACATGAAAATCTTTTGTTTAGATGCTTACCATGGCAATATACGTGGTTGTTACGTGTAGTAATGTAGTCTTTATTATTAATTAAATATTCTAATTTTGCTTCCTTAGAAGCCTGGATATCTTATTACCTGGAGCATTCTCTAATTTATCTTCTATTTCTTTTGGCCCTTATGTGAACCAGAAAAGCATCAGTTTGGGTCTCCAGACATTTGACAGACTAATCAGTACTTCTGGCTTGAATGTCTGTGTCTGTCTTTTCTTGTTGTTTTCTACATACATTCAAGCGCCTATCTATAGTTCATCTGAGTAGCATACTAAAATCTCACACCTTTCTTCCAAGTGGGATGTGAATCATCCCTTTGTCCAACATATTCACACTATATAAACTATCTGCCCATTAACCACTTAGTGGCCACCTCCTTTATCCGATCAAAAAAACCATAGTGTTTATAGAATTTGTACCATGTGCAAGTTTCAGGCATTCACTGGGGGTCTTAGAATGTATCCCTGTGAATAAGGTGGGACTATTGTTCTTGTTTGAGTCAGACAGTAATGTCTTCTGGCTATGAAGACAGACTCCAAAAAGGTAATTGTGAGGAAGAGTGGATCATGGGAAGATTAGAGGCCACTATTATTCTAAGACTGGGTCCTTCAAGATCCACCTTCAAGCATAACTTCTTTCTTTTTAGAAAATACTTTCCATCCTGACCCTACAACATTACTACACAAGATCTGGTACTCAGTTTGAAAGCATAAGTGTTGTATCTCTTATTATGCCTTAAAGCATAATAGGTGTTGCTCATCTTGTTTTCATGTGTCCTCATCTCTAAAAATCCTAAAATATTTAGGGAAGGGCCAAGAGGGCCAAGTAGAAACAGCTCTGGTCTGCAGCCGCCAGTGAGACCAATGCAGAAGGTAGGTGATTTCTGCCTTTCCAACTGAGGTACCCAGGTCATCTAATTGGGACTGGTTAGGCAGTGGGTACAACCCACTGAGAGCAAGCAGAAACAGGGTGGGTCTTCACTTCACCTGGGAAGTGTGAGGACCCGAGGGACCTCCCTCCCTCAGCCAAGGGAAGCAGTGAGGGACTGTGCTACCCACAATAGGTACTACACTTTTCTCACAGATTTTTGCAATCCATAGATCAAGAGATTCCCTCATGAGCCTACAACACCAGGACTCTGGGTTTCAAGCACAAAACTGGGCAGCTGTTTGGTCAGGCACTGAGCTGCAGGTAGTTTTTTGTCTTTTTTTGTTTTTGTTTGTTTGTTTGTTTGTACTCCAGCAGTGCCTGGAACTCCAGTGATACAGGAAAACCATCCACTCCCCTGGAAAGGGGGCTGAAGTCAGAGAGCCAAGTGGTCTCGCTGAGGGGTCCCACTCCAATGGAGCCTAGCAAGCTAAAACCACTGGCTTGAAATTCTCAGTGCCAGCACAGCAGTCTGAAGTCTACCTGGGAAGATCCAGCTTGGTGGGTGGAGGGAAGATCACCATTACTGAGGCTTTAATAGGCAGTTTTCCCTTGACTGTGCTAAGGAGACAGGGCGGTCTGGACTGGGCAGAATTTACCACAGCACGGGAAAGCTGCTGTGGCCAGACTGCTTCTCTAGATTCCTCCTCACTGGGCAGGGCATCTCTGCAGAAAATGCAGCAGCTCCAGTCAGGGACTCACAGACAAAACTCTCATCTCCCTGGGACAGAGCACCTGGGGGGAAGGGTGTCTGCAGTGGCAACTTTAAGCGGACTTAATCTTTTCTGCCTGCTGGCTCTGAAGAGAGTGACTAATCCTGACAAGGGGAATTCTCCCAGCACAGCACAACAGCTTGCTAAGGGACAGACTGCCTCCTCAAGTGGGTCCCTCGCCCCCTTGCCTCCTGACTGGAGGAGACCTCTCAAAAGGGGTTGACAGACACCTCATACAGCAGAGCTCTGGTTGGCATCAGGTGCCCCTCTGGATGAAGCTTCCAGAGGAAGGAGCAGGCCACAATATTTACTGTCCTGCAGCCTTCACTGGTGATACCCAGGCAAAGAGGGTCTGGAGTGGACCTCTAGCAAATGGCAGCAGACCTGCAGAAGAAGGGTCTAACCATTAAAAGGAAAACTAACAAACAGAAAGCAATAACAACAATATCAACAAAAAAAGATCCCCACCACAAAAACCTCATCCAAAGGTCATCAACCTCAAAGAACAAAGGCAGATAAATCCATGAAGATGAGGAAAAACCAGCACAAACATGCTAAAAATTATAAAAGTGAGAATACCTCTTCTCCTCAAAATGATTGTAATGCCTCTCCAGCAAGGGCGTAAAACTGGATGGAAAATGAAATTGATGAAGTGACAGAAGTACGCCTCAGAAGGTGGGTAATAATAAACTCCACTGAGCTAAAGGAGCATGTTCTAACCCAGTGCAAGGATGCTAAGAATCTTGAAAAAAGGTTACAGGAACTGCTAACTAGAATAATCGGTTTAGAGAGGAACATAAATGACCTGATGGAGCTGGAAAAACAGCATGAGAACTTAGTGAAGCATACACAAGTTTCAATAGCCAAATCAATAAAGTGGAAGAAAGGATATCAGAGATTGAAGACCACCTTGCTGACATAAGGCATGAAAAGAAGATTAGAGAAAAAAAGACTGAATAGGAACAAACAAAGCCTCCAAGAAATATCGGACTATGTGAAAAGACCAAACCTACCATTGATTAGTGTACCTGAAAGATGAGAAGAATAGAACCAAATTGGAAAACACATTTCAGGATATTATCCAGGAGAACTTCTCCAAATCTAGCAAGAGGCCAATATTCAAATTCAGGAAATACAGAGAACACCACTAAGATACTCCACAAGAAAATTAACCCCATGACACATAATCATCAGATTCTCCAAGGTTGAAATGAAGGCAAAAATGTTAAGGGCAGCCGGAGAGAAAGTTCATGTCACCTACAATGGGAAGCCCATCAGACTAACAGCAGATCTCTCTGCAGAAACTCTGCAAGCCAAAAGACAGTGTGGTTCAATATTCAACATTCTTACAGAAAAGAATTTTCAACCCACAATTTCATGTCCAGCCAAACTAATATTCATAAGTGAAGGAGAAATAAAATCCCTTATAGACAAGCAAATTCTAAGAGATTTCATCACCACCAGGCCTGACATGCAAAAGCTCTTGAAGGAAGCACTAAATATAGAAAGGAACAACTGGTACCAGCCACTGCAAAAACACACCAAAATATAAAGACCAATGACACTATGAAGAAACTGTATCAACTAGTGTGCAAAATAACCAGCTAGCATTGCAACGACAGGATCAACTTCACACATAACAATATTAACCTTAATTGTAAATGAGTTAAATGCTGCATTTAAAAGACACAGTATGGCAAAATGAATAAAGAGTCAAGACCCATCAGTGTGTTGTATTCAGGAGACCAATCTCACATGCAGGTACACATAGACCCAAAATAAAGATATGGAGGAATATTTATCAAGCAAATGGAAAGCAAAAAAAGCAGGATTTGCAACCCTAGTCTCTGATAACACAGAATTTAAATAAACAAAGATCAAAAAGACAAAGAATGGCATTACATAATGCTAAAGGGATCAATGCAACAAGAGGAGCTAACTATCCTAAATATATATGCACCCAATAAAGGAGCAGCCAAAATCATAAAACAAGTTCTTAGAGACCAACAAAGAGACTTAGACTCTCACACAATTATAGTGGAAGACTTTCATATACCACTATCAATATTAGACAGATTAATGAGACAGAAAATCAACAAGGACATTCAGAACTTGAACTCAGCTCTGGATCAAGTGGGCCTAGTAGACATCTACAGAACTCTCCAACTCAAATCAACAGAAGATACATTCTTTTTAGTGCCACACTGCACTTATTCTAAAATTGATCACATAATTGGAAGTAAAACACTCCTCAGCAAATGCAAAAGAACTGAAATCAAAGCAAACAGTCTTTCAGACCATAGCGCGATCAAATTAGAACTCAGGATTAAGAAACTCACTCAAAACTGCACAACTACATGGAAATTGAACAATCTGCTCCTGAATGACTCCAGGGTAAATAACAAAATTAAGGCAGAAATAAAGTTCTTTGAAACCAATGAAAACAAAGAGACAACATGCCAGAATTACTGGGACACAGCTAAGGCACTGTTAAGAGGGAAGTTTATAGAACTTAATGCCCATGTCAGCAATCTGGAAAGATCTCAAATCAACACCCTAATATTACAATTAAAAGAACAAGAGAAGCAAGAGAAAAGAAGTTCAATAGCTAGCAGAAGACAAGAAATAACTAACAGCAGAGCAGAACTGGAGGAGATAAAGACACAAAAAAACCTTCAAAAAATTAATAAATCCAGGAGTTGGTTTTTTGAAAACATTAACAAAATAGACCACTAGCTAAATTAATAAAAAGAAAAGAGAGAAGAATCAAATAGATGCAATAAAAATGATAAAGGGGATATCACCATTGATCCCACAGAAATACAAACTACCATCAAAGAATACTATAAACACCTCTACATCAATAAACTAGAAAATCTAGAAGAAATGGTTACATTCCTGGAAACATACACCCTCCCAACACTAAACCAGAAAGAAGTCAAATCCCTGAATAGACTGATAACAAGTTCTGAAATTGAGGCAGTAATAGCCTACCAATCAAAAAAAGTCCAGGACAAGACAGATTCACAGTCAAATTCTACCAGAGGTACAAAGAGGAGCTGGTATCATTCCTTCTGAAACTATTGCAAACAATTGAAAAGGAGAGACTCCTCCCTAACTCATTTTATGAGGCCAGAATCATCCTGATGCCAAAACCTGGCAGAGACACTGTTGTGGGAAATCAGGGACCCTGAACAGAGGGACCAGCTGGAGCTGCAGCAAAGGAACACAAATTGTGAAGATTTCATGGACATTTATCACTTCCCAAATAATACTCTTATAATTTCTTATGCCTGTCTTACTTTAATCTCTTAATCCTGTTATCTTCGTAAGCTAAGGATGTATGTCACCTCAGGACCCTGTGAGAATTGTGTTAACTGTACAAATTGATTGTAAAACATGTGTGTTTGAACAATGAGATCAGTGCACTTTGAAAAAGAACAGAATAACAGCGATTTTAGGGAACAAGGGAAGACAACCGTAAGGTCTGACTGCCTTCAGGGTGGGGCAAAAAGAGCTATATTTTTCTTCTTGCAGAGAGCCTATAAATGGATGTGAAGTAGGGAAAACAATGCTAAATTATTTTCCTAGCAAGGAATATTGATATTAATACTCTGGGAAAAGAATTGCATTCCTGGGGGGAGGGCTATAAATGGTCCCTCAGGGAATGTCAGTCCTATGAAGTTGAGATAAGGGCTGAGATATGCCCTGGTCTCCTGCAGTACCCTCAGGCTTACTAGGATTGGGAAACTCCAGCCTGGTAAATTTTTGGTCAGATCGGTTCTCTGCTCTCGAACCCTGTTTTCTGTTAAGATGTTTATTGAGACAATATGTGCACTGCTGAACATAGACCCCTATCAGGAGTTTCTGATTTTCCCCTGCTCCTGTTTCCTCAGAAGCATGTGATCTTTGTTCTCCTTTTTGCCCTTTGAAGCATGTGATCCTTGTGACCTACTCCCTGTTTTTACACCCCATCCCCTTTTGAAATCCTTAACAAAAACCTGCTGGTTTTGTGACTCAGGTGGGTGTCACGGTCCTACCAATATGTGATGTCACCCCCGGTGACCCAGCTGTAAAATTCCTCTCTTTGTACTCTTTCTCTTTATTTCTCAACCAGCTGACACTTATGGAAAATAGAAAGAACCTAAGTTGATGTATGGTGGGTGGGTTCCCCCAGTAAGACACAACAAAAAAAGAAAACTTCAGGCCAATATCCCTGACGAACATGGATGTGAAAATCCTCAATATAATACTGGCAAAACGAATCCAGCAGCACATCAAAAAGCTTATCCATCATTATCAAATTGGCTTCATCCCTGGGATGTAATGCTATTTCAGCATATGCAATTCTATAAACATAATCCATCACATAAACAGAATCACTGACAAAAACCACATGATTATCTCATATATGCAGAAAAGGCCTTTGACAAAATGCAACAGCCCTTCATATTAAAAACTCTCAATAAACTAGCCATTGATGGAACATATCTCAAAATAATAAGAGCTATTTATGACAAACTCATAGCCAAAATCATACTGAATAGGCAAAAGCTGGAAGCATTCCCTTTGAAAACAGGTACAAGACAAGGAGCCCCCTCTTACCACTCCTGTTCAATGTAGTATTGGAAGTTCTGGCCAGGGCAATCAGGCAAGAGAAAGAAATAAAGAGTGTTCAGATGGGAAGAGAGGCAGTCAAATCATCTCTGTTTGCAGACAACATGATTCTATATTTGGAAAACCCCATCATCTCAGCCCCAAAACTCCTTAAGCTGATAAGCTACTTCAGCATAGTTTCAGGATACAAAATCAAGTGTGAAAATCACAAGCATTCCAATACACCAACAATAGACAAGCAGAGAGCCAAATCATTAATGAAATCCCATTCACAATTGCTACAAAGAGAATAAAATGCCTAGGAATACAGCTTACAAGGGACATGAAGGACCGCTTCAAAGAGAACTACAAACCACTGCTCAAGGAAATAAGAGAGGACACAAATGGAAAAACATTCCATGCTCATGGATAGGAAGAATCTTTATTGTGAAAATGGCCATACTTCCCAAAGTAATGTATAGATTCAATGCTCCTTCCACTAAACTACCATTGACTTTCTTCACAGAATTAGAAAAAATTACTTTAAATTTCATATGGAACCAAAAATGAGTCTGTATAGCCCAGGCAATCCTAAGTAAAAAGAACAAAGCTGGAGGCATCACGCTACCTGACTTCAAACTATACTGCAAAGCTACGGTAAACAAAACAGCATGGTACTGGTACTAAAACACACATATAGACCAATGGAACAGAATAGAGACCTCAGAAATAACACCATTCATCTACAACCATTTGATCTTTGACAAACCTGACAAGAACAAGCAATGGGGAAAGATTCCATATTTAATAAATGATGCTGGGAAAACTGGCTAGCTATATGCAGAAAACTGAAACTGGACTCCTTCTTATACCTTATACAAAAATTAACTCAAGATGGATTAAAGACTTAAACATGAAACCCAAAACCATAAAAACCTAGAAGAAAATCTAGACAATACCATTCAGGCCATAGGCATGGTCAAAGACTTCATGATTAAAACACCAAAAGCAACTGCAACAAAAACCAAAATTGACAAATGGGATCTAATTAAACTAAAGAGCTTCTGTACAGCAAAAGAAACTAGTATCAGAGGGAACAGGCAACCCACAGAATGGGAGGAAATTTTTGCAATCTACCCATCTGACAGAGGTCTGATATCCAGAATCTACAAGAAACAAACAAGTTTACAAGAAAAAACAAAACAAAACAAAAAAACGACCCCATCAAAAAGTGGGCAAAAGATATGAACAGACACCTCTCAAAAGAATACATTTATGTAGCCAACAAACATGAAAAAAGTTCATCATCACTGATCATTAGAGAAATGCAAATCAAAACCACAATAGGGTACCGTCTCATGCCAGTCAGAATGGCAATTATTAAAAACTCAGGAAACAATAGATGCTGGTGAGGATGTGGAGAAATAGGAATGCTTTTACACTGTTGGAGGGAATGTAAATTAGTTCAACCATTGTGGAAGACAGCATGGCAATTCCTCAAGGATCTAGAACCAGAAATACCATTTGACCCAGTGATGCCAGTACGGGATATATACCCAAAGGAATATAAATCAGTCTACTATAAAGACACATGCACACATATGTTTATTGCAGCACTATTTACAACAGCAAAGACTTGGAACCAACCCAAATGCTCATCATGTGATAGGCTGGATAAAGAAAATGTGGCACATATACATCATTGAATACTATATAGCCATAAGAAAGAATGAAATAGTGTCCTTTGCAGGGATATGGATGAAGCTGGAAGCCCTCATCCTCAGCAAACTAACACAGTAACAGAAAACAAAACACTGCATGTTCTCACTCGTAAGTGGAAGTTGAACAATGAGACCACATGGACACAGGGAGGGGAACAACACACACTGTGGCCTGCCAGGCGTTGGGGGCAAATGGAGGGAGAGCATAAACCTGCACATTCTGCACATGTGTCCCAGAACTTAAAGTAGAAAAAAAAGTCATAAAATACAGGGATACAGGGTTTCTCATAGGCACTGACTTGAGGATAATTGCCAAAAGTGAATAGTCTTGGAGCCTAGAAATGAAGATAAGTACTGTTGTCATTTACTATACTGTGATCCTAGGGAATATACTGGAGTAAACACAAGGACGTTTCTGAAATTTGTCATAATACTGTCAAAGTATTCTTATGTTACCTTCTTGGCTAACTAAAGTTTCAACTGAGTGTTTACTCACGGCTCAATATTAATATATCTCAATTGCATTAAAATCTACTTCTGCTAACTATATTCTAACAGTTTTAGATTCTAGTCTCTGAAACCCAGCATGAGAGACTGAATAAGTTAATCAAATGAACTCAGACTATTATTTGTGAAGGAGCTACCCCTTTTAAGAAGTAGAGTTTAAACCATTAAAATATCTTCTAACAGCCCCACAAGGGGTCTATAATTATAATATATACCTGAGAGCTCATAGATTATCTCTGCCTATGAATGGCAGACTTAATGATAACACTGTGTTTGGGAGGAGCTAGAAACATTTAAAGTCATTGATAACTATAATTGACCATTAGGCAACTTCTATTCATTTGAAATGTTGAAAAAATGTTCTCTTAAGTTTTTAGATTGCAGTTCAGCATATGATGCAGTATGCACATTTATCACTTTATTTTCCTCTTGTTGAATTTTAACATTATTTTTATGGCTTTATTTCAATATTTTTCTAATGTAAGTCACATTACACTATACAATATCTGGCTTTTGTCCTTTGCACTACCATTCCTTTCCACTCATCAATTCTTGTAAAAAACACTACTGAATTAATGAAATACTATGATATTGTTCTAGATTTTCAGCTTGTCAGTTTGGCAATGAGCTATGAATATTCTGGAGCTAAAATTTCCACAGTGTCTATACCCAAGTGTATCTGACCAAATCCAGAATTGAGTTTCTTCTTCTGATGGACTTTAACCGTTAATCCTCTCCCTGTATGTGAAGAGTATCATGTTGCTTGAAACCAGAACTCATGTCCATACTAACAAATTTGCCTACTCACTAAAATGTCTTTGTAATGAATATTCATAGCACTTTTGCCATCATTCAAGGACATATGCAAAGTGATAAAAAAAAATTGAGTCACTCATTTCTTCCTTTCCCAGATGAGATCAAACAAAGTAACACTCTAATTGTGTTTCAGCTCCCTTACAGTGATGACAAGAGGATAAAGACAGGAGGCGCGGTGTAGTGTGGTACCAGAAGCTCCAGCTGAATCCCAACTGTGGCATCTGGTAGTGGGGCAGCTTCAGGAAAGTCACTTAATGCTCTGAATCTCATTTTACCTTTTGTAAAATAAAAGAAATGATATCTATCTAAGATGAGTAGTTTTCAAAATTTAAGATTATAATCTTTGTGAGATAAATGTATAATTGTTTTATATAATTATTCCTTATGATTGCATATAATACCTAATTATTTAATGTAACAGGTATATATATACACATATATATGTATACATATATGTGTGTGTATATATGTATATGTATGTATATACACATATATATCATTTTCCCCTAGGAGCAAAGGATTTGTATTTACTATTGGTGATCAATGTAACTTTATAAAAACATAACCACCAAGATTAATGAGAATTAACTGTACATAGGCTGACTAGTTAAAGACAGTGTTTAATAGGAAGTACAGTGTCATCTCAAAGTAACAGAAACTAGAAAACCCAAGAAAAAACTAAACTCTATTATAAATGTTAAAATAATTTAATTAAGTGTTAAGATTAAAACATGTACAAAAGTCAACACCTTTCACATATACCACTATTATGACCTAGAACAATCTTAGATAAAATTGTATCTAAAGTCTGATACCAACAAGTATCAGACTTCAGGAAAATGACAGTAAGTCTCCAATTATTAGAGGTATATGGAGGTTAAACCTTTATTCCCCAGAAAACTGTCCAATAAGTCTGACAGATGTCGACGTGAAAGGGGCAAGGAGCCCTTTTAACTTGCAGACGTTGTATTACTTACATGGACAGTAAAATCAAGAATAATAAAGGTGATGTCTCACTGCATCCTTTGTCCCAACAGCAGAACAGGGACAACATCAAAACAAAGGAGGCAGATGACAATGCAACAGGAGTGGTGGGGCACCCTGCTGTTGAGGAGCTAAATATATACTGTCGCTAACCAGTGTCACAGTGTGCAGCTAGACCCGAAAGGAGAAGGCAAGCCAAAAATTCTCATACCTTATCAGAACCTAGGAGATGAAAACTATCTCAGAGGTGGTTTCTATGGGATAGACAGTAGGTGAGAAGTGGGCTCATACCAACTCCTCGTAGGACCCTCATGCTTTACATTCCAGGACAATCAAAGGGCATTCTGTGAGATCAGCTGTGATTAAGTCTTCCCTGTGTTGCCTGTGTGGAAGAGTGCAAGATCATTGGGGCATGAGCCTGGAAGAGTTCCTGTTACTGCATTGTATTTAATAACAAAATTAGGACTTAGATCAAATTCTGACAGGTACAAATGTTACTATCAAGCATTCAAAACTGGTCAAATAACTAGTTCTTGTATCTCAAGGCAAGATATAGTCTGACCAATATCTAACTTAAAAGACTTAGACTGAGGTGGACATAATGGCATTCTGATAGGTGGGCAAGTCAGTTGGGTCATTCCATGGGTTGATAAGTGAAGTGGGGAAACACAAATGAAGTAAGACTCCATATCTTAGGTGTTGCTACCAAGCTTTGGGAAACAGGGCTTGCTTTTCCTGGGATATTCAACCTCATTTTTGCTAAGGCAGTGGGGTTCCTTCAGGAACCTTAAGGTTTCAGCCTTATCACATACCTTAAACTCTATTAGCCTAATTATAATAGGTAACATATATTTCTGACATCTATCTTAATAGTCAGTAAATCTTCTGGTATACATTTCAATAACAGTATTTGAAGTGATCAAGTAATATTTTTGAGTTTATATTTCTGATAAACTAGCATCTTTAAAAACTAATTAACCAACCCTATGGTAAGCATTAAAATTAACTTATATCATGCACACACACACACATACACATACACACACACACACACACAGATTCAGTATATATTAAGTATATATTACATTGTTTCTACTTAAATATCCTGAAGGGAAATCCTTTAAAACCATGTAATAGAAACATCCAGATAGACCATGTAATGGAATAAAAGTTCTCATTTACCAAAACAATTAAAAAATTAAATAAATGAACAGACTACCTGTGAACTTATGTGCTGAATATATAAAGAAAAAATTCAGACTGGGCATGGTGGCTGATGCGTGTAATCCCAGCACTTTTGGAGGCCGAGGAGGGCAGATCATTTTAAGTCAAGAGTTCGAGACCAGCCTGGCCAACATGGTGAAACATGGTCTCTACTAAAAATACAAAAATTAGCTGGGTGTGGTGGTGCACGCCTGTAAGCCCAGCTACTGGGGAGGCTGAGGGAGGAGAATGGCTTGAACCCAGGAGGTGGAGGTTGCAGTGCAGAGCCAAGATCGTGCCACTGCACTCCGGCCTGGGTGACAGAGCAAGACTCCGTCTCAAAAAAAAAAGAAAAAAACTCAAATGTTGCTGAAGGATTTAAAAGGCGATTTGAAATAGAAAAAAGTATATCATGCTTTTGATTAGGAATGTTCAATATCATGAAGATGTCAGTTTTCCACAAATCAAATCTATAAAATTAATATGATTTTGTAAAAACAACAATGCTAATTGGACTGGATCATTTAAAACTTTGTATTAAAAAAAAGCAAAAACAATTTAAACCCCACAACTTTTTTGAAAAAGGTATAATGGGGGATAGTCCTATTAGATATTAAACTATATCTTCTAATTTAAACAATGAGGAGTTAGCACATTAAGAGTTCAATGGAAGTCCCCAAAGTGCAGACATAGAAGATAAAATATATAGAGGCATTTTGTTTATAATAAAGTTTAAATTTGTGATCATAGGTGAAAAAATAGAAGATTAATAAATTTGATTGGGACAATTGGTTTGTCAACTAAAAATATTATTTCTTCATAATTTACATGAAAATAAATTTCAGATGCATTAAAGACTTTAGCCAACTAAAAATATTCTTTCTTCACAATGTACATGGAAATAAATTTCAGATGCATGAAAGACTTAAGCATGAAAAATAAAACTTAGAAGAAAATTTCAAAAAATTTTTTATATTGAAAAGTTCTTTTAAATTATGGAATAAAACAAGTCATAAAAAATGAATTTGATTACGTAATTCTAAATTATTCTACACAGCACATAAAAAATACACAAAAACATCAGAAACAAAATTTAAACTTTTAATTCATATATGAAATTGGTTAATTTTCCTATTATGCAAAAGTTTTCTATAAATTAATAAGAACACAAAAGAGTAACCCAAGTTAAAAGGGGAAAATTTAGATAAGTCAGAGAAATGCAAATAGAGAGGGCCCTTAAGAACATGAAAAGTTGCTGAAACTCAAACTCCTTCATAATAAGATAAATAAAAGTTAAAATTATGAAATAATTTTTATCAATTAGCAAAAATTAAAATGCTTATAAACACATTGTGTTGGCGAGGGTATGGAAAGCAGGCATTCATACTTTTTCTAGGCATATAAAATGATACTATTTTATGGCAATAATTTGGCAATATCTATCGATATTTGATTCTAAATATGTCCATATATTCATTGCAGCTTTATATTTGTAATAGCACAATATTTTTAAAAATTCTAAATAATAGGATTGGTTAAATACATTATATAACATTTATATAATAGAAGAGTTTGCATTACAAAGAAAATGAGGGACACCATTATGTATGGATATATAACAAATACGTACCGTCAAAACACACACTAAGTGACAAAAGCAAAGTACAGAAGAGTTTGTTGAGTGTTTGTTAAAAGAGAAAAAATAACATACATGTCCCCCTGTCCACATGCAGAGAATGTCTGCACAAAGGCACAAGAATCTGACTGGTGGCAGCTCCCAGAAAAGGAAACTCAGTTGCTGAGAGATCCAGTCGAAAGGGAAACTTACTTTTTATTGCACACTTTCTTGTACCTTTTGCTATTATATCGTGTGTATGTGATATGTATTCAAAGATAAAGTAGGACTAATATTATCAAAAATTTCAAAGTAATGTGTAGTGATTTACGAGGTTATCTTTCATGGAAGTATAGTGCCAAGGGAAAGAGCCATATTCATACTCCGGAGAAACAAGGTATCTGGCGAGGTAACTATCAATCAGGAGTGGAGCCAGAAAATTGAGCACAAAGGAAGTTTAAGAGCTAAATCAAGGAATACCAACTGTCTGCCCTTGCATCAGCCAACCTTATTTTAGGTAACATATATGGCTGTCTCCAGGGCTTGATTCAGCCTGTCTTGGCAATTTGAAAATCATTTTAATAATACCCTTAAACTTTAAGGCACTAAAATCAATAGTGTTTACTGTATCTGATTAATCAATTTCCACTCGCCATCTACTGGCACAGATGTTTTTAAACTAATTTTAGCATCAGACTTTTTAAAAAACTAAAATATTGTTCAGCATCTCAATATCTTTATAAATAAAATGAAGCTGTTCTGTTTCTATGAGGGAGGGGTGGTGGAGGCCCACCAGCCCATCTGCTGAAACTTCCTGTTCATATACTCTTCTCAGCAGCCCACCCACCTTAGTTTCATTGAATGCAGCTCAGAAACCTTTGTTTCATGGGGGATAAAAGGAGTAAAGATAAAGAACAACAGAGGTTTGGTGTGAGTAACTAAGAATTCTCTGGCAGGTAGCAAGAAGCAAGATAGACCACAGGTGGTAGTGGTTTTGCTGGCACTGTAGTCTGCCTCTCAATATCGGTAAAATATTTTATTTTGTGCTACAAATAAGATATCTCTAAATATCTTTTCAGCCCTCCTCTAACCTATGTGTGTGTATACATACATATGTATGGGTGTTCATATATACATATATATATTTAAAGCATATCTATATATATTATATATGTGTAGGGGAGAATAATATCTTTTCCAAACCTGTTACTGAGACCCCTAAAACAAAAGGTGGATTAACAAAAGAAAAGTACAATATTTTATTTAAAAAAGAGCTTTAGGTGACACGGGAACCTTTAAAAATGAAGACCCAGAGACTCAGGGAAAACTGTATCTTTATGGACAGTCACACAAAAGTGTGTTTAGAGGTCAGAGGGGTATAATTTAATAGTAGTAAACCAGGGGATTTTCTCCAGCCTGGATTTTCTGTGTTCATTCTTACCTCTGAGATTTTCATCACATTTTTGCCCTTACCTGGAATCACATTACTCCTTCTCCATCTCCATATATTCACCTTGTGATACCTAGTTCAAGTCTAGCTTTGTCTAAAGAATTGCTTGCAGCAACTATACCTTCTCTGTATTTACAGTTATAGTAGCCCATTAACTCTTTTGATATATGACCATTAACATATTTCTTTAAGTCTAATAGTTTTGTGATTATTAGTCATATCATGCAGAAATTGTGATTGTACTTTTTTTGAACCTCTTCAGCACAGTAAAGGAGTGAAGAGTGGCTAGTCTCTGTATTCATGACTAATTGATTTGGGTTGAATTTACCTAAATGATTGCTTCGTTCTTTTTTGTTTATTTTAACATTTATGTTTTAGAATTGGTTTTTCATTTTTCTGCTCAGATTCTTGCTACCCTACATACTCTGCATACAGACAGTAATAAATTTTATGAGATTTAGTTTAGTGGTGTTCAAATTTTGGTGTACATATAGACTTTCCTGGGATCATTTTCAAAATACACAAGCTCGTTTCTATTTCCCACAGTGTAGTGTAATAGACACTCTAAATGGCACTCTTGATTAAAACAAACTATGAATGTGGAAGAACTACTAAAACAATAATTATAAATCCATTACTGAGCTGACATTTGCAGAAGCCAAAACAAAGTAAAAGCAAGGACTTATGAAAGTGAATACCAAAGCCAGCTTTCACTTTGTGATGCAGTGGTTCCACTTCAACAGTTGCATGGGAGGCAAGAGATTGGAAGCAACTATGATGGAAGTTTAGTAGAAGACTACTGCAAAAGCTGAAAGATGAAAAAGAAATAAATGGGCAAATGCTAAGAAAACTAGTTTTTCTTGATCTTGATGAATTGAGAAGGGGAACGATGCTAGAATGTTCCCTATATAGGTTTATGGCCTGAACATACGCTACCAATGTATTTCAAAAAAACTCAAGAAGATAACTTAATTGAAAGTGCTCACAGGCTGGTAGTGACCACAGATAACCATCAGAAGCAGAGCAAATTACTGTTTGAAGGAACACAATTTTAATAAAAGTATCAAAGAATTTCCACAAAGAATTTTTGAGGAACATTTGCTCAGAGTTAAAAGGAACAAAACACAAACAGAAGAAAACAAAGAAACATAATAAAAGATCAAGGGGCCATGGGGAATAGACTGTGGAATTAGATACAAAAGACATGTTTATTTAATGACTCTAATGAAGACTCTCACATTAGAAAACATAATATGTATCAAGACATAAAAGAGATGCTTAAAGAAATAGTCTACATATTAGTTTTGGTGAATATATATGACAGTATATTTGTCAAAAATTAACTTACGCACCCACAAAAGGTGACTATTACTGACTACAAATTGGACCTCAAAAAATCTGAGTTAATGAAAGAATAAACATCTTCAAAGGTCTTTTTAAAAAGCAAATAAAATGTGGGACAGCACTAAAGTGATAATTATAGGAATATTTATAGTCTTAAATGCTTCTAGTTTTAAAGAAAAAAGGCTGAAAAGAGATCTGAAACATCAACTTTAGACAATAGGAAACAACAAAATATCTCTAAAGAGAATAGAAAGAAATAATAAAATCAATGCTTAAATTAATATAATAGGAAACAAATATTCAGTACCAAATGCCAACAAGCAGCTAACTGTTGTTTTTTGGGGCAAGAACTAATTTTTTAGTTGTATTAGTAACAAGTTACCACCAGAATGGGCTAGAAACCCATTTCGTCAAAGAATGACAGCTGCTTCACTAACCGCCTCTGAAAGACTGCCAGCCACTAACAGACACACTCTGATAGCCACACTTCTACAACTAAATCTAACCAATCCTTAACACCTGTAGCTGTGTTTGTGTAATTCTTGAACTCTGTGCTTGCCACAACCTTCTATAAATGTTCTCTGCTTGGCTCAGAGAGAATGTAATTAGTGTCGCCTTTTCATACTCAGTTGTAGTTCTTTCAGTTGTTACTGCACACCTCTTGAAAGTTTTCAGCAGGTTCAAGTCTCTTTCTGCTTTTCTGTACAATATAGTGCCTTTGCTCTAGAAGACCATTGCTGTTCACCTGTAAACTTGTAGCCCAGACCTCTTCTCTTTCTTGATATATAACCAACTAATGATCAAACGTTACCTGTATGTTCTGTAGACACTTCAGATAGATGTGTGTAAACCTTCTAGATAGATGTGTGTAGCCCTTCTCTTCCTCTATTCCTTATTTAGTACCAGCATTTACCCAGTCTCCTAAGCTAGAAACCTGGGTTTCATACTTAACACCTGCGTCTCTTTACCTGCCCTATTAATCAAGCACCAAAACCTGTTCATTCGGTCACCTAAAAATGTCTTTAGTTCAAGAGTTCACAACCTTGACTGCCCATTGGAATCCCCTGGACAACTTTAAAATGTACCAGTGATTCAGTTTAAATTTTGATTTAAATGGTCGGGGGGTGGGTGCTGAATTTCAGGATATGTAAAAGCTTTTTAGTATTCTAATGCAAAGCCGAAGTAGAGAACCAAGCATGCTTCTGTCTCCTCACCTCCATTATCACATAACTTCAGGCCCTACAATTTCTTACATGAATTATTGAAACCATTATTAAGATCAGTCAGGCTCCTGGTGTCTAGTGCTATTCACTTCAAATTCATCCTTCACACAAAATAGTAGCATGTTGCTATATAAATATGACAATTTATCTTCCTTTTGAAAATTTCTCCATACCTGGCCATTAATAAATTATAAAGTCTAAGTTATTTTAACAAGTCCTTCAGCCACTTCCGTCATGTGCCCCCAATCTGATGATGCATGGCCTCATTTCTTGCCACTTGGCTTTTCAATATAATATGGCCTCAGTGAGATATTTATTTTCTTATATGCATCCTGTTGTGCTTTTTCTTTCACATAGAATGACTGTTCGCCTACTAGCAATCTCGTTAGACTGATCTACTAGTTTATAAAATAGTCCAATGCTTCCTTCTCCAAGAAGCCTCCTTTAACTATCTGAGGCTGAGGCTGGATGTTGTTGCCCCCACCTCCCTTTTTTTGTGTGAAGATGGAGTCTCACTCTGTCGCCCAGGCTGGAGTGCAATGGCAGATCTCAGCTCACAAACCTCCGCCTCCCAGGTTCAAGTGATTCTCCTGCCTCAGCCTCCTGAGTAGCTGACATTACAGGCACACGCCATCACGCCCAGCTAATTTTTGTATTTTTAGTAGAGAGGGAGTTTCATCATGTTAGTCAGGCTGGTCTCGAACTCCTAACCTCAAGTGATCCACCCGCCTCCGCCTCCCAAAGTGCTGGGATTACAGGCATGAGCCACTGCGCCTGGCTAATGTTGCCCGTTTTATGTTCCCGTAATATTTAAAACTTATCTTCCTTATTTCCCTTATCCTGCTTTATCATATCCTTATGTTTCTGCCTCCCTCAATAGGCTATAAGTTTCTTGAGTCCTCTCAGAGTTTGATTTAACTCTTGATATGGTTTGGACTGATGGGAAATACAATGATCAATAACAATAGTATTTATATTCCATTTGCTCATAATTTACATGCACACATACTTAAATTACTAATAGAGTTGGACAGATGCAACAGTATCTATATGAATACAGTCCAACAGGAACATAGAGGAAGATATAATTTACTGTACAGGGGCTTGGAAGTGAGGTGTTAGAAATGACTGATTAGGAGATCACACACCATCTAGAACTGAGCTCATTAAAACAAGCACAGTTAAAATATATATAAGTTTCACCAGACCCATAAGGGTCTTGATGGCAATTTCTTTACTCTCCATTAGAATGTCTCTGCTTTCCACAACGTCGGTTATAGTCACTATGTTTTCATTTTGCAGACAGAGGCTCTGATAGAAAATTTCCAAGTGAAAATTTATGGTAATGATGTCTGGTTACAATGCTTTGCAAATCATGAAATCTTCCATAATGTAAGTACTTTCTCTGGTTTTTACTTATGGGATAGTCAGAGACCTATAAATATTGCTTGACCATGTGGACCACAATGTGAGTAGAGAGAAGGGATAATGAACTCTTTGCAGTTTTCATTCTACCACCAGGTTGTATTTATTAAACTTCCATTTCTATTATACATTTTTTATCTCTCATCAGCCTAGTTAAGCGACTAGTTGAACTTCCAAAACTCTGCTTAAAACAAGTAAGTCATAGAAATCAAGATATTTGGAGAATCAAAAGGTGAAAGGGGTTTATGCATGCCACTTTCCTGTTTTTCCTTTGAACACTTCCTTTTGCTGAAATACTCGTTTTGGAAGTGCTGCGTTATGAGAGTTGTATCTCTATTCTAAGATACTGGAAATACAATTTCTAAAAGTAAATTCATTGTCACAAAATGATGATGCAACTAAACAAATTGGTTCCCTCTTATGTTTCATAACAAAGTAATTCCACTTAAATTGTGTAAATAATGAAAGTAACTCTATTTGGGAGATTTGGTAGTTGCAGGTACTAAATAAAGCATACAGGCATATAGCTTTGCATTGTCAGAGAATATTTAATTAAAATAATCTTACTGGGGAATATGTTAGCATTAGCATCAACTCTTTCAGATTGGTGGGCAACATTTAGTGCACTAAACAGTTACTAATTTTCTTCCTTAAAGTGTTTCCTTACTTACCTACAATGCACTCAGGCATTCTTCTAAAACATTCATTAACATATATATGAAAAATTTGTAATTTTTCTTCAGCATGAAAATGTCCCAATTTTCTAAAATTATTTGTTTCTTCTGGAGAAAAACTTTTTTCTTCCTCTAAACTTTTATTCTTTGATGTAACAGAGCTCCAAAGGGGGAAAAAAAAGTGTAAGCCCCTTATTCTGGCCCATTAGAGTCTATGGACATTGAGATTGCTCTGTGATCTAATGCAGCAACACAAGGTTAATGAAGAACAGGCACTTCTCTTTCCCATGATGCAGGGCAATGTCAGGAAAGATATACCTGTTTGGTTCTTGTTTGCAGATAGCTTGGGTTGGCATTGATTAAAACTGAAACTGATGAGAGAAATGACCCAAAACAAGAGTTTTTAAAAAGATAACTGCTTTGCTTGGTTATCCCTGTTCTTCAAGTCATGGGAGTTGACATGTCCATTCTGATAGAGGAATGGATGCTGGTGCATTTTCCAAGTCATGGGAAAAATGTGTTCCTTTTCTTCTCACCTGTCTAGTCTCTTTCAATGCTTTAGTAGTAAGGCTGAATACCTGGTATCTTTCTCAAATTCCTTCTATTTAGAGCAATGAATTTAGAGGAATCTCTACATCTCTGTTCCCCTTTGTCATACATGACCGATGACAATTGTGTGACTTGGGCCCCTTTCATATATGTGCCTAAAATTATCTACAATTCCAGAGTATAGTTCTTCCTTTTTCAGTGGGAAGCCAGGGATTGAGCTAGATGTTATAGGTGTAACTGAATCTTCTCATTTCCATAAGAAGAGATAAAAAGGAAATAACTTGTGACTTTTGGTATTTTGACTTTCATAAGGAAGATATTATTTGGTAACTCCTTGCAATCGATCATACCATATCAATGTCTCAGAACCCATTAGCTGAGAAGTGAAGATCTGATTGATAGAGTAGACATAAAATTTAGATGTCTCTGATCCAGAATTTGTGATACTTCATAAGGCCAATACATAGTCCTTAGATTGTTTAATGTAGTCTTTAATTATTCAGTGTTCTCAGAAGCATTTTCATCATGAAGAATTTCTTCATGAGTTTCCATCCTGTGATTTTCAGCTGTTATCATTGTGCATTGAATGACTTGCTTATCAGAATTCACATATGATGTAGGGGCATTGTGAACTCTACATTTGTTCATAAATTGATTTTACTTTTTCTCCCCAATTCCCTCTAACATTATATTAAATTGTATATAAGGGTTTGTTAATTCAATCAGGTAAGTAACTAAAGCCCTTTGTTTTTAACCACAATTCAAATTTAAGCTCTTCTTGAAGCCTTTAATCATGTAGCACATTTATTCAAAAGCAGTGACCTTCTTTAAAAGACATGGAACAATTCAGGCAGAAAGAAAAACATGAACAAGTTTTGGTCATCGAGTTTAAAAATGTACTGTGTTTGAAAGTCATGAAACTCCATTAAAAAATCTAGTGTATTAGAAAGCACGGCTTTGAATTAAAAGCTTTCACAGCCTTGAATACTAGTTCTGTTATTTACCAGTTGTGCAAGTAGTTACTTAACTTCAGGCCTTAGTTTACTTATATGTGAAATTTTGATAGTGGTCGTCTTGCAGAGTTCTTATAAAAAGTACAATAGTATAAAGCCAATTTAACAGTATAAAATACATGTGAGTATAATTACTTTATGTTTGTATGTATACTTTATGTCTAATGTATTTAACTATGGTAAAATCAATACTAGAATGTTACAAAGGCTCCACTGGAACTTGCATTTGGAGTGAGGAGACCTGGCTACCATTTTTGTATCTTTTATTCCTTATCGTATAACCTGAGGAACTCCGTGAACCTCTTTGGGCCTTCTTTCCCGTAGCCAGCATCATAGCTTTGGTTGGATGCTTCCCTGCAAACATTATCCCATTGGAAACCAGAGAAGAGAGAGGGCAGAGTCTGCTTATGGAGGTCAGGTTTATTGTACCTAGAGAAACAAATTTAACAGAGACTGTAATGGTGCCAGGTGTAAAGCCTAGTATTCTGGTCTCGGGCAGGGATCTTGGCAGAACTCTAGTCATTATAGGTTACGATTTTCTCATAGGAATTAGAGAAAACTGTAATCTAGTGCACAATTTGAATTTCCTAGAGTCATCCTAGGAACATAGATACTTGACTAAAGCAGAAAAACTAGTTCCCACTCTTGCATTCTGAAAACATTATGTTTCAGCTGCACTCTCTGTCTGGGTCAGACAGAGGTGGGGTCTGTCTACTAACCCAAACCTTAGTATGGTGAACAGAGGTGGGAGGACTCAAAATAACATCTACCCCAGAGTTTGTTATAAGGTCCAGGGATAATAATTTATGAAGAGATGCTATGTCTAATATAAAATGCAAAATAGAATTTTGGCTTATATAATTCAACACTTTGAAATTGCCTTTTCAACTACTTTAAAATAGATTATTGATTTATATAATATAATCCAACAAACTGGCTAATTGACATTGATTTTCCCATACTGGTGAATTTATGTTCTTTTCTGATGGTGTCCAAATATTATTTACCCAGGCAAAATATAGCAAAAACATAATTATTTATGGGAGATTCAACTCAGCTGGTGGAAACAAAACACTGAAAGTATACTGAGATTTAGAATAATATACTCTAATTATGTTAACATTCTGTTGATAGCATTGTTACTTTTTTTCCATGGTGCCAAATCTTATTCACTTTCCTCAGGTATTGCTTTATTTTTTTTTAATTGATTATTTTCAAGTCCCTGGTGGTGCTAAGCAGAACATAGAATTCTCCTTAGAGTACAAATAACTCCTAAACCACAATATATTAATTTGTGGCCATCTTCTTCTTAAGCCAACTATTTATCGGAGCTGGCAGAGGGAGGGGGAAAAAACAGAAAGTACAAATTTTACTAAGACATTCCTTGTACCTAATGATAGACTCCAAAAGAGAACATAAAGTTGATGAAGAAAGGGAAGGAAAACAAAACAAAACAAAACATGAACAATATATTCAATGAGAACATAGGCACCAGTATTCAAAATGATGATCTATAAATGTGAATGCTATAACAAGTACCTTTGGTCACTCACAAGTGAATGGTTTTAGTAACACATTTTCCAAGGACAAGGAATGCAGATATAATATCTTCATATGTGTAAGATTCAACAAATTTTTATAATTTAACACATAGTTAAATTTCTTTCTTTTACTTCATTGAGCAAAAAATCTCCCTCCTCTGCAGTTGATTTTCTTTAAATATATTTTGTAACATTTATTTTATCTTATAGAAATAAGAGGATTCAGTTACATTTATGCCATTTAGCTCAATCCCTGGCTTTCTTATTGAGAAAGGGAGAACTAAATTCTGAAATTGTAGATAACCTTGGGTACATACACGAGAGTGGCCCAAGTCACACAAGTGTCATCAGTCATGTATAATAAAGAGGAACAGAGATGTAGAGATTCCTCTAAATTCATTGCTCTAAATAGAAGGGATTTGAGAAAGATACCTTATATTCAGCCTTACTGTTAAAAGCACTGAAAGAGACTAGGTAGATAGGAAAAAAAAGAACCCTTTTTTTTCCATGCCTTGGAAAATACATCAGGATTCATTCCTATATCAGAATGGATATGTCAACTCCCATGACTTCAACAAGAGGGATAACCAAACACAACAGTTACCTATTTAAGAACTCTTGTTTCGGGTCATTTCTCTCATCAGCCACAGTTTTAATCAATGCCAACCCAATCTATCTGCAAACAACAGCCAAACATGTATATCTTTCCTGACTTTGCCCTACTTCATGGGAAACAGAAGTGCTTGTTCTTGATTAGCCTTGTATTGCTGAATTTGATCACCAGACAATCTCAATGTTCATAGACTTTAATTGGTCAGAATAAGGGTCTTAAGTTTCGATTTTTGGAGATTTATTGCATTAATGAAAAAATGAGGGTATAAAGAAAGCTTTCCATCAGCCAATCTACATTCAGATATAACACCCATATTGGAATTATTAGAACGAATTTACAGTAACTATGATTAATACTTAAGGCCTCTAGTGAAAAAGTCTTATAATATGTATGGAAAGTTGGGGAACTTAGCATCATGACAGAAACCCTAAGGAAAAAAATAAAGTAGAAATACCAGAAATGAAGAACATCCACAATGTCAGACACAAAAAATGCTTTTCATGATCGATCAGTAGTTTTGAGGGAGCTAAAGAAGAAATCAATGAACTTGAAGTTTTGTCAATAAAAATTATCCAAAACTGAAACTCAATGCAAAAAAAAAAAAAAAAAAAAAGAAAGAATGGGAGATGGAACAAATCAGAGCAGCCAAAAGCCATGAGACAATATAAAACCACCTCTAGTACCTGTAATTCGAATCCAAGAAGAAGAACAGAGAGGAAAAAAAGGGCAGAATACACATATAAGGAGATAATGGCTGCAAGTTTTTCAAAACTTAAGACTTCAGCCACAGATATAAGAACTGAGAGCACTAAACAGAATAAAATCTAGAGGAATTTATACCAGGCACATAGTATTTAAATAAGTGAAAAACAAAGAAAAGACAAATCTTTAAGGTAGACAGAAAAAAAAAAATAAGTATGAACTATGGATGCATTTTGTAATATGGATGAATCTCAAATGTGGAGAAAACCAGACCCAAATGGCTACCTACTGTGTGATTTCATTTATATGGCATTCTGAAATCTATGTAAAACTGTAAGCACAGAAAACATATCAGTGAATTCCAAGGGCTAGAATAGAGAGTGATTTTGACTTGAGGGAGACACTAGGAAATTTTTATAGGTGATGAAACTTGTAAATATTTTTATTAAATTAAAAATATATATTTTTAATTTTGTTGGTACATAGTAGGTATATATCTTTATGGGTTACATGGGATATTTTGATACAGGCATGCAATGCATAGTAATCACATTAGGGCAAATGGGGTGTCCATCACCTCAAGCATTTATCCTTTGTGTTACAAACAATCCAATAATATTTCTTCAGGTATCTTAAAATGTATAATTATATTATTTTTGACTATAGTCACTCTGTTGTGCTAGTAAGTATTAGGTCTTATTCATTCTTCCTATTTTTTTTAACCCATTAACCATCCTCACTCCCATCTCCCACAACCCTCTCACTACCCTTCACAGCCTCTGGTAAATACTCTTCTATTCTCTATGAATTCAATTGTTTTATTAATAATTTTTAGTTCCACAAATAAGTAAGAACATGTGATATTTCTTGTTCTGTTCCTGGCTTATTTCACTTAGTGTAATGACCACAAGTTTCATCGATGTTGCAAATGACAGGGTCTCATTATTTTTTATGGCTGAATAGTACTCTATTGTGTATACATACCACATTTTTTTTTTATTCATTCATCTGCTGATGAACACTTAGGTGCTTGCAAATCTTGGCTACTGTTAATATGGCTGTCACTAACATGGGAGTGGATATATCTCTTTGATATACTGATTTCCTTTTTGGGGAATATATTCTCAGCAGTGGGATTGCTCGATTGTATAGTAGCTTTATTTGTCATTGCTTGGGAAACCTCCAAACTGTTCTCCATAGTGATTGTACTAATTTATATTCCCATCAACAGTGTATGAGAACTTTCTTTTCTCCACATTCTTGCCAGCATTTGTTGTTACCTATCTTTTGGATAAAAGCCATTTTAACTGCAGTGAGATGATATCTCATTATAGTTTTGATTTGCATTTACTGATGATCAGTGATGCTGAGCACCTTTTCATAAGTCTGTTTGCCTTTCGTGTGTTTTCTTTTGAGAAGTGGCTATTCAGATATTTTGCCCACTTTTTAATTGAATCATCAGAATTTTTCCAGTAGAGTTGTTTGAGCTCCTTATATATTCTTGTTATTAATCCATTGTCACATGAGTAGTTTGCAAATATCTTCTTGCATTCTAAAGGTTCTCTCTTCACTTTTTTGTTTGCTCCTTTTGCTGTGTAGAAGCTTTTTAACTTGACATTATTCCATTTGTCATTTTTGCTTTGGTTACCTGTGCTTGTGGGGTATGACTCAATAAATCTGCCCAGACCAATGTTCTGGAGAGTTTTTCCAATGTTTTCTTTTAGTTATTAGTAGTTGGAGGTCTTAGATTTAAGTATTTAACCCATTTTGATTTGAGTTTTTATATATGATGAGAGATAGGGGTCTAGTTTCATTCTTCTGCAAATAAATATCAAGTTTTTCCAGCATCATTTATTGAAGAGACTGTCCTTTCCTCAGTGTTTGTTCTTGGCACCTTCATCAAAAATGAGTTCACTGTGGATGTATGCATTTGTTTCTGGGTTCTCTATTTTGTTCCAATGGTCTACATGTCTACTTTTATGCCAGTACCAAGCTTTTTTGGTTACTGTAGCTCTGTAGTATAATTTAAATTCAGGTAATGTGATTCTTCCATTTTGTTCTTTTTTACTTAGGGTAACTTTGGCTATTGTGGGTCTTTTGTGATTCCATATAAGTTTTACAATTGTTTTTTCTAATTCTGTGAAGAATGTCATTGATATTTTGATAGGGATTGCTTTTAATCTGTAGATTGCTTTGGGAAGTATGCATATTTTAACAATATTGATTCTTCCCATCCATAAACATGGAATATCTTTTCATTGTTTTGTCTCCTCTTCAATTTATTTCATTAATGTTTTATAATTTTCATTGTAGAAATATTTCACTAGTTTGTTTAGGTAAATTCCTAGGTATTTAATTTGTGGCTATTGTAAATGAGGTAACTTTATTTCTTTTTAAGATTGCCTTCTGTTGGCATATAGAAATGTCACTTATTTATGTATGTTGATTTTATATCCTGAAACTTTACTGAACTTCTCAGTTCTAATTAGTAGTTTTTGTGTGTGTGTGTGTGTGTGTGTGTGTGTGTGTGTGTGGAATCTATAGTTTTCTCCCAGTATAAGATCATATTATCTGCAATTAAGGATAATTAGACTTTTTCCTTTCTAATTTGGATGTCCTTTATTTCCTTCTATTGTCTGATTGCTTTATCTAAGACTTCCAATACTATGCTGAATAACAGTGGTGAAAGTGGGCATCATTGTTACGTTTTAGATCTTAGGGAAAACCATTTCAGTTTTTCCCCATTTACTATGATACTAGCTGCAGGTCTGCCATATAGGGCTTTTATTATGTTGAGGTATGATCCTCTACACAAAGTTTTTCAGGGTGTTTGTCATGAAGGGATGTTGAATTTTATCAAATAACCACCCAGTATCAATTGAACTGATCATATGATTTTTGTTTTTCATTTTGTTGATATGATGTATCACATTGATTTGCATATATGGAACCACCTTTGCATCTCTAGGATAAATCTCACTAGGTCATGATGAATTATCTTTCTAATGTATTGTTGCATTAGTTTGCTTGTATTTTGTTGAAAAAATTTTGCTTCAATATCCATCAGTCATATTGGCCTGTAGTTTGTTTGTTTTTTTGATGTGTCATTGTCTGATTTTGGTGTCAGAGTAATATAATACTGTCCTTGCAGAATGAGTTTGGAAGTATTCCATCCTCCTCCATTTTTCAGAATACTTTGGGTAGAATTGTGTTAGTTCTTCTTTAAATGTTTGGTAGATTCCAGCAGTGTCCTGGCTTTTCTTTACTGGCAGACTTTTTATTGCTACAATCTCATTACGTGTTATTGTTCTGTTCAGATTTTGGATTTCTTCATAGTTCAATCTTGGTAGGTTGTATGTGTCTAGGAATTTATTCAATTCTTCATAATTTTTCCAATTTATTGGTATATAGTTGCTCACAGAAGCCACAAATGCTCCTTTGAATTTCTGTGGTATCGGTTGTAATGCCTCCTTCATCTCTGATTTTAGTTATTTGGATCCTCTCTCTTTTTTCCTTAGTTAGTCTGGCTAATGATGTGCCAATTTTGTTTATATTTTCGAAAACCAACTTTTTGTTTCACTGATCTTTTTGCATTGTTTCCTTTGTTTCAATTTCGTTTATTTATTCTCTGATCTTTATTATTTCTTTTCTTCTACTAATTTTGGGTTTAGTTTGCTCTTGCTTTTCTAGTTCTTTAAGATGCCTTATTAGGTTGTTATTTTGAAGTTTTTCTTCTTTTTTGATGTAGGTGCTTATAGCTATAGACTTCCTTATCTCATATATATCTTAATTGTAACAGTGGTTGCATGATAATATGTACTTGTCAAAACTTGCGAAACTGCTCAATAAAAAGGGGGAATATTACTGTATATAAATTATACTTTAAAAATTATGGATGCCTATAGAAATGTCCTAAGGAAAAATACTTAGAGGTATTAGAACTTGAATTCAATCTTTAAATTGTGATATGATTTTCATAAAAACTTAATTGTTAAAAAATATGTACATCATGCCTGTAATCGCAGCACTTTGGGAGGCCAAGGCAGGTGGATCACTTGAGGTCAGGAATTCGAGGCCAGCCTGGCCAATATGGTGAAACCTCATTTCTACTAAAAATACAAAAATTAGTTGGGTGTAGTGGCACATGCCTACAATTCCAGTATTTGGGAGGCTGAGGCAAGAAAATCACTTGAACCCGGGAGGCAGAGGTTGCAGTGAGCCAAGATCAAGCCACTGCACTCCAACCTTGGTGACAGAGCGAGACTCCATCTCAAAAAAAACAAAACAAAACAAAAAAAGTACAGATGTTATAGAGGGGGCTAAGGGGTAATCTCACCATAATTAAATCCCTTTATTTGTATTTATCCCTGACTGTGTGAACCTAGCCACAGTCAAGAAACTATAATAAGGAATCATAACAATTCAAATAATTTATTTTACAAATTAAGAAAGTGAGACCTGAAGAAGGGAAGTAACTTTTTAAATATATACTATGAGTTGGGAGCTGGAGTTGCGATTCTACCTTGAAATTTCTAACACTGCAGTATCATTAATAGCTAAATTTAGAACCAAAGGCCTCCAAATCATGATAGGTTCAAATAGCCCTAGCACTTCTTTCTTGTCCTGTGTTTACCACCCACCACTTTAGAAATGCTACTTTTGCAATCCTAATGTTGAAGTGTCTAGGAAATCCTCATTGCAAGCAGCAATGCTTTTCATTTTTTATAGTAATGCTTCCAACACTCTTTCCTGTAATTCGCAATATAAATGCAAATTTTGATACTGTAAGTAGAAAGTAGAGATTTTTCCCTTATAAAGCATGAAACATTCTTGCATAGTAAATCTCAAGCTATCCTTTTAATCAGGCATAGAAAAAAATAGTTGGACATTTACATATGGAGACTTGAAAGGAGCCGGGAGACATCCTATGGCCATAAAAATGTCTTCTAAATAGTGGTCTAGACTCTGTACTCCTGAGAATGAGAGTTTTCTATGAATAAGAAATTTCCTTTCAGTGTTGCTGATTACTTTCTTACTAAAAGATAATGTTACATACTTTCTGTTGTCTTATCTACTTTTGCAGTCTCTCACAAGTCTATGTGTCCTAAGAATCCAAGCTGCTGGGCACGGTGGTACGCGCCTGTAATCCCAGCACTTTGGGAGGCCCAGGCGGGCGGATCACGAGGTCGGGAGATTGAGACCATCCTGGCTAACACGGTGAAACCGCGTCTCTACTAAAAATACAAAAAAATTAGCCAGGTGTGGTGGTGGGCGCCTGTAGTCCCAGCTACTCGGGAGGCTGAAGCAGGAGAATGGCGTGTACCCAGGAGGTGGATCCTGCCGTGAGCCGAGATCTCACCACTGCACTCCAGCCTGGGCCACAGAGCGAGACTCCATCAAAAAAAAAAAAAAAAAAAAAAAAAGAATCAAAGTGTTCTCTGGTTTTCATTTTGGTCTTTGCTTTTTCTTTGTTTGCTTTGTTTTTGTTTTGTGTTGTTTTTGGAGATAGGGTCTTGCTTTGTCACCTAGGCTGGAGTGCAATGGCACAATCACAGCTCACTGCAACCTCAACCTCCTGGCCTCAAGTGATCCTCATGCCTTAGCTTCTTGAGTCGCTGGCACCACAGGTATGCACCACCACATGCAGCTTTGTTTTTGTTTTTGTTTCATTTTTATAGTTCATTTTGGTCTTTACTGTTAGCTTGTTGGCTCTGCCTAAGCCTGATTTACTCCTTTAAATCTGCAAGGCAGAATGACCTTAAAGCAGTTAACTTTGGTTCAAATTGTGACATAGGTATTGTGACCTTGGCTAAATGATTGAAATAGTGTAAAATGAGATAATAATATTTCACAAAGCCACTTTGAGGGTTCACTTAAACAAGAATGCCATCAGCTGAAATAGAGTATGCTCTCCAGATGTTATTTCTCTCTGGTGCCTAGTCTTAGGTTTCTTTGCATATACATAGATTCATCTTTGTATTTCTAGTGCTGTGTTTCTGTGCTATCTGGGCTGAGCATCTTGTATCTATTTCTCTAGAGTGGTCTACACTTCTACCGCTCCACACTCCTCCAACCTGCTCTGTGTATGTCCTGGGGTCTGATAATGAGGGCTTCATTAAAGGATTCCTTCACCCTTTCACTCCATGTTGGGGTTGTCCAGCGGGAGGTACTGGTAGGAGACTGGAGGTTGGGTTGAATGTGAGTTCAGAGTATTTTTCCTCAGCTTCTCCCTTGACAGGCTAGAGTGAGTTGGCAATGTTTTTCTACCAAAAGTCACAACCCCTATCAGAGGCCCTTTTATGTACAGCTTCTATGTTTTAGTCCCATATTTTATTAACTGCCTGCTCTCCTTGCTCTTCAGACTTAGAAGTGGCCATTCTGTTTGGGGTAGCTCCGGGAAACTGTACTTTCTTGTTGTGGCTGCCATTTTAAATTTTGTTGCCATACTGTTGTAAATAGCACCTTTTAAAACTCTCCTTTAAATACCTGTCCTTTTCTGATACAGATCTTGCCTGATGCACAGGCATCATGGGCTCCTGGTGGTATCATCTAAATATTCCAATTATCATTCACTCACACTGTCAGGACCAGGTTCAGAAACATGTCCACGAACCTACAAAAGGAGATCACAGGAAACCAGGGAGGAGGCAGAGTGTGGCTGACTGACTTTTTCACTTCTAATTAGGGATTAGCTCTCAATGGGGAAAATGACAGGAAAATAGATCGGAATAATTAGAAAGGCATGTCTATTTTATAAAAAAAAATTAAATTTAAACTGATTTTTTTAAATGGAAAAGTTTTTAAGAAAGGTCAAAGAGAGATAACCTCACCTCAGCACATTTTAAAGATAAAAGAAAGGGAGATCTCACTGACAATGCAAGCCAAAGTGGTAGGAAATTAACATACTTATTTTAATACATCTACTCTGTCATGATTCTCATAATAGATTTATTAACAAAAACTTTCCGCCTGCTGGGAGGGAGGGTGATGATTGTATATTTCAGGGAAAAAAGTCTCCTTAAGTATAACTCTAAGAATAATATTTCTTAAAATAATATCTATAACATCACGTGATATAACTTTCCAAAAGGAAATTCACCAGTAGACCAGGAAAATGTATTATACAAGGACTTCTTAATGGTAAGCCTTTGGTGATCACTGAAGAACTATTTCATTATTACCAGTGGAGAGTAAACAATAACTAAAAATTTTCCAGCTAGGTATATTCGAAGAGATGATGTCAAATTAAGCACGTAATAGGATTAAAACAACTTTAAGTCACTTTCCATATTCTCAATCCCTTTCTGTGAGAGTATTCTATGTCATGTTATCTTTACTGAATGTCTCACCTTGTAGGTGAGATGGTGCCCACATACCAAGTTAAAGAGGGAGAAATTGAAACTTATAGATAAATAATTTATATCTACCTAATACTTAACCTGAAAATTATGTAGATACATTTATTTAGGAGAGCACCTCAATTTGCCTCTTCTCCTTGGCTAGTCCAGTGTAAATTTTGGAAAAAAACAAAAAACAAAAAACAACATTTTTGTCTTCTTTCAAGTAAGATCGTTTTATTGGTTAAAGCCTAACATGTAACAATGAGAGACTTAAAACAATTCACTGGCTTAAAAAATAGAGAAGTTGATTTCTTACTCATTTAAGTGTCCACGGTATGTGTCTCAAATCAGGAGATATCTCTATTCACTAAGTCAATTGGGGACCTTGATGGAAGCTCTGGTGTCTTCAATATATGGTTTGTTCAATAGTGTGGCTGTTTGTAAATACCACTTGAGCGCTTGGGCCAGAACTTACCCACAAAATCACTGCAAACTCAAAAAAAGCAGTCCAACCATATGGCCAGGAATAAACGTAGCATGAACTTTTGTGGACAGCTACCTTTTTAGTTATAATTGCCGATGAAATTTTAAGAGGTCCATGACCAGCCCTCTATGTCAATTTCCTGCCCAGAAGAAAATGAAGACTTTGTGGAGTAAGCATGGGATTATTGAGAATTGCTGTTAACCAGCTGAATTCCTGGGCCAGAAAAGATCTTCCCAGTGTTCTGATTAGAAACGCTTCAGATACAAGAGATACGTAATAAAGTATAAAATGCACATATGTCAATATTTTAGTTTTACAATTTGTAAAAACTTCTTATTGAGATATGACACATACATCCCTTATTCTTTCTGAATATCAGTATTTTTGTCACAAGAGTCTGCAAACTATATCACTATTACCTACCAATACCAATCAGTTCTGTTTTAAAAATTAACTGAATTCCATATGATCAAAAAATGACGGTTTCCAGCTGGACATGGTGGCTCACGCCTGTAATCCCAGCACTTTGGGAGGCCGAGCAGGCAGATCATGAGATCAGGAGTTCGAGATCAGTATGACCAACATGGTGAAACCCCATCTCTACTAAAAATACAAAAGTTAGCCAGGTGTGGTGGCATGCACCTGTAATCCCAGCTACTCAGGAGGCTGAGGCAGGAGAATCGCTTGAAACCGGCAGGCCAAGATTGCAGTGAGCTGAGATCACGTCACTGCACTCCAGCCTGGGTGACAGAGTGAGACTCTGTCTTAAAAAAGAAAGAAAAAAAAAAGATGGTTTTCTCTCTCACCTTATTGGACCAAATATCTTGATGGGTTTTTGCTGTTGTTTGGTTTCTATTGCTCTGTTTTGCCTTTGCTCTTTTCTTCTCCTCACCCCACATTCTTAATGTTTACCACAAATTTTCATTCGACCTATCATTCTAGGATAGCATCTCAAAGACCAACCCATGATTGAAGCCTTTCCAGATTCTTTTACCTGGTTTTCCCCTCCATTGTTTGCCAGTAACATTTTGTTTCTAACACTGACGATGTTATCACCACCCAACTTGAGTTGGAGTTTGTTTTTCTAAAATGCTTTTTATTTTTGCAAATATTAGACAAACTTTAGAACTCTCACTTAGATGTTTCCTTGAAAATGTGGGACTTGAATTGATCCTTGAAAGATAAAAATTATTTAAATGGGTGATTTAAATCTAGTAGAACAGAAGGAATCAAGGTGAAATATTACAATTTTTTTAAAATGATAAATGAGAGAGTGTACTAGTCAGGGTTCTCTAGCAGGACAGAACTAGTAGGAATATATATATACACATACATATACTTATAAAGGGGAGTTTTATATATGTATATATGTATATAAAGGGAAGTTTTATATACATAGATATGTATATAAAGGGGAGTCTTATATATGTATATAAAGGGGAGTTTATTAATAGGCCACCTGCAAGCTGAGGAGAAAGGAGAGCCAGTTAGAGTCCCAAAACTGAAGGACTTGGAGTCCAATGTTTGAGGGCAGGAAGCATCCAGCACAGGAGAAAGACACAGGCTGGGGCTAGGCCAATCTTGTCTTTTCACATTTTTTCTGCCTGCTTTATACTCTAGTCACACTGGGGCTGATTAGATGGTGCCCACTTAGACTAAGAGTGGGTCTGCCTTTCTGAGACCACTGACTAAAATGTTCATCTCTTTGGCAACACCCTCACAGACACACCCACAATCAATCCTTTGCATCCTGCAATCCAATCAAGTTGACACTCAGTATTAACCATCACAGAGAGTAATGCTGCTGATCCATCACCAATAATCAATCACCAGCAATCAGTGATCAACTGCTGTCAGCTATGAACGAGGTACTTTATCACAAATTAAGTGTATAAAATTGTAAAAGTTGTCTGCTCTGTTCTGAAGAGGATTATGTGAAATGAAGTTTCTTTTTTCTGGTAGAACAGGATTTGCATTCATCTATCCACGTTTGTTCACTTTCCTTCCCTATTGATTAAGTCAACATGTTTGCACATCAACTGGTTAGGGTTAAGAATTCCATTTATGGGGGGCGGAGCAAGATGGCCGAATAGGAACAGCCCAGTCTCCAACTCCCAGCGCGAGCGACACAGAAGACCGATGATTTCTGCATTTTCAACTGAGGTACTGGGTTCATCTCACTAGGGAGTGCTGGACAATCGGTGCTGGTCAGCTGCTGCAGCCCGACCAGCCAGAGCTAAAGTAGGGCGAGGCATCGCCTCACCTGGGAAGCGCAAGGGGGAAGGGAATCCCTTTTCCTAGCCAGGGGAACTGAGACACACAACACCTGGAAATTCGGGTAACTCCCACCCCAATACTGCACTTTAAGCAAACAGGCACACCAGGAGATTATATCCCACACCTGGCCGGGAGGGTCCCACGCCCATGGAGCCTCCCTCATTGCTAGCACAGCAGTCTGCGATCTAACCGCAAGGCAGCAGCGAGGCTCAGGGAGGAGCGCCCGCCATTGCTGAGGCTTAAGTAGGAAAAAAAGCGGCTGGGAAGCTCGAACTGGGTGGAGCTCACAGCAGCTCAAGGAAACCTGCCTGTCTCTGTAGACTCCACCTCTGGGGACAGGACACAGCTAAACAACAACAAAAGCAGCAGAAACCTCTGCAGACGCAAACGACTCTGTCTGACAGCTTTGAAGAGAGCAGTGGATCTCCCAACACAGAGGTTGAGATCTGAGAAGGGACAGACTGTCTGCTCAAGTGGGTCCCTGACCCCTGAGTAGCCTAACTGGGAGACATTCCCCACTAGGGGCAGTCTGACACCCCACACCTCGCAGGGTGGAGTACACCCCTGAGATGAAGCTTCCAAAGCAAGAATGAGACAGGTACACTCGCTGTTCAGAAATATTCTATCTTCTGCAGCCTCTGCTGCTGATACCCAGGCAAACAGGGTCTGGAGTGGACCTCAAGCAATCTCCAACAGACCTACAGCTGAGGGTCCTGACTGTTAGAAGGAAAACTAACAAACAGGAAGGACACCCACACCAAAACCCCATCAGTAGGTCACCATCATCAAAGACCAGAGGCAGATAAAACCACAAAGATGGGGAAAAAGCAGGGCAGAAAAGCTGGAAATTCAAAAAATAAGAGCGCATCGCCCCCTGCAAAGGAACGCAGCTCATCGCCAGCAATGGATCAAAGCTGGACGGAATATGACTTTGACGAGATGAGAGAAGAAGGCTCCAGTCCATCAAACTTCTCAGAGCTAAAGGAGGAATTACGTACCCAGTGCAAAGAAACTAAAAATCTTGAAAAAAAAAAGTGGAAGAATTGATAACTATAATAATTAATGCAGAGAAGGCCATAAACGAATGGACAGAGATGAAAAGCATGACACGAGAACTACGTGACAAATGCACAAGCTTCAGTAACCGACTCGATCAACTGGAAGAAAGAGTATCAGCGATTGAGGATCAAATGAATGAAATGAAGCGAGAAGAGAAACCAAAAGAAAAAAGAAGAAAAAGAAATGAACAAAGAAAAAGTAATGAACAAAATAGTATTCCGGTTTTAGACTTGTTTTTTTTTGTTGTTGTTGTTATTGTTCCTTAATTTCTAACTATTTCTTTTTTGGTAGGCCTAAATTTTGAAATGGTCATCCTGAACATTTTTACTGTAAGACTCTGAAACTTCCTATGGTCCTACCAAACTAGAACTCCTTGTCACCTATTTTGACCAGCCTATTTGTCACTAGACTTTCCTATACCTTCAAGTATGGTTAGGTACTCTGGATTCTGATATCAACTTCATCCCATAACTTGCAACCACACACATTTTTCTGCACATGAATTGTCCTTCATTTTGTTCTTTTGCTTGCTTACCACCCCAGTCGTTACACTCATTGTTCAGCTTGGCCCCTGGCCCCTCCTTGTTTACCTTGTTCTATAGCTGTACATCGCCTAGTATAGTCTAGTGTGTAGTCTAGTGCCAACCCCTAGACTATAAGATCATTCTCTCCTATTACAGGAGCTCTTGGATTCTTTAAGCTCTATCACCTTTCTTGACAGTACAATAAATAGAACACTGTATCTCAAGAGGAGAAAATAAAATGTGTATGACCTGAAGTCACTAGCTTTTTGACCTTAACTGACAATCTTTGGGACAAAGATTTTCATCTTTCTTGGCAGGTACACAATTGGTAATATTCTATATCCAGATAAGAAGTCATGAACCTTTTTTTCTCCTTCGACTGGATTTATTCAATATTTGTGTGGTGGATGATATTCAAAGTAGGAAGTTAGGTTGTTTAATGTCAGATTTGCAAGCTGGTTGTTAAGAAGTCCCTATCCAGTGATTTCTTTGAAAGTTAGGGAAAACTCAGGGTAGACTTTAGATGAATGCACGCAGTATGCAGAGTGAGGTGACACTCCCCAGTTGCAATGAGAAGACAATACAATGATTTTATATTCTAGCCTTTGATCATTATCCAGGATAAGTATATATTAGATGCTTCTTACATTCAGAACTTTATGCCAGCTGTAGTGGCTCACGCTTGTAATCCCAGGACTTTGGGAAGTTGAGGTGGGAGAATCACTTGAGGCCAGGGGTTTGCAATAAGTCTGTGAAACATAGCAAGACCCCATCTCTACAGAAATAAAAATAAAAAATTCAGGCAGGCATAGAGGTGCACGTGTGTGGTTCCAGCTACTCAGCTGAAGCAGAGAAAAACTGATGAAACAAAGAGATTAAACTGTTAATAGTGGAGTCTGGGTGATACATATTTAAATGTCCATGGTAAAATTCCCTCAGTTTTCAATATGATTGAGATGTCAATGTTAAAATGTTGAAAATAATGTTAATAAACAAATACACAAACATCTCAGTGATTCACTGGTTTGGTAGAATTAACAGATTCATTTAGATCTTATTAAAAGGAAAGGAATTATTAAAATATTTGAGACTGTTCAGACAAACAATAGACATAACCCTTTATGCACCAACAGATATACACATGCATATATATACACGTTTGTATTTATATATCTTAAAAGCTATTAGAAATTTGAAGAGAAATTGATAGAGGCACAGTTATCATTGAACACTTTGCAAAACTCTCAGATCAGAAATATACATCTGAAGAATATTTTCATCTCAACCTATTCTTAATTTCAAAGTCTGTCCCCCTCTTCTGTCTTCATTTCATAATCATGCTCCTGTACTTCATGGACTACTTAAATTAGAATCATTTGGAATATTAATTAAATCTGCAAATTGCAAGAACCACTGTATTAATCTCTAAAGGGTTGAGTCCAGAAATCTGTTCTCCTAGCAATTCTGATGTCTTGGAGCTTAGACCATTTATTATGGTAAATAAGGAGATAAATTTTCCTATGCTTATGCATAGTATGTGTTAAATACTTGCTACATTCAGAACTTTATCTGACTTCAAATGGCAAGAAGACTCTTTCTTCAAACTCCTATCTAAAACATTTGCTCCACTTGATCATATACCTATTATTGATGCTCAGATTCAATTGTTAAAATATATATCTTCCAATAAAAGCTTTTCCCATTTTAGATTACACATAATACTGAAAGGGTTAGTATGATATTTATATTATTAGCAGGTACTTCTGACTTGTGAATGAATTGCTTTTGTGGTCTCCAATCCAACAGCCAGTTGAAAGCACATAAAGATAGGAGGCAGGATGAGAAAAGCATGAGAGGATTGGGCATCTGTGTGTGAGTGGAAAAGTGAGTAGAGCAAGAAAAAGTGGAAATGGATTGAAGATGAGCTAGGCCTAATTCATTTGGGTGGCCCAATTTTCTTCAAGGTCAAAGGGAAAAGGACACTATTTCCTCACGTGTTAAGGTGGGGACTACCAAACATTAAGTTCTAGCACTAGGAAGGGAAGAGTTCATGGCAGTATTACTGATTGGGCCCTATCTTAATGAAGATATCAAAATATTCACCAAATTGTTCTCATTTTCCTCTCTTTCAGTGATTCCATACTTCCCTGTGGGTGTCCTCCCCATAAGACATACAGGTTCCTGCCTTTTCCCACTTAAGTATTGATAGTGGATATTCTGAATCCTAATGCCAGGTTATTTCTGCCAGATGAGTACAACTTTAAGTCAGGATCCAGTCAGGAGAAATAAACCACACAAGTAATTAATTTTAACTGAGAGGCCTTAATATAGAGGATTTTAAAACCTGGTACAATGTTAACTAAAAACTTGAAAAGGCAGTAAGAGGACATTAAAGTATCAAGGAGGAAGCAGCTGCAGGAAACAGCTTCCACCACTAAGAGTAAGGGAACAAAGAGAAGATATGAGAATTATTAAAATGTAAACTCTTCGAGAAAGCTAAACTCAGACCACTGAGGAGGGGCTGCTGCTCAGTAGCCAAGAATGGATAGATGGATAGGTAAGTGAATGAAAAAAAATGATAAGAATGAAGCAGCTTTCATGATTCTGTGTGAATCATAGGAAACTTGTTATGTTTTCTCATTATAAGTTGAGAGATCGTGTGGTAGTTAATTTCATGTGTCGACTTGGCTAGGCCACAGTGTACCCAAATATTTAGCCAAATATTGTTCTGGATGGTGTCTGTGTTTTGAAGAGGGGCCCTTGGAGGAGAGGCCTCACTGGGCTGGGGTGCAGATCTCTGAGAAGGAGTTACTGGCCTCCTGGTGCTGGTTTCTCTCAGTAAGCACAAATAGCTGGTACTGCAAGTGCTGGAAAAAAAATGCAAACTGAATTAATATGCTGGTAGGGAAGGAACTCCTGCTATTGGAATAAAGAAGCATTGCTTGGTACAACTGACAGGGGCAGAAAGCAAAAAAGCAAACCGGGAGGAGTCAGTCCCTCCTTCTGCCAGCCTTGAGCCTCCCTCTACCTCCCGCTCTTGGTAGAGCCTTACAAGAAGCCAGCTGTCACAGTAGAGAAGTGGTTGCAGGGTTCCAGATAACAGATGACAAGGGCGATCTCCAATTATAATGGAATCACAGGGATCAATTCCAGAGCATCCTTTTTTCCCACAGTTCAGCTGACCAGGACTTCACGCAGAAACATGTCAGGATGTAAAATTGATCTGATTCTAATTAACGCATCTTTTTTTTTTTTTATAACATTAACACTAGATTTGCACACTCTCATTCATTTTCCAAAATAAAATGCTATTATTCATAGGGTTTGAGTGAGATTCAAGGTGAACTCAAGAAGCGCCCATCCATATGTACAAAAGATTAAGATTTGCATAATTTACAGAAAGTTCTGCAACACTAAAATTCCATTTATTAACTATGAGCCATAGTATAAATGTTTAGGGGAAAATACCTAGCAGAGTATATGTTGTATTAACACCCTGAAATGTCTGTGATATGGAAGTCCAGGTTCATTTCAAAGGCATTCTGCACAGTAGGTTTGTTGTTACACATAGTGTTATATTGAATTTCATTGCCTTTGTGCTACAAGCTGCCTTAGAGAGAGAATTAGAGAAGAAATGACCTTTTAGACTTTCATCAAACCCAATGATTATTTTCTATTCCTATGGCAAACATAAATGCTCTCAAGTAATTTTTCCTTTTGGTTCCTGAAGTCACTGACAGATGTTTGAAAAAGTCCATTTTATTTCTTCCTCTTTGTTTTTGAAACACTAAATCCAGGGGCCAAAAATGTGCCTAGAAGTGAGAGATGATTAGTAAATCTTGTTAACTGATATGTGAATGGATAGATGGATAGATGGATAGGTAAGTGAATAAAAAAATGATAAGAAAGGAGCAACTTTCCTGATTCTATGTGAATCATAGGCAACTTGTTATGATTTCTCATTATAAGTTGAGAGATAGTGTGATAGTTGATTTTATGTGTTGACTTGACTGGGCCACAGTGTGAACAATATTTAGCCAAATATTGTTCTGGATGTTTCTGTGAGGGTGTTTTTGGATGGAATTAACTTTCAATTTGGCAGACTTAGTAAAACAAACTGCTCTCCCTAATGTGGATGGGCCTCTGTTCAGTCAGTTGGAGGCCTGAACAGAAAAAAGAAAGAAATAGGACTGACTTTCTTCTGAGTAACAGAATTCTCCTGAATGCTTTCAAACTGAGCTATTGGCTTTTTCCTGTCTTTGGACTTGAACTGAAACACTGGCTCTCGCTGGGTCTTGAACCTGCCAGACTTCTAGATAAGGACTGTACTATCCATTCTCCTGGTTCTCAGGCCTCAGAACCACTGACTCTTCTGTCTCCAAATTGCAGACTCATTCTGTAGGTCTTGGGACTTGTTAGCCTCCACAATCATGTGAACCACTCTCTTATAACAAATCTCTCTCTATATATTCTCTCTCTCTCTCTCTCTTTGTATATAAATATACAAAATATATATTTATAAAAAGATTTGTATTTATATTCATATGCATACATCCTATTAGTTCTATATATATATAATTTATAAAAATATACAAAATACACATCTATAAAAAGATTTGTGTTTATATTCATAGGCATACATCCTATTGGTTCTATATATATATAATTTATAAAAATGTACAAAATACACATTTATAAAAAAATTTGTATTTATATTCATAGGCATATATCCTATTGGTTCTGTTTTCTGAAGAACTCTAATACAGATAGTGACTCAAATAAATGAAACAAGGAGACAAAATGAAGAACCTCTTGCCTCTTCAAGTTGAACTTGCAATTTGTATGATTCTTTTCTTCTGTGATGTCACTGTTATAATAATCACTACTATGACAAGCTGCCGTTTATTATTCACTATCTGGCAACAGCGTACTATCCATTTACCCATTTTATCTCATTTGAAACATTTTGAGGAAGAATGTCCCAGACCTGAGTGAATAATAACTTGCCTATGCTTACATGTTTAATAATAGGCAAACCCTACATTTAAATCTATGCTCTTCTGATTTCAAATTTTAGATTCTTAACCAGTCACAGATCCAACATTAAACACATGGAATGCCTTTAGCCAAACATTTCTTTATTTTCCCTTTTCAGTTTCCTCACTTCTACAGAAATTAGACTTTAAATATGATATACTTTACTGCCCATTCCAGATCTTCACAGTCTTAAATTCCATGATTCTTAATCAGTAGATAAAAAGAGTGCAGTACTCCAGCTACTACTGGAGCCATGGCCATATGAGTGCAATGTCAAGTCAAGGTCAGCACTTGTTTAGAACCTCACAGTGCTGTGGGTGAGTTAGAAGATCTTCTTCTGGAGCAATTTGGAGACCCTTTGACCCTTTGACTACCCTCAAGGATTTTGCCTATTATTCCTGTGTGACTGTTACCTCTAGTAATTTTACACTATTAATCTAGCTAAGTAGATAAAATGTGGTATTAGAAATTATTTTTTGCTTGGGTTTTTTTTTTTTTTTCTTTGCACTCTTTCTTTCCTCTCTGAATATCTCATGGTTTGGTGATGTCCTTTTTATCATCTGGGTCCTCCTTTCCCCATTGCACTCCCATCCCAAGGATCCTGACTCCTGGATCCTGCCCCACATGCTTCACCTTTCCTGCTCTGGATATCCTAAACACCAAGGCTTCTACATCCACTCATTCTTTATCTCATTTATCATCCCCTTGGGACCCTGAAAACACATTTGGGAGACTAAACAGGGTTTCCAATGAGTATGTTACACAGACTGTTAAATTTATTGTATCAAGAAAAAAAGGTTTTATTGCCAGATAACTTTAGAAAAGATAAAATTAAACACAACTGTGCTAGTTTCTTTGCTGCAGAACTCCTCAGTGCCTTTAATGTGCAAATGTGTCCAACTAAACTTCAGGAGTAAGTTTATGTAATAGATCTCACATTTTATTTTATCCTGTGACCCTCTTTGCTCAGTCCTATAGGACTTTGCTTAGTCCTGTATGACTAAAGTTCCATGGAACACATTTTGGAAAATGGCAAAGTATACTCGACATATAAATGAGTAAGTGCATTCGCCTTTCTAGAACACATATTTAAACAGAAATTAACTTTCTTTAGTTGGTGGGGTAGTTACTGACAACTCTTCTTGCAAGAGAGCAGTCTGTGAGGTAATAACCAGGTAGAGAATAGTCAAGAAGTTCTGAGTATCTTAATTATCACATGATTTCAACAAACATTATGCTTCTGTACCCAGGTAAAAGTTTAAGATATTAAAGCAAATTATTCACTTACTAATTCTCAACAATATAAGGTATTTAATTTAGTCTTTGATAAACCATTTTTATAAAACTTAGTCACATCATAGAAATATCTCAGAGCCCAGCTTCTAACCTGTGTCAAGTTTTTTGATATTATAGACATGGTTACAATGAATAATCTGATTCAAATGTAATTTGTTACATATATATGCTATCTGTACCAGATGACGCAAGACAAGGAAGTATAGCTCAAAATGTATGTGGATTTTCAATATTGATAGAGTGCTGAATTGTTTTCCCTTCGGTTGGACCAAGTCAATGTTATACATTTAAAACATCTTATTTTTTAAAAGTTAATTTTATTATGAGATTAAATATTTTATATTTAAGTTTTATCTGATATAAGCAATACAAACATATTCTTTGCCTCTTTTTATATTGTTTTAGGTTATTATTATTGCTTGTATTCATTAAATTCTAAGATTTATCTAGAACTTGTTTGGTTTTAGATGTGAGGTAATAATCTATTTTTTGGGACCGGGCATGGTGGCTCATGCCTGTAATCCCAGCACTTTGAGAGGCCGAGGGGGCGGATCACTTGAGGCCAGGAGTTCAAGACTAGTCTGGCTAATATGGTGAAACCGCATCTCTAATAAAAATACAAAAATTAGTCAGGCATGGTGGTGTGTGCCTGTAATCCCAACTACTAGGGAGGCTGAGGCGTGAGAATTGCTTGAGCCCAGTAAGCAGAGGTTTCAGTGAGCTGAGATTATGCCACCACACTCCAGCCTGGGCAACAGAGCAAGATTCCCTCTCAAAAAAAAAAAGAAAAAAATATATGTTTTTTACAGATGGTTGCCAAATTTTCTCAACATAATAAATTATCCATATCTTCTTTACTAAAATCCAATATATTTGGGGACCTTATTTCTTTTTTTTTTTTCTTCCGAGACGGAGTCTCGCTCTGTCGCCCAGCCTGGAGTGCAGTGCCGCGATCTCCGCTCACTGTAAGCTCCACCACCCGGGTTCACGCCCTTCTCCTGCTTCAGCCTCCCAAGTAGCTGGGACTACAGGCGCCCGCCACCACTCCCGGTTAATTTGTTGTATTTTTAGTAGAGACAGGGTTTCACCATGCTTACCAGAATGGTCTCAATCTCAATCCGCCCGCCTCGGCCTCCCAAAGTGCTGGGACTACAGGCGTGAGCCCCCGCACCTGGCCTTTGGGGACATTTTTTCTAGGTTTTCTAGTTTGTCTGTTTATGCACCAGTACTATATTGTCCTAATTGTCTTAGCTATGATTATATTTTATGTTAAATTTCTAAATTATGTTGCCTTATTTTCATATAAACTTTAGGATCACTTTCCAGTTATTAAAAAAAATTAGTATTTTTGTTTGGATTACATAAATTTTTAGAACAATTTGGAAATAATTGACATATCTGGAGTGTTGAATATTTTTATGCAAGAACACAGCATGTCAAGTAATTAATTTTTTGACTTCCTAAACAGCAATTTATTAAAATGTAAGCATTATTTAGATTCTGCACAAATATTTCACTAATTCATATACTTCAGTTACAGCAAGTATGACTCATAGATAGTATAATACAAATATTTATATTAATTATTATCATATAGGACAAGTCATTACTTTTATCATAATTTCTTAGATTTGATAGAGTTTGTTTGTAACCCAGGTCTTGTTTGCAGGTATTTTATATCTTAACGGCCAGCTATTCAACTGATACATTATTTTCAATGACTAAAACTTGTTCATAGAGAAAGACATGTCTTCAGCAAAAGGGTTAATTCTGGAAATTCATGTATACAGGGCAAATTAAAATCATTAGAAACAAAATATACAGTTGAGAAATGGTTGATATAATGGAAATTTGACTTGTAAAAATATGAATCTTTAAAAAACAGAACACGTTTGAGGATTTCTGTTGGATTTTTAAGCTTCGATTAATGCTATTTGATTATCAATGACATAGAAAGGAAGCAGAGTTAATTCTAAATAAAATAATGATGTATATAATCTGCTTATCTATAATTAGAGCTAGGCACTAATATTTGGCAATGGTTTTAAATAGTTTCCTGATACTCTCTAGGGTTGATATGGTAATTAGCTGATAGGTAAATTGGTTCGAAAATAAGTTGTTTAAAATATTTTTTCATCACTGGTCTCATGTTGTATGGAGGGTGATGAAGAAAATTCCCGACTGCGGAGATGTGGGGAGATGAGACTAAATAAGCACAGGGGGAAGATATGGTATCCGTGGACTTAGCTCTTGGCAAGACCTATTCCCTATGCTTAGCATATGGCACTGTCTTGCTCTGGGGCACAGGCCTTTATGCCCTCATAGTAATCTTTGACATTAGCTTTTTTAATGACTTGCATTGGACATCCCCTGTTGGAGTTCAAAAATAACTTAGGTTCCCTTTTTCTCTTTCCCGTCTGGGTTCTGAACGTGCTGAGATACAAAGAGTAGGAAAGCTAAGAGATTAAATATCAGCATCATTCTTCAGAAAGGCTAAGAAAGAGTCATTTTGTTGTGGAAGCCAAATGGGCCACTTACTTGAATACCAGGAGTAGGCAGATATACCAAAGGAGACATGATCATCCGAAGCCCACGTAAGAGTTGGTCCCTGGAGAAGCAGGCAAAAATATTCCTTTTCTGAGTTTGACTCACTCTCAAGGAGAAGGGCTTAGCTGAGTCAAGCATGCCCAGTTATATTCATTAAATTTACCAAACAGCAATGTTCTCTATCTCCCCAATGAAAAAGCAAGAAAATGAGTACAAATACGTTTGGGAGAATCCTTATGAAACCTGGGAGGTAAAAAGGCTGCACTCCATGCTTGCATCCTGGTGGTTTTTTGTTTGTTTGTTTGTTTGTTTGTTTTTTGCCTAATTGGTCCCTAGGCCAAAGAGATGTAGGAGAAATGCCTCAGCAAGAAGAAACTAGATGCATTTTTACCCTACAATTTCTATGTTCTCTGATCATCTTAACTCATAGAATGAGATGCTCACTGCAGATGCCCATTATGTTGAAAAGGCAGCAGGCAATTCTAGACTTCCCTTAAAACTTGGAATTTAACCAATAACAGACTTTACCTAATATTTTTTGTTTTTAAGTAGTTATAAAAGTAATTTTACTGTTTAGTTGATAAAATAGCCAGATGTTTTTCAAGTGACATTCTCCCAGGTAACATCTAGCTGACCTAAACAAAGAAACTGTTAGTCATCAGAGTTAGGGCTATAGATCCAAATATTTTGTCCTTATCAGAGCACCAGTTTAGGAATAACATATACTTGAGTAGACTCTGGGGGCCATTGTGATGCGAGATTTGTCTACAATTACATATAAAACAAATGGCAGGAAGAGAGTGAGATATAAGGGTCTGGGGGACATCACTCAAAAGCCATTACACTCTGGAAAACATGCACACACACACACACACACACACACACATCTTTAGGTTAAGAATAATAAATGTCTGCTTGTTTTGCTATGTAAACAGCTCCGGGTTTTTATTTTATTTTATTTTATTTTATTTTGCTTTGAAAATCACATAGCAAGAGAAATAGTCACATGTTTTGAAGGAAAATAATTGATAGAATACTTACTTTGGCCTGGATAGAATACTTACTTTGGCCTGGATTCCTTAACAACCAGCCTCTGACCCAAGCAGGAAACACATGTAGAGTGAACATGCTATTGAGATAAAGGCCTGGGTATGAGATTATTCACATCCTTATGCCGAAAGGTATGTGTCTTCATAGTTTTTCTTAATGATAATTTCTGAGGCTGCTGTTTCTTTCTTTTACCACTGATTGACTAACTGTCCCTTCAAATTATTTATATTATATTCCTAATGGATGTATCATTAAATATCATAGACTGAAAAACATATGCCAAGTCTCTCATCACTTTCATGGAGGTAGGAGTTCTTGGTAAACTAAAATCTAGTGTGTATTTTTTTTAAGACAGAGTTTTGTTCTCTTGCCCAAGCTACATTGCAGTGGCAGGATCATAGCCTAACGCAGCCTTGATCTCCTGGGCTCAAGCAATCTTCCCCTGTTTCCCAAGTAGCTGGGACACAGGTGCATGTTACATTGTCCTACTAACCTTAAAAAAAAATTTTTTTAAGGCAAGGTATTGCTTTGCTGCCCAGGCTGATCTTCAACTCCAGGTTTCAAGCAATCCTCACACCTCAGCTTTCCAAAATGTTGGGATTACAGGCATGAGCTGCCACGTCCAGCCTAGTGTGTATTATTAATGAGTGACTTGGTGCTCCTCAATCAACATGGCAGCAAAAACAGCCAAGTTGTAAGTGGCACATGCTTTCTAGGGGGGAGAAAACCAACAAATATGTATTATTCTGTTGATCTGTCTGTTAGAATATGCCCAACTAGTCAATATTCTTAGTCATAATATGAACATGTTTGTTTGGAAGCAAAACTATTGATTAAATATACACATAAGCATATACACACACACTAGATAGATAGATATAATTAGTGTTTGAATGACAAATACATGCCAATCATATATTTTTCTTCTAGAAAACCCTTTAGAAATACAGACCAACCAATAGCTGCATCCTTTGTTTTCATAACACATTCCTCAAGGAACGGTTCCATAGTATAAAAATGCAATTATAACTCAAATTAATTTGTAAATTAAGTACAATTCTCATCCAAAACTACATCCAGATGTCATACTGTTCAAACTTGATAAAAAATTATTACAAAATTTTCTGAAAATTGAAACAAACAAGATTAAATAAAAAATTTCAAAGGGAAACAATGTGAAAGAAATTGCCTTCTCTAATGGATTTTCTATAGGAACTTCAAATATAGTATTCACTCACAATTGTTAAAATTAAAAATAGTTTGTTACCGAACAAGAATGCAACCCTAGAAGGAAATGTAACAGAATGTTAACAGTGGTTATCTCTGTATGACAGATTTGTAAGTCATTTTCTTTTCCTTTCCTTATTTTTTACATTTTTTCTATGGTTAAAATGTTTTACTTGGTACAAATGGAAAAAATAAAAAATACACAGATGAATGAAATAAAATGATTTATATGGAAATGAAAAATTCTAATACAGTATCATTAAATTATAAACTTATGATTGGGTGCCATGGCTCATGCCTGTAATCCCAGCACTTTGAGTGGCCAAGGCGGGTGGATCACCTGAGGTCAGGAGTTGGAGACCAGCCTGGCCAACATGGCAAAACCCTGTCTCTAGTAAAAATACAAAAATTAACCAGTTGTGATGGTGCACACCTGTAATCCCAGCTACTAGGAGGCTGAGGCATGAGAATCGCTTGAACCCAGGAGGCGGAGGTTGCAGTGAGCGGAGATTGCGACATTGCACTCTAGTCTGAGCAACGGAGCAAGACTCTGTCTCAAAAAAAAAAAAAATGCATAAATTTATTTGTAAATTAAATCAACAAACACTTTTTAGGTGCCTACTATATTCTAGATACATAGTCACTTTCTACCTTCTTATCCTTATATATAAAACCAACATTTCTGCAGTTTCTACATGCTAACTTCAGGTTTTGAACATCACTGGCTGAGAAAGGCTTACAGTGTTCTGGAATGTAAATGCAACACTGGAGAGCACTCATTCCCTCAGCTTCACTTGTATGGCTCCACTTTAAATTAATCAGCTAAGGCAACATTCTCAGTTCAAGTTTCCTTAACACTATTCCATCCAATATTGTGATGCTTGTGGGTAATTGCCCAAGTGTGACATTAAGTTGGAGATTCATTACTGCGAGTAGGAGGAATGAAGTTAATCTGCCACAAATTCTCAGGTAACTTGGTTTTCTCTTGTGCCTCTCAAATTCAAATTCTCAAAATAGACAAGCCAGCTTGTCTATTTTATCTGGAACAGCTGTGACAAAATTTCTTTTGTTTTCTTGTTTGAATGTTGAAAGTTACATACAAGATTATACTAGGAAACTTGATACAGTGAAAGACCATGACAAGAAGACAGTTGACTGCAGTAAGTACCAGCTCTCCTCAAGCTTTGCAATGGATACTGGGTCATATTTAAAGGTAAATTAAGGCACAATAAAATTTAAAATTGTAAAGAATTTATTCGTGCAAACAGTACTTCATGAATCAGGCAACTCCAAACCCAAGGTGGTTGTGGTCTGTGCTAAGGAAATGCAAGGGGAAGGCTTTTATAGTGTAAACATGAAAGTGAACCCATTATTTGATGTATAGTTACACAATTTCCTTATTTGGCTTATCCTGCTAGAAAGCCAACCTTAAGTTTCATTTTTCTTTAATGTAGGCATTTACAAGAAAGAGTTTAAGTTTACTTCTGTTTGCAAATCTGTAATAGCAAGGTTAAGGTGACTTTTGAGGTCTAATTGGTTTTGTCTGCTCCAGAATTCTTCAGTCCGGGACTCCATATTAATTTACTTTAACAATAAGCTTGAAGCATTCACAGCACCTTTCTCAGAGATTTTATTCATTTTTTAGAATTCCATTTTCCTTATTTTTGTCTGATGGAATTTGAAGGACAGGTCATTGAGCTCTAAAATTTTTCCCTTAGCTTGGTCTAGTCTGTTATTAAGGCTTCCAACTGTATTTTGACATTCCTGTAGTAAAATTTTCAATTCCAGAAGTTCAGTTTGGTTCTTTCTTAAAATGAATATGTTGACTTTCAAGTTTTGTATTATTTTATTAGCATCCTTGGATTGGGTTTCAACTTTCTCTTGAATCTCATTGAGCTTCAATGATATCTAGGTTCTGAATTATATGTCTATCATTTCAGACATTTCAATTTGGTTAGGTTCCACTGCTGGGAAACGAGTGAAATCCTCTTTGGAGGCGAGAAAACACTCACTTTCTGAATTGCCAGCATTCTGGTCCTGATTATTTATCGTCTGAGAGGGCTGGTGTTTCTTTATCTTTTTGAAATTGCTGTCTTTTGGATGGGCTTTTTGGTTTATATTTCATTTGTTCCTTTGAAGATTTGACTGTTGTATATGTTGAGTATAGTTGATCCGCTTTATTTCTGGGTGCTTTTGGAGGGCCAAGGCTTTGTACTGGCTTCTTAGTTGTGGCTAGTTTCCTGACCTGGCTTTCACAGGTGATGTGTGTTGAAATAAATTATTTCTGTTTGGTGGTGTAATCAGGGTGCAATCCAGTAAATGGTATGCAAGAATAAGGACCAACAGATAGGCTCTCACTCAACTGCACCCCTCTTTTATATTTCAGTGTGTTCACAGCAGTGCTTTGGGAAGGGGGAGATGGGGGATTGGGGCAGAGAGATTATCCATTTGCCTTAAGTGAGACCCCTCCATTTACTGCAACTGTGGCCATGTCTCCTCAGCCCCAAAGTGGGCCCTGGAAGGCTGCACACCCTTCTCCCTTAGGGGAAACCTGAGCCAAAGATATTTTCACCAGGAGATCTGCAATTCTCTGGGGACTTGCTGGTCCTCTGTGGTTGGTAGAGTCAGAGCAGGTTGTGGAGTATGTCTGTGAGTAGTCTGCTGATGCAGTGGGTCAAAGACAGATGACTCCCTGGGCAGGGTGATGATGCCATGGCTGTACTGCTGGTATGACACCTATGGCCCATGGTTTTCTGCCCAGCAGACAGATGTGGGGACCATCTAGCTTCTACTCCCCCAACTGAACCTCCTTCCAGTGTCTACCCCTGGGGCAGGCCTGACCAGCTAGTTTTTTTTCCAAGACCTTTGCACCCAGATACCTGAACTGTTAGGTGCTCTGAGCCACAGTGCTCTCTTGGGTGGTAGCTGCAGCCATCTGACAGGTTATGCCCTTACTAGACAAGCGTTGCAGTGGGAGGCATGCCCAGTTTTCATACCAGCACAGAAACCTGTGTCTCACTCTTCTCAGTGTTCCAAGGGTGTAGGCTCCTCCCTGATTCATGCTCAGGTCACAGATCCCAGTTCAATACTGCTGAGTGTGTGCTCGAACCCTGGTGGATTGAGTCCTGGCCTTCAGCTTTGTCTTCTGGTCCCTTGGGGTTGAGCAGAGGCTTTGCTGGAGGTGCAGAACTGCTCCCAGGCTGCAGGTGAAGCCCTCAGGCAGGGGAGTAGAGGCTGTTCCATGTGCATGCTCTGGTAGGAGTGGCCAGGCACAGGCTGTGGGAGGCTCTGGAGGACAAGGGGCTGTGTTGATCAGTTGTGTCATGGTTCCATGGGAAAGGCAGTAATGCTTTCTCCAAGCTTAGCAGTCAGCAGGGGCTAGAGTCATTCAGAGCAAGATGGAGAGTCCTGGGGGATGGGCACCTATGGTTGCATTTTGTTGCAGCCGTCCTGAGTGTGAAACCTGGGTTCCATGAAGGTTCTAGCTCTGCCTCTGCCTGCTCTCTGGGCAGTTCCTCTTGACAATTCAAATGTCGGTCTGGGTTGTGAGGGCTCTTGTAGCTCAGATCCCGGAGGTCTGTGGTGGTAGGGTGGTACCTCAGAGTTCTTTCACTCACCCCTTCCTTAGATCCTGTTCTGAAGGAGAAGCTAGTTCGGCACTTGGTGACTCTGTGCAGGCTTCCCAACTTTCTCCCTCTTCAACCTCAGTGTCTCTGTTGCCTCTCTATTGATTTTCGATATTTCTCTCCAAATATCTTTTCAAAGTGTGATGATTTATTTGATGTTTCATTTTATCTGTGTGGGATAGGCATTTCTTGGCTACATGTAGTCAGCCATCTTTATTTATCCATGATCTCTTTTGTTTATATGTCTTCTTTTTCCTCCTACTTTCCCCCTGCTACTCCTCCTCTTCCTCTTCCTCCTCCACCTTTAATGACTAAATTTCTAAAAATGGGCAAGGAGAGTGAGTCTTTATCTCTGAGATATCTTTCTTATAATGCTTTACAGATGTGAACACTGCAGCCATCAACATTGAAGTCAGACCCTCCATCAACAACAAGATTATGAATCCTAAAGCCTTAGATGATTGCTAGCATTTTTCAGAGCAAAAATGCTAGAGCTTCAAACTTTTAAAAATGTCAGAGCTTGATAGCCACTCCTTCAAATCAAACCATCAGACAAAAATAAAGAACAAAGAATGCAAAAAAAAAAAAAAAAAAAAACAAAATTGAAGCAAACCTGTGAGAAATATGGGATGATGTAAGGATATACAGGCATGCCTCCAAGATATTGCAGGTTCAGTTCTAGACCACTGCAATAAAGTAAATATTACAATAAAGTGAGTTGCATACATTTTTTTTTTTTTTTTTGGTTTCCCGGTGCATTTAGAAGTTATCATTAGCCAGGTTCAGTGGTCGTGCTTATAATCCCAGGCCTTTAGGAGGCTGAGGCAGGAGGATCACTTGACGTCAGAAGTTCAAGACCAGCCAGGGCAACACAGCAAGACTCCATCTCTACAAAATTTTTTAAAATTAGCCAGACAGAGTGGCACATGTCTATAATCCTAGCTACTCAGAAGGCTGAGGGAAGAGGATTGCTTGAGCCCAGGAGTTGAAGGTTACTGTTAGCTATGATTGTGCCACTGCACTCTAGGCTGGAGAACAAAGTGAGACCTGTCTCTAAAAAAAAGAAAAAAAAAAAGTTATGTTTCACTGTATAATAGTCTATTAAGTATGTGATAGCATTATGTCTAACAAAAAAGACACACCTTATATAAAAAGCATTTTATTGCTTAAAAATGCTAGCAATTATCCAAGCTTTCAGGAGTCATAATCCTATTGTTGTTGGAGAGTCTGACCTCAATGTTGATGGCTGCTGATTAATTAGGGTGGTGGTTGCTGGAGGTTAGGGTGGCTGTGGCAATTTCTTAAAATAAGACAACGATGATTTGATGCATTGATTGATTCTTCTTTTCAAAAAAATTTTCTGTAGCATATGATGCTATTTGATAGCGTTTTTTCCAAAATAGAAATTCTTTTGAAGTTGAAATAAATCATCTCAACTTTTGCCACTGCTTTACCAACTCTGTTTATGTAATATAGTAAATCCACTCTTGTCATTTCGCCAATGTTTACAGCGTCTTCACCAGGAGAGGACTCCATTTCAAGAGACTACTTTCTTTGTTTAACCATAAGAAGCAACTCCTCGTCCATTCAAGTTTTATTATGAGATTGCAGTAATGTATTCACATCTTCAGGCTCCACTTTGAATTCCAGTTTTCTTGCTATTTCTACCACATGTGCAGTTACTTCCTTCACTGAAGTCTTGAAACCCTCAGGGTACTCCATGAGAGTTGGAATCAACTTCTTGCAAACACTTGTTAACGCTGACATTTTGACCTCCCATGAATCACAAATGTTCTTCGTGGCATTTAGAACAGTAAATCCTTCCCAGATTTTCAGTTTTGCTCAGATCCATCAGAGGGATCACTATGTTTTGCAGTTATTGCCTTATGAAATGCATTTCTTAAATAATAGGACTTGAAAGTCAGCATTACTCCTTGATCTGGGCTACAGAATGTATGTTATGGTAGCAGGCACAGAAACAACGTTAAACTCCTTGTACATCTCCATGAGAGCCCTTGGGTAACAAAATGCATGGCTAATGAGCATAATCTTCTGAAAGAATCTTTTTTTTGTATTTATTTTTTAAGTGGTAGGCCTAAGCAATGGGCTTAAACCATTCAGTAAACCATGCTATAAACAGATGTGCTGTCACTCATGCTTTGTTGTTCCATTTATAGAGCATAAAGGCAGAGTAGATTTAGCATTATCTGAAGGGCCCTAGGATTTTCAAAATGGTAAATGAGGATTGGCTTTAATTTGAAATTGCCCAGCTGCAGGACCCCCTAACCAGAGAGTCAACCTGTCCTTTGAAATGTTGAAGCCAGGTACTGACTTGTCTCTAGCTAGGAAGGTCCTAGATGACAGCTTTTTCCAATACAGAGCTGTTTTGTCTACACTGAAGATCTATTGTTTAGTGTAGTTACCTTCATCAATGATTTTAATTAGATCTCCTGGATAACTTGCTGCAGTTTTTACACCAATCTTACTGCTTCACCTTGCACTTTTATGTTGTAGAGATGGTTTATTTCTGTAACCCTCATGAACCAACCTCTGCTAGCTTCAAACTTTTCTTTTGCAGCTTCCTCACCTCTCTGTCTTTATAGAGTTGAAGAGAGTTAGGACTTTGACCTGCATTAGACTTTGGCTCAAGGCAATGTTTTGGCTTGTTCGATCTATCCAGATCACTAAAATATTTTTCATATCAGCAATAAGGCTGTTTCTCTTTTTATCATTTGAGCGTTCACTGGAGTATCATTTCTGATTTCCTTCAAGAACTTTTCCTTTGCAGTCCCAACTGCGTTCTTTGGTGCAATAGGCCTATCTCAACTTTCAATGTGCCTTCCTCACTAAGCTTAATCATTTATAGCTTTAGATTTAACGTGGGAGACATGCGATGACTCCTTTCACTTAAACATTTTGTGGAGGCCATTGTAGGGTTACTAATTGGCCTGTTTTCAATATTTTTGTACTTCAGATAATAGCAAGGCCCGAGACAAGGTAGAGAGATAGTGAAATGGCCAGTTGGTGGAATGGTCAGAAGATATACAACATTTATTACATTTGCCATGTCATATGGGTGCAGTTTGTGGGGCCCTAAAACAATGACAATACCAACATCAATGATTCCTGATCACTAGTCATCGTAACAGAAATAAAAACAATGAAAATGTTTGAAATATTGAAAATTACCAAAATATGACACAGACAGTACTTGAGCATGTGCTGTTGTAAAAATGGCAATGATAGACTTACTTGATGTAAGGTTGCCACAAATCTTCAATTTGTAAAAAATCCCTAATATTTGTGAAGTACAATAAAGTGAAGTGCAATAAAATAAGGTATTCCTGTACTCCGTGAAAGATTTACTATTTTGATAAGATATATTTAAGTTATTTGCCAGAGTACCTTTGGGAAATGACTATTTTAGGCAGATTTACAACTTATTAGTAAAGGCTGCCTTCTTTCAGATGGTGCTTAAAAAGACAGGAACTATGGTTGTACCATGACCCTTAATTTTGCTGATAATGTAGACATCAGAGAAAGCTCAGTACTCCTAATCCTAGTACGTGCCATGTTTGACTATCTGGCTGAAGCAAAATCCACTAACTAGAGGAATCACCTCCCTTTAAAGTCTAGCTCTACAAAGTGTTACATTACAAGACTTCAAATTACCGATATGGATGCCAGAAGAGGGAATTAGGCCAGGAAGTCAGAGTTAATTTAAGAATGTCTGTCTCCATGTTGAGAATGTTGCATAATCATACACCTCAGCGGCTGCTTTGGTTTGCCTTGGAGAACTTTGGCCTTGACTCTAATGAAAAAGATGCTTTCAGCATCCATGAGGGCCTTTTTTTTCCCCCTTCAGAGTGATCCCTATGCCTGTTATAGTTGAGGAAATTCTGGGTAAGTAGGTAGACTCAGAGAGGTGAGACAGCACTCCAGCATTTCCCACACAGCCATCAGATGAAGTGATTTCATTTAAATTGTGGTAAACCAGTTCTGGTATTTCTGAGCCACCTTGCAGAATCCAGAGAATATGACAGATCAAAATATAGCATGTTTATTTCATGTGTTGTTTATAAGCATGATTGTAGAGACATATAAAGAAGAACTGGCATGAATACAAAGGAGCCTGAGCCTTACCATGTACTGCTTCTATGCATGGCTGGGTGATGTTTCCCAGCTTTGTGTGTAACGGGGAAGCAGAGTCTCCATGGCCCCCATTCTCAGGGGTGATTAATCCCTGGGTAAATTAATTCATTTAGACTCTGCCTGGATTGGCATGGAAGTCAGGGTTTGGCTAGTAAAACAGAAACGACTCTGTTTCTGAGGTATTTAACTAGAGATTAGTACAGGTAATGAAACAGCTAAGAAGTCATACTAAGATTGGGATAAAAGAGATTATAAACTCTCAAGAAGGTGTCACATATCCTACAGCAAGGGAAACAACAGTATTATCTGGCAAAAGCAGGGGCGGCTGATATCATGTGAGTATATAATGGGGGTATTCTTCAGAGATGGAGGAGATGCAGTCAACACCAGGACACATCACAGGAAACAGAGAGAAGGGGAAATATATCTTGACTTCTCCCTTCGTCAAGTCCTTTAATTTTACACCACTGCTTTCCACTCTATAGTAAAACCTACCTAGAAGCTAGAATGGCAGAGGGGCTTGGAGGTATAGCTTTCTATGTTACAGAGCTGAGCAGAAGAGGCGGATAGAGGGTACAGCATACTGGCACATTGCATAAAATAAGCGAGCAATTTTTTTTTTTTTGGTGAAAACTGAAAGGAAGTCACTGTGGTTAAAAAAAAAAAAAAAAAAAAAAGGTCTCCAAAGATATCTCTGTCTTAATCTCCAAAACTTGTGAATATATCACCTTACATGGCAAAAGAAACTGCGGATATGATTAAGTGAAAGGATTTGAGAATGGGAGATTTTCCTGAATCATCTGAGTGGGGGTTTAGTTTAACCACAAGTGTCCTTTTAAGAGGAAGTTAGAAAGTTAGAATCAAATAGGAGATTTGACAATGGAAGCTGAGGTTGGAGAGATGAGTTTAAGAGACAGAGGAAAAGGCCCTAAGCCTAAGAATGTAAGCAGCCTCTAGGATCTGGAAAATAGCCTCCAGAAGGAATGTAGCTCTGCTGACATGATTTTAGCCCGTAAGTCCCATTTAGGACTTCCGAACTCCAGAACTGTAAGATAATACATTTCTGTTGTTTTAACCACATAGTTTTTGGTAATTTTTTACAATGGCAATAGGAAACTAGTATATTCAGTAACACCATGAAAATTGTTTTAAAAATCCAAGAAATCAAAAGCAAAGAAAAAGTATGTTTGAAGTCTAAGGGAAAGAGATCTATAAACCAAGCAAGTGTTTGTTCATTCTCTCCACTGTAGATATGCTCTTTTCAAGATCATCAATTATTTACTCTAGGCCCCAGTGTATATTCTTGAGTCTGAACACACCTGCATTCCCTTATTTTTCATCCTCCGGTGGGTATGAATGAGGATGAAGAGGACACACACACAGCCCCGGTTATTTTATAAATGAATATTGAAGTCAAGTATTAATTGACTTGTTTTTTTTATTTTACCCTATAATTGAAGAGTCATTATCCTTTTCCCCCGTCAATATAACATAAAATAATTGCCTAATTAGCAAGAAATTATTTTGGGAACAACTGATTTGAGTATCTATTAAGTTTGTACCTAACACTTTGCTCTGTCATCTGGAATTAAAAAAAATAAAATAAATGTCAAGAAAAAGATGTGAGAAGGACTTGCCTTCACAAGGTCAGCATTTCTGAAACAGGTTAAAGCAGGGAAAAAAATAACACGTCTCTTTGTCACGATTGGCGTGATAAATGGAAAGGGACAGGGGTGCAATGTGGACAACGCAGGATGCAAGATGAACCAGAGGAGCATGACTGCTTTTCACTCCCAAGTACTACGGCTTTGCAACTGCGTCTGCGTGGTAGAGATGTGAAGCAGCTGCTGTCTCAAGTTTGGTCAGTGTCAAGGTCTCAGTTCATGTTCTCCAGTTTGGTGACTGTGATCACAACTGACAGTACCTGGCACTTTTGCTGTCAGCCTAAACATCACGATTAGATATGGAAAGTAGAAATGCTGTGTGCTTATTACCTGCTGACTTGGGGAAGAGGGCAGTGCCTAGGTCTGTCTATTGCAAAAAAAAAAAAAAATGGAATTGAGTTCTTTGGCTTGTTTATCGGTGTTGAAGAGAGCAGCAGTTCCTATAAAACTTTTATTCTAAGGACAAAAGGTATCTCTGGCACTTTCTCTCTATCCCTGTATATTTCTATCCCATCCAAAACCAGACCTCCCCATAAGAAATACTCTCCTTTGCCTTGGGTTTCTGAGGGCTGATTCAGCCTTCTTCCTACATGAAGGCTTTAAGGTGTTGGTTTCCAACCTCACATCATTGTTAATCCTCCCAACTTCAGTGTGAATGAGATTTAGTTTGCTTTTCTGGAGGTGTGATAAGGGTATCATGTTTGAAGATGACTTAGTTGGGAATACGAATGATATATGTAAGGACAGGGCTCCCAGTCTTTAAATCTTGGGTCCACAGTCAGCAACTTACTTCAGCACGAGGTTCCCCATCTATATATAATAATACAGTTGAAAATGTTTGCATTTAACCCATAGGACTTTTCTGTAGAATGAATGCTTAATTGGTTGAAAAGTGCTTCAAAGTGTGCTGGCACATAGTAAATGATCTTGGTTGTATTCAATATTCTTATTCTTATAGGAAAAAACCAATCAGAATGAAAGACAATTTGGAGGCCAGGCATGTGTTGATTTTATAAATTGATGAAAAGTGAGTGTTTTATGTTATTTTGCATAATCTCTGTTCATTATCTTTAACTCTGATGAGCCATGACTTGAAGTTCAGGGCTGCCTGTTTGCTTAACTTGACTATAACTCATGGCAAAAGCCCTGATGGTGGGGGTTAGTAGTGCTGTTTTTGTACCTTACTATTAATTTGCTCTATTTCTTAGAATATTAATCTGCTACTATAACCAACATATTAATTAATACTTATTATTATGATCTTTGTTTGCAGAAGACAGCTAGTATCAATCCACATGTAAGAAAATTAAGAACAAATGTGACAGCATACATAAGGTAACATAGCGTGAAACATTTTCCAATATGTGTGTGTGCATTCAAGAACATTAGTCCCTCTATTTATTCAATAGTCAAAGCACATAGGGAATGTTTCATAGCCTTTCTTGACTTAGAGGTATATAGTCACATGAAAATAGTAAAGACTGTGAGATCCTCTAAAAAATATTAAACTTCTTTAATGCAGTGTTTTCCTTGGTAGTAGACAGAATTTGCAATAGATGTATGAGACTAGAAATCTAGTAACTTCTTACTATCTGGGTATATGACTTTGGCAAATTACTTCCCTTTGGAACCTCAGGTTTCTTATTTATTAGAAAAATTCTAGCATTTTTTTTTCGACTTCAGAAATCTAGTAAGTATAGACAATTTAAATCTAGATGTGATTTTTTATTTAATTTTCAAGCAAATAGCTAAGGGTTTCATCTTATAACAGACACAAGAGGCCAAATTCTGTTAAATAATTGATTATTTTTCCCTCAAGTTGTACAATGGTTTTATTGAATTGCAAACATTGACTGCTTATTTTGGATCACTTAAATGATCAATGCCAGTGATTCCTTCATCTCTTCCATAACTGCTCCAGGAAAATGTCCCTTAATATCAGTGTTACATTTTAGAAAAATACCAGTTCAATTATAATGAGAAAGAGCTCTGTTTTGAATATGGTTTGCTCTAAAAAAAAATTGTTTGGTTTTGACCCTTTTTTTGTTCTTTCTTCCCATTCCTCAGCTATGTCTATAGACCTACAACATTATACAAATTCCCTCTTTGGTCCATAATCTCATTTACTCTGGGACCTTTAAAACTTTGTTCTCTTTGCTTAGCCCCAGCTGGCTTTCCTGATTTCCCTCCTGGATACCCATCCTTCCAGTTCCAGATTAGATCTTACTCCCTTACAAATTCATCATGGTTGTCCTTCCCTTCATGTCCTGCTTCTCCCCAATTGGCCTTATTTCTCCATTTCTGACGGGATCTGTTATCCAACACACTTATCTCTGCTCTATTTTACTGTCAGAGCAATTTCCCAAAAAGCTTTGACATTTATTTATATTTAAAAATAAAGAAACTAGTGGGTAATTGAAAATGGTTAGCAATTATGGTCTTGATATTATAAATTCTATGCTGGAGACCTAGGTCTATGGATGGAGAATTGAAATAAGAGCTTTTCAGAGGAGGTTCCAGCATTGTAAACAGAGCATATTTTCAAAATAGAGTTGCAAAGTTTTCAAAGGAAACTATGCGTTGTTAGATCCTACCTTTTTAGGTTACCTGATTCTAGTTTTTCATTGTCTTTAAGCTAGTTTACATTTCTGTGAATTGCAGCTGATAACAATACAAAAGAAGTCTTATCTATGAACATGTAAATTCTGTCAACAGTCTTCCCTTTGCAATGTAGTAGAAACCATTTATATATGCATTTTAGTATTCTAGATCTAAAATGCTGTTGAACTAGTTGCAATATCTTACCAGTTGCCTCATTAACAGAGTTACATAAAGTCTTTAGCATATGTTAATTTTCCTATCTGTATGGAAATCATGATTTTACCACTTTTTAAAAATCATTTTTTAATAACAGCATACCTTGTATGGTGTAGTTTGAGGAAGAAAAATTGTCTGAATTGCCTCCTCTGTTTGAAATTGTCACATTACTGACTTCTGTAGTGCAAAGCCATCTATAATGTTGGCAAGATCTCTCTCTATCAGCAGCTCTCCCATAAGTAGAACTCCCTTCCTTTCCAGATGCCCCCACAGGCTCTTTTCTTGCATCTTCTCTTGGATTCTCTGCTGCAGTTTGAATTTTCCTTCGATGTTTCCCCAAACCTTGGTTCCTGTGGTTGCCCTCACAGAAATTCCTTGTAGCTTCCACTCCAAATATGTACATGCTATTGACCCCCACAGGAGTCAGTTCACTCCTCTTCTTGCCCATGAATACATTTGAAATCTCATATAAATAAGATGGCTCCTTATTCTCAACTCATACAGCATGGAAGATCTATATCAATTATTTTAAAAATACCCTGCAATAGATAAATAATTATCAGCTATTTCAGGCAATACTCTGCAAAAAGAACTAGTATAGGAGAGCTGAAAGGAAAAGTAGAAATCATCTCCTTCAGAACCCTCATTGTACCGAGGAGGGCACAACTATTTATTACATTCACCTGCAGTTCCATATTTGGGGAGCCCTTGACTTATGAATGACTTGTTCTTTTGCATTGAATTCCTGCACCCTCAAAGGAGCAATCCTTTCTTTTCTTTTTTCTCTAGTTCTGATCACCTGGGGAGTGATTGACCTTAGAAGTGTCATTCTTTATGCAAATTAAAAGAAGCTTTCTCTTATTCTTATGCAGATGGGAAGTGAATAGGTCCCTGGATTCCTGTAGTTTATAACTTGCTCTCCTCACTCTGAGGAGAAACCCTTGTTTGTCCTACTTTCCAGTGAAGTGCTAACATTTTTTAGGTACTCATAATGTTTTTAGTTATTAGGAATTTCCATTTAACATTTCTAATATATTTTCCTTAGCAAAGTTTTGTGGTGATTAGGTATAGCTAAAATAATACAGAAGTGTTAGATTATAGGCATTTCATGTTTAAGTAGGGCTTTTTGGACTGAATTGAAAATTATTATAAACTAAATTTAAAATTGAAAGCCCTTACCTGCTGAACAGACCTTCTCTTAGCCAAATGGGACCCCAGAGAAACCATAAAAACTGAATTCCTGGACCTGAAGGAAAGCAGATTGAACTCATTATGCCCCTTCCCTTTTGGAGTTTAGGCAGAACTACTGACTATTATTAATGTTAAAACAGCAATCATAAGGCTGACAAAAGAGACTCTTTGTGGGAATAAGATAACAAATGATACACAAGAACTAAGGCCATGCAAGTCAAGAGTCAAGTCACACCCGCAGGCCATCATCCTTGCCACATAACATCCCTATATTAAGTTAAAACATTCCTTTCTGCTGACTCCAAGTTTTAGACAGAGACTTACTCCTTTATCCTATTGTAAATTAAAGAATCTCTCAATTCACCCATAACCTGAAAGCCCCACTTCAAGATAGCGCACTTTTTCAGGCCAAACCAATGTATACCTTCCAGGTATTGGTTTATGTCTTTGCCTGTAACTCCTGCCTCCCTGAAATATATAAAGCCAAAATGTAATTTGACTATGTCACTTATTAATGGCTTCTTGGATTTGTGTTTCCCTGGGCCGTGGTCACTCATATAGACTCAGAATAAACTTCTTTAAAGTGTTTCACAGAATTTGATTTTTGGTTAATATTATCATTAATAACATAGTTTTGTTGGTTTCTTTTTTTATTGAGAGAAGCCTCCTAAATACTATTTTTCATAAGAAACTTAGAAGCAAGTGTTTCTATTCTTTTCCATTCTCTCTTTTTCAATTGTTTTCTTCATTTCTCTAAATAATTTAACTCATTTGTTTCCTATTTCCTCAACTAAATTTCAAGCTTCTTGAGGACAAGGCTGAAAAATCATCTCAACATGAGTCTATGCTGCCAGTGCTTAGGGCAGGTTCTTACAGACAGTATGCAGCATGGTAAGTGGTATGTAGATAAAATATATGGTTGGTATCTAGGTGGAATAGCTGTTCTGGGTCATTAGATTATATAGAGGAGGAGAAAGTGTAGAGCTCATTTAGTAGAGTCAACTGGAGAAAAGTGCTCCACTTGAATGTGAGAGGACCAGGCCAAGGCAGGGCCAGGGGTGAGGCAGAGGCACTGGTAGAGAGAGGTACAGTGGGTGGTTCCCTGGCAGGTAGAAGGCCCTAATGTTGACTGTAGGAGACAGAAAAGCAAAAGGAAAGTCTAAGAAGCAAACTGTGATTTGGAAAGCACAAAAGGCAGGCTGCTACCTGCTTCAAAATGTATTAAGGAAATTCTCTTGTTTGTGAACATTTTGAATGTTCACTAAGGGAAACCATATCCCTTTGAATACATTAAAAATAGTTTCAGAGATGATATAGAGTCATCATGAACTTTCTTATGACTAAAGGAGAGGCTATAGGAATATTTCCACCAATTCTGAGTTATCTATGAAGATTAGAGGGCGGTCTTTCTTTAGGAATTAAATGTTTAAATCCTCTGACTTCTGAATTATTGCCAATGTTTAAAGTGGTGCAATGGAGCCTTTGGTGCTATGACTATGGGGTTAACAGTACTTCTCTATCTCTGACAGTAGGAATTCCATTGGAAAGGAAATTGATTAATATCTGCATGAAGTTCTGCTAGTCTGAGAGTTGATCTCCTTGCAAATAATGTTTACATTTTTTTTTTTTTTTTTTTTTGAGACGGGGTCTTGCTCTGTCTCCCAGGCTAGAGTGCAGTGGCACGATCTCTTCTCACTGCAAGCTCCACCCCCCGGGTTCACGCCATTCTCCTGCCTCAGCCTCCCGAATAGCTGGGACTACAGGCGCCTGCCACCACACCCAGCTAATTTTTTTTTTGTATTTTTAGTGGAGATGGGGTTTCACCATGTTAGACAGGATGGTTTCGATCTCCTGACTTTGTGATCCGCCCATCTCGGCCTCCCAAAGTGCTGGGATTACAGGCGTGAGCCACCACGCCTGGCCAGTGTTTACATTTTTAAAATCTTTCTTAGATGTAGCCCTCACCAGAATGAATTGTTTCTACAGCAGCTCTTTGGGACCACTTCTTACATACACATCACAGAGCACACATACCACAGATGCACTACACACACCCTACACATATGTCATCCTCCACATACCACATACACACACCATACACCACACACACACACCATACACCACACACACACACGCACACACATGGGGCTACCCATTTCAACCTATGAAACTGACATGTCCATATTAGATAAGGGGAGAAATAGTTCTTTTTCTTCACACTCCTAGCATCTTCCAGAGTTAAAGACATACTGTAATGCTAAATATTTGGGCAATAGGGAACTCAGGGTTTATTTGAACAATATTTACTAAGGAGTGAATTGCAGTAGGTTAAAAAATTAATTGTTGGCTAACCTAGAAATACAATCTCGGTCTTCTTTTTCTTAGACCAAGACTATCAACAATAATAAAATAATTTATTTTATGGAGTGTTAATAATAATTTACCACAAAATTCTAGCTACCTTTATTGAGTCCATACTATATGACAGATTCATTTGAGGTATTTATAGATATGATATATATGTTTCATATATATTTGGAAAATATCTATATATATTTATTTACACACATACACTAATATATCTAGATCACTCTCTCTCTCTTTGTCTCTCTCTCTCTCTCTCTATACACACACACACACACACACACACACACACACACACACACTAATTTGATCCTCATGGAAACTTTCTGAGCTAAGCACTAATACTATCCCCATTTTAAAGATGAAGTAATTAAGCACAGAGAACTAATTAACTCACCCAAAGTTTTATTGAGAGCTGGGCATGGTTCATATCTTATTTAATTTTCACAACAAGCTTATAAGAAAGGAATTTAAGCCCCCTTTGCATAAGAGAAACCATAGATGGTTTTGATTACATAAACAACTCAAGGTCACCCAATCAACTTCGAGTCAGGGCTTGAATCCTGCTTGTCCTAGCTCCTAAACCAATGTATTTTCCCAGATCTCAACAGACCAAAATGATTTGATCAAAGCTGGTAGAAAGTGCATCAGTCATCCCTGGAATTGACTTCTTGTGGACATGGGTACATATTCTGGAGTCAACATCAGAACAAAAGGCCTGAAAAAATTCATATAAACTTGTGAGAAACTGAGCATCCCTCTGGCCTTCAGGATCTATAGTTACCATGTTTTTGATGAGCATTCCTTCACTGTGCTGATTTTGTAGAAGTCAGGTGCTTAATTCACCATAAGGCCAAATGTCACCTTTAATTAACAACTTAAAATAGATTTCACAGCCTCCTGCTGCTGACAGACAGTTCCTCCCTTGTGAACTCCTACAATTTGGGCCTGGGAAAAATGGGACTGTAGGGTATGTACCTCTGTCTGAAGGGAACTATTTTGCAAGTAAACACTCCATTATTTGTTACAACATGGCCAGCCATGCCAATTGCAAATTAAGTGCTGAAGATATATTATTTCTGCAATGACTATCACCATACCCTTTAGTTTAATGACAAAGTGAAGTACATTTGTTTTGTAGTTCGAGAAAAAAAATTAAGTTAATTGTCTTTCAAACAAATAAAGACTTGAAGCCATCAGTCAACTAAATGTGACCAAAAATTATGTTGACTTGAAATTACTAGATAATTGAGAACAGAAAAACATATGTGAAGAGTGCTTGAATGATCTAGGTAATAACTTCAATGCTTCATTCTTCTTTTCTTATGTAGACATGACTCCACTATATAGGGTTTCTTTTTAGTATAATAAATGAAATCCTATTTAATATTTTTCTTCTCTTTTAATAAAAAAAATAAGGTGAGGAATTTCCATTTTTATCTGACCCTTCAGTTTGCCTGCTCTCACAGCAAACAGAAGGGCATTAAATCCTAGGGATTTAGTAATAAGATTAAAATAAGGAGAAATGAATGGAAGAATCATTTAGACCAAAGCCCTGTCTGCAGGCAGCTCCATGCGTAAACCATGCTAGGAAATCAGGATTTCTGTATTATTATTAACGACCTCTAGAGAAAGAGAGTTTGTCATCTTTTAAAGTGGTTTTTCATAGTATTAGGCTCAAAGGATATGTTTAAAGCTTCTTTTAGCTGCACAACTTGAAAACGTATCTATAAAGCCAGAGCTGACATGAAAGTGAGGCACCCTGAGCCCTGTTCTACCAAAGTGCCTTCGACCACTGTGGTCATCCGAATTCTTTCTGAGAGCCTGTAAGGAATGAAGGGCTGGCTTGAGATTCGCTATGCAACCAAGAAAGATTTAACTGTCTGGAAGAGTTTTGTTTCTTAAATTGAATGGTGGAAACATAGGCATTTCTTCTATTATTTTATAATAAATTTTGTATACTTTAAATATTGTATTTTTAAAAAGTCAACCCCCTCTTCCACACACACCCAACATGGTGACCTCCAGCAAACTGTGCTATTGTGATCTCAAGGTCTGGCCACTCTTATTGTCCTTCTAGCACATCCCTAGTACTCTCTCAAGCTCAACTCAAGTGTCATATTCTTCAGAAAATAAAAAGTCAAGATATTTGGGTGCCCTTATCTACTATTTAGGTGAGCTAACATATCTAAAACTCTTTCTGGAAGGCTTGGCTCATAGCAGGATCTTAAGAAATTTTTGCTTCCTTATTTCTTCCATTCTCTTTTACTTCTGTCTCAACAACACACCTCCTTTCTGTGCTCCTTAGACGTGTTTACTCTACCATTGATATATTGATGGTAAGTTATGGCGTACACGTCTGCTGCTTCCCTTTCTCTTTCTTTTGCCTCCATCTACAAGCAGTGACTTTCTTGGGAGCAGGGACAGTATTTTTCATCTGTGCTAGTCCAGCACTGAGCACAACACAAAGAATAAAGTTGTTTGAATAAAACAATGACAAGAACAATAATAATAACAACAACACTTTACATGAGGACCAGATCTGAAGCAAACCGAAGGCGTTTTCTATTAGGAAAAGAAACCTGAAGCAAGGAGAAAAGGAGTGATAGACATTTCAATTTTTATTACACATTCAGTGAGAGCTAGGTAGTTTACATATGTCATATCATTCATCTCCATGCCAGTCTAGTGAAGCAGATATTACAATTATTCCCATTTTTAGGATTGGAAAATGGAAATCAGGTAGGTTAACTATCTTGTGCAAAATCAGATGATTCATAATCAGTAAAACTAAAATACTAACCCAGATTTGATTCATGCTTTCTTTTATACTGTACTATTTCCTGGTATATCAGAAAGACTCGATATATGGACTACAGACAAGTAACTTCCTATGCTTGTGTTAATCCATTTTTCATTACCTTAAAAAAATACCTGAGACTGGGTAATTTATAAAGAAAAGAGGTTTATTTGGCTTATAGTTCTGCAGGCTGTACAAGTATGGCACCAGCATCTGCTTCTGGTGAGGCTACGGGAAGCTTACAATCATGGTGGAAGGCAAAGCGGGGAGCAGGCATATCACATAGTGAGAAAGGGAGCAAGACAGAAGGAGGTGCCAGGGTCCTTTGAATAACCAGCTTTCGTGTGAACTAACAGAGCGAGAACTCACTCATTACCATAGGGAGGTCAGCAAACCATTCAGGAGGGATCTGCCCCTATGACCCAAACGCCTCTCACGAGGAATCACATTTCAACATGGGATTTGGAGAAGAAAAATATCCAAACTATGTCAGTGCCTTACTTGAGACAGCTTCAAACCTCTCGGGCAGTAATAAGGGGCAATTGAGACAATACATTACCCCAGCCACTATAATTGTCATCTCTTAATCACACTACCTTCAAGAGAATGCATCCTGCCACCACTCAGCCCAGCAGTGAGTCTCACAGATGAAGAAGGTGAAGCAATGTAAGCCTGATTTATTTTCATTGCAGAATCCCTGAGAATAGAAGAAATAACAGATATGCTTAGAATATAGAAGCCCTCAGGCATGCAGTCTCAAATATATGAATTTATAGAATCAAACATCTTTCTTTTGTTTCTCTCTTTACAACGCTATGCTCCTGCCTTGTATCACACTACTTTTTCAGTCTAGTTGACCCTGGAGCTGTATTAATCTAGTTTATCTAATTCCCTTTCAGGATCTAAGGCAGGAGTTTACAAATTATGGCCTGAAAGCTATGAATTAATTAATTTTGTATTTTTAAATAGCTAAAAAAAATAGAAAAATAGTATTACATGGCACATGAAAATTATATGAAATTTAAATGTCAGTGTCCATGATTAGTTTCATTATAGCCACACCTTTTTGTTTCTGTAGTATATGTGGCTGCTTTTATGTTACGTTGGCAGAGATGGGTACTTGCAACAGAGACTTTATGACCTGCACAGCCTAAAATATTAACTATCTCACCCTTTTTAAGAGTTTGCTGACCCCTGCTATAAAGAACAGGTAGGGATTCGTTTCTTCAGACAACTAAATTTGGTACTCTCTCACACCCTCTTGTCGTTATTCTGGTGGGAGTAGGTTTTCTTTCAAGTGTCTGTAACTGTATAATGCTTTTGTAATCATAACAATGTGAGAGCTATAGTCACTTTTGTTATATCATGTGAATGTCAATGTTGTTAAGGCAACTTATTTGTGCTTTTTGTGTTTATTCTCCCACTCTTTTGTACTTTTCTTCTGCTTTTTGGCAGAAGCCTGTTCTCTGAGATTAGGTTTTCCTTTTTTTCCACCCATTTCTCAAGCACCATTAAGCCTAATTTTATTTTGTATTTGACTCTCTACCATGGATGGGATAGAAGAAGTCAACCATCCCTGGAGTTCACCATTCAAATCTTGGGCGTTCATTTAAGAGGACCACTGGCAAAGTAGAGATGGCTCTGTGGAGCGCATTCCCTGGATACTGCACTGTAGGAAATGCTTGGAGGAAAGATCATCTCTTACTCAGCCTGAGACATCTACTAGTTTCCCAGGGCTGCCATAAGAAAGTTCCACAGTCTTAGGGACTTTAAGTAATGAAAGTTTTTCTCACAGCTCTGGAAAAAAAGTTACAGAATATTCCTATTTGAATAAAGCAGACTTTTCTGACAATAGCAATGAGCTTTATTATCCCGATTGCAGGGTGATGAGCTCCAGATTGAGTAGGGATATGTCAAAAACATGGTAGAATTTATTGCTATATCAAATTGGTCTCCTCTCAGCTTTAAATTCTTTTGTATCCTATTGCTCCCAACTAGGCACACCTTAGCACTAGATACATTTGAAAAAATATATCCTGAAAGTTATTTCTTTCCTTCCTTCCTTCCTTCCTTCCTTCCTTCCTTCCTTCCTTCCTTCCATTCCTCCCTCCCTCCCTTCTTTCTTTCTTTTATTTCTAAAACCAAAAATTGTATTTCTTTTTAGCAGAACTGGAAACGACTCATTACAATATTTGCACTCAGATGAAAGAAATATATTTGGTGATAGATGAAAAGGAAAGTAATTTGTGTTATCTTTATTCCAATATCATTTAGCATGTTCAATTTACATGAATTATTTGGCTAGAATTCTCAAATTTTTTTCTGAGTTAAGAATGATCATAGATTTAATCATATGTAAGTACTTTATGAAATGAATTAATTTTGTTTTGATTCTGTTAATTTTAATATATTTAAATGGCCACCCTCAGGAGACAGAGGTGGGCAAAGTATTAAGAATTAATTGGCAAGATGACGTCTGGCTGGCTTATGTATGTGGCTGGGGTCTGAAGCTCAGTAAAAGTTGTCCTTAAGTAATATATTTCATATCTACTGGATTCAATGTGTATAAACCAAAATGTATCTGTGACATTGATGGCCCAGTGTGTGCCTATTCTAGGAAACAGGTTGGAAAAATGTTTCCGTAAAGAACCGCATAGTAAATACCTTAGGCCTTGAGAGTTACATATATATAATATTTGTCATGGATTCTTGATTTCTTCCTCCTCCTCTTCTTCTGCTTCTACAACAACCCTTTACAATTTAAAATTTATTTTTACCTTAAAGACTTTACAAAACCTTGGTCTGTAGTTTGCTGACCGCCATTCTAGGCATTTCATTTTTCTTTCTTTCTTTTTTTTAATCAAGACAGAGTCTTGCTCTGTCACCCAGGCTAGAGTTCAGTGGCATATGTTGGCTCACTGCAACCTTCACCTCCCAGGTTCAAGCAATTCTCCTGCCTCAGCTTCCTGAGTAGCTGGGATTACAGGTGCCCGCCATCACACCCAGCTAATTTTTCTATTTTCAGTAGACACGGGGTTTCACTATGTTGGCCAGGCTGGTCTCAAACTCCTGACCTTGTGATTTGCCTGCCTTGGCCTCCCAAAGTGCTGGGATTGTAGGTGTGAGCCACCACACCTGGCCCATTTCATTTTTTTAATGATTCTGTTCTTAACCTATTAGGCTAATGTCAGGCTAATTCAGCCTTTTGCATCTTTGTAGTAAGTATTATACTACCCTGTATGACAGAGAGGCTCTCCTAATACTGAAATGTAGCATATGATATGCACTCTTTGATCTAAGGCAACCAAAAATTCTTTCATGTGAATACCTTTTGGGGTGGAATTGAAGAAAAGAGTAATTCATTTCTTAGCAATTATTATATTACCCACACAATGGGTGGGTTCATTGGTTAGCAACTTGGCAGATGACATTCCAATGACCATATCCAAGGAAGATTTAAAACAGGAGTTTTATTACTTGCACCAAGAAGGAGAAAACCTGAGATAATCCCCCAAAGCAGTACCTTCCTGAACAAAGGTAAAAACAGGGCTTTTATTAGGTGGATTACCTGAGTCACTGTACATAGGGGTGAAATACGGGCAGTGCAAATGCAGTCACGCATCATGTTTCTAATACATCTCATGTATAAAAAATAGCTAATAAGTTCCTTTCTGGTTGAGGATTTTACTATGGTAATATAGAGAGCTTACCAAAGTTCATTTCCAAGTCAGGCATCTCTGGATCTAACCAGTTTTTGTTTTGCTAGGGCTGGGCTTCTTCCTGGGACTTTTCTAAACGCAATAACTCAAGGTGAAACAGTTATAAGTGGGTGCTTTTTCACAGTGAATACCAGGAAACCAGGGATCCTCAGTTACACTTATCTTAATATAAACAAGTCTCACTTTGGACAGGAAAGTAAAGGTGCTGAGGCTAAAAGGTGTAATTGCTGAATTATAAAATTTGAAGGCTGAAAACAAATGTTGAGAATAAGGACAGATGTACGTTTGGGGTTTAAAGCTTATACAATCAACAATCACTGGGGACCATACGGAAAAGGAAATCAAAATTTTGAATAAAAAATCAAGATGTGACTATTTACTTAGAACAAAAAAAGTAATAGTAAAAAATAGCAAATTTATAAAAGCTAGCAATTGTCACAAATTTCACAAAATCTAGAAAGTTAATTTAGCATTTTCATTAATAAACTCATGTTTATAATAAACATGTTTACAACAAACATGTTGAAATGTGTTTAAAACACACTTCAGTAATACTTTTTTCTTTTGTGTTTGTGTTTGTACTCTTTGATTATCTTCACACTTAACAGATTTGCCATAAACCATGATCTATAGAGAACAGACTCACTTAGCCCTTCTTGTAGTATAATTGATTTAAATTTATTTTTTAGTATTGATAGATTAGAAAAGCTTCTTTCTGGATCATAGTTCCTGCTTGGGAATATCACATCAATTTTAAAAATCATTAACACATTTGAGAACAGTTCTGTCAAGTTTTTTTGACATGCAAGTGGCTAAAGCTGTTCAGGTCTGAGATTTTGCTCTCCTTACAAATGAACAAGTTACCATTACTGTTTCACAGACTATGGGTCAGAGACGAAAGATAAAGAACTTTATTAGGCATGTCAAAAACGGCAGCTAGAGATAAATGTAGGTTTGTACAGGTTTTGACAGGTTCACCATACCCTCCACAGAGGTCACACAAAGATCTTATCATAGATTTATGCACATGCGGTGTTTTGTGTCATAGGAGAGGTATTGCAAACTTCAGGGACTCACCACTTTTATAGTAAATAGAAGCAAGCCTACTCTTTGTGCAAGGGAAGACATTACCTCATCCCTCAAGTTTGCTCACTACAAACACAACTCTAAGAAATGCCCCAGATAAAGAGTTGTCAGGGCCTTGCATTTTTGGTGTACCCAGTGAGAATATACAGTGATGCTTAGGGATCATGGCAGATTTGCCTCTCTCATGAAGAAACAGTAAAATCTGTGGGCTTTTCAAATTTTCTTAGGCAATGGTTCATCTTAAGCACTATTTGAATTGATAATGCTTGTTAACTGATAAGCCACCAGTGTCCTCATTGTGGTGGTTTATTTTTAAGTCTTCCATTCTGTTAGTGTTCTGTGTTAAACAAATAAAAATTTTCTATTTTTTAATGTGTTTTCTAATGAAAAGATTAAATCCTCTCCATTAATTATATTACTACAAATCCAACAGTCTGTTATTATTTCTATTAAAAATATAACCCTTCTTTAAGAAATACTGTTCTTGCTATAATCTGAAAAAATATTGTTACAATTCAGTTCTCTGTGTCAGAATAATTTCTATTAGTTTTTTGGTTATCATGGCACTATGATGAAGTATGCTTTATATTCTATTATATTTTTACCTGAAACTTTTTCACCTTTTTAAAACAAAATAGACCTAAAGATGACAAAAGACACTTTGGGAGGCCAAGGCAGGCGGATCACAAGATTAGGAGATCGAGACCATCCTGGCTAACACGGTGAAACCCTGTCTCTACTAAAAAGACAAAAAAATTAGCCGGGTGTGGAGGCAGGCACCTGTAGTCCCAACTACTGGGGAGGCTGAGGCAGGAGAATGGCATGAACCCGGGAGGCGGAGCTTGCAGTGAGCCGAGATTGCGCCACTACACTCCAGCCTGGGCGACAGAGCAAGACTCTGTCACAAAAAAAAAGAAAAAAAGAAAAAAAAAAGAAGAAGATGACAAAAGAGAGTACTCATCTCAGTTTGAGTTCTCTCAGAAGCAGACATGAAATTGAGATTTGAGTGCAAGGACTTTCATTTGGGAAATGATCCCTGGAAGTATCAGTTAACAGTGGGGGACTGTGACAGGGAGGTACAGACAGAGACGGAAGACTATCAAGCAAGTAATCACTGTGGATGACTAAGCTTAAACCACTTTGGGAACTTGGGCAGACAGTGTAAATAGGTGTCTCAGAAATATCCAACCTGAGTTATAAGGAATGTGAGAGCTGAGGAACTGATTTACCAACATCCTCAGTGATTTTTTGAGCTTATTCTTGGGTGAGAGGGTAAGTGTCAATATTCTCCTGGCTACTAGTAAAAGATCCCAGGAGAAATGCAAATTATGGCAGTGTGATATCAACTGTAAATTGTAAATATTAAGGCCTGGGGGGACATTGGTGAAATTTCACAGTACCTGTTACAATATATTTAAAATATTTCTAATCTCATCATTGTTTTGTTAAAATGTTTCAAAATGCTTTTCCATATTATAGTAATATTCCCAGTTCAGTTTTCCCTTAGCTATATTCTAAGGATGTCCATTCTACTCCCTTGACACTGTATAAGAGAGAAAGTAGAATGAGGGGTAAAACCATTGTGAAGGGATACTGGTCTTAGGCACATGTAAATACAAATTTTACTCAAAAAATGACCATGTTGATACCTTGCTTGGAATGATTCAGTTCATCTTTGAAGGACTGATAATCCTAAAATACTCCTGTAAGAAAAACGTTAAAGCACTTTCACATATGTAAACTGACTTTCTCCAAGTTGTCTTACCTCCTTTGATTACCCTTTTCCTTAACATCAAGGTAAATAATTGCTCCTCCATGCCATAATTGCGGGAAGTTCCGTTTCCTCTCCAGGCTCACCTCCTTCTCCCAGATTGCTCACATGTCTGCAATGTTTCATGCTCCCGGGATTCTGCACAGCCGCTCTAAGCTAAACCAAGTTTGGTCATACTGACCCATGGCTTCTCCATGCTGCTGAGGTCTTTCTATAATCATTTGCCACTAAGGTGGTACTACTAACACAAACTTTTAATACCTAAGTAGATTTTGCTGAAATCTTGACAGTGATAGATGGATTTACTGACAGAGAAAGAATGAAAAAATAAATTAACTTAGAATTTAGTATCAGATAGAATTGCTTCTAGAGTTCATTAGTCAGAAATCTACCTTCACAGGAAATTCCTAAGGGTGAGTTTTTCTTCTAAGGCCCTTCTAGCATGTTATCTGATTCTCTTTACTCTCTGCTTTCTTATCTTCTTCTACTTTAAGATTCAAAGCAGGAAAAAGAAAAATTTACAAACCCTCTCTCAAGTTCCCTGTGGAGTAAGATAATTAATAGGTTACCCTTTCCCTAGTAAAGCAGTATTTTGAATTTTATGCTATATTAATCAAGTACTCTTTATTTCAAATTATCTCTTCTGGTCTAGGCTCTAGTCCTCACCTCTACACCTCTGAATGACCAAATAATATCTTGATCCTCAAATAAAAGAATCTTTACCCCGCTCCAAGTTAAATTATTTCTCCTTTTAGCAGAAGTGGACACCGATTGCTATAAAATACATAAATAGTCATTTTTCAGATACACCAAAGATTTTGGAATCTCGGAGCAGGTCTCCTGAGATCTTCCTGGTTCATATATATATATATATATCCTCAGAGACACTGCAGCCTACAGCAGAAAGCAAGAGTCACCGCTTTACATTACTGAATCTAAGCCAGTTGCCTTGTGAACCTTACACCCGCAATTAAATTGGTCCCATCCAATCAACTGTGGGCAAGGGGTCAACATCACATGTTACAAAGAACATATCTGTACCTGTTCATAAGGAACCACCTCTAACTTCTGCAGAAGTAGATCTATTAAGTGCATTGGTTCTCGCAGATGGAAACTGTGGTGTATATGTTTAATATACCCAGAAGTGTCTAATGCATTGGAAATCCAAGAGTGACATAAACCTCACATTATTCAGTTTAGAAAAAAAAAAAAAAGCTTCTAAGTAAGCCCTAGGCCACATCACATAAGGTGCCAAATGTTGATTTCTCAGGCCAGTGAAGAATAAACTCAAATAAATGCTTCGTGTGGCAAGAAGTGGTGGAAAAATCTGAATCCTGTAATTTCTAATATCTTTAAAACGGCACTCAGAATGTCAGCCCTCATTAGTGCTTTCAGTTTAATGGAGATAATAAGCTAAGGGGTGTTGCAGAAGCTGAAGGAAGTTCAAAGACATATGAAGAAATCCATTCTCAGGAAAATACTAATTTATTTTCCATTTGCCTATAAAAATAAAATAAGGGAAAAAATTCTGTAAGGGTCTTTTCATCCTGGAAGAAAAAAGACCCAATTTTTGCTCTACTCCCTCATTAGGCATTGTGGTGGCTCTCTGATTTTGTTTGTCTTGGAATTTTATTTAAATCTTTTACATTAAGTTTTCTGTATGTTTAATACAAGCTTCCTCAACTTAATACAAGCAAACCAGGGCAAGGATCATATTTAATGCTTCTAACAATTCATTTGTTATCTACATATTGTGAGCAACTGAATAGGAGGTAAAATATAGAATTAAATGATGAGGGAGATACACTTTTATATTATTCCGGGCCCTGGGGATACAGCAGTGAATGGAATAGATAAGATTCTTGCTCAGATGATGGTTCCATTCTACTGTGATTAGGGAAAGAGAGCCAGACAATGGACAAAGAAACAAATAAATACTCAAAATAAAATTAGAGAATTATAAGTATCATGCAGGAATTGAAAAGAGATAGTAGGCCATAGAAAGGGTATACACGTGTGGAGGGGTTATTTTAGATAAGTGGCTCAGATAGGCTTCTCTCAGAAGGTGAGATCAAAGCTCAGAAATGAACAATGGAGGATAAGCAAGCTATATGAATATTTGGGCAAAGAACATTCCCAGCACAGTATTTCAACAAGGATAAAAGCACTATGGTTGGAATGATACTGACTTTATCAAGGAAAAGAAACAAGGCTGCTCTGTCAACAGTGCATATGGGAGACTGGAGTTGGAAGCCAGGTGTGCATGGCCTCACGTAAAAGGAGTTAATTATGCCTAAATCTTTCTTCCAAACTTGATCTGGTATCTTTAACTCTACCTGCCTGTCACACCAAACTTCCTTCACACTGAGAAATAAGGCAGAGAAATGGGAGAGAGAATAAACATGGTGATCAGATTGTAGGGTGCTACTTACCTGGAGAAGGCTAATAAAACAAGCATTTGCCTGTTTATTTTACAACCTTTTTGCTTAAGAGAATAGATAAGGGAAAATTTGGACTGAACTTAAAGCGCAGGTCTTCCGATGCCCAATCCAGTGATATTTTGACTGCACCTCTGGGAGCAACACAATGTGTGTGTTTAATGTAATAAAATAATAGAACCCAGCACCATCTGTGAGGACCTTGACATTGGTCCGGAAGGGATGTCGTCTGACAACGGCTATCTTTCTGAAACAAATCTGGTCCAATACCACCTAGAACCAGTTTTAACTGGACTCATGGAGGCATAGGAAAGTAAACTCAGCAACAGCCCTAGCCTAACTCCAAAAAAAGATTGAGAAGTAAAAAGTTAATAACCCAACATCCCCCTCTTTTTCTTCCCATGTGTTCACTTGGCACAAGCTGGTGTCCTCACATGGCCTTTGCAAACAGAGAATGGAGGGATTCTTTTGCCTGTTTGGCTTCATTTACATGTTTGAACTCTCTGCTAACACAATTTCAAATGTGTGGGAAAATGAAGTCGCATTTCATTAAGAATAATGAAAAGGGCATTTGGATTCAGAATTTCTATTGTGGTTTGAGATAGTTGTGCAGCTTTTAATCATGGTGGCTCCTTTCATATCTGTGTATTCCTTGCAATGTGAAAAAATTAGAATCTGTTCTTTCTAAGTGTAGTAGAATGTGAAAAAATTTTTTTACAAAACTTTAAGTGCTTTTTATATTATTAGTATAATAAAAAAGAAAAAAGAGAAGAGCATGTCTTTTTCTTATCAGATTCACATTGTTACAGTAGTCGTACCGTTGCCGGTAGCCTTTCAAGGCACTTGCTTCTAATTCGATTTTTATTAATGTTTGGCAAAAATGAGAGTTGGAGGCTTATATCTTTTTATTACAAATATCCTTCCACTTAGGATATGCCCTGGGAACTTTGATGCTGCAGGTAGGGGATTGCTAAATAATCATCAAAATTAGATTTGACAAAGCCATTTAGTAATGTTCAGTCTACCGGGGCTCAATGGTGCATTTTTCCCAGCAAGTTTTTTGCATGTCTGCTCTGCTTTCCTTGATGTGAGTAATTATGCTCCTGTAGCTAAGTTAAGGAGATAATTTCAGCCAACAATTCATGACTGTATTTTTTGCAGTCCTGAATGTTGCTTTTCAGGACTAATTTGAAACACATGCTATAGGCCTCATGCAAACCACGTAAATGACTTAAAATTATATTTTGGACTCAAATTTCCATCAGTTTTAGAATTTCCTAGACTCAGTGAGCATGAAAGAGAATCCATAGGCAAATGGGCTAAGGGGAATTTACTATTCTCCACAAGGTTTACCACCAATTTCAGGCCTCTCACAGTGTTTATTGCAGCCAAAACCACACTGGTCCCCAAATATGCTCCTTTGGTTAAATAGTCTATCCAAGTATTTACACCAAGCCTGCTTGTTGCTTTGTCTAACATCCAGAAAAGGTTAAGATTTCACTAAAGACTGAAGAAAACCAGCAGAGAACAAAAAAGGGAATAAAAAAGGAAAGTGCATGAACTATATTGTCATCTAGCTCACAACGTAAAGAATTCTGAATTTACCTGGAAATGCTAGGACCCCACTCCACCTCCTGTTTGACAGAATGTTTCTCTTAGTGTTTCATTTCCTTTCCAGCAGCAGCAGCCCTTTGAGGATTACCTTATATAGCTACTCACCTCTTGGGAAAACACAGGTATTAAGAGGAATGGATTTAACACAATTCCTGGCCACCTCTTCCCCCTCCTGCCTAGACCAGAAACAGTTTTTATGCTTCTAGTACCCATCAAAATACGAAGGTACATTCTAGCCACTGATGTGATCTGTGTCTACTAATAAGGCAAAGGTCAACCACTGCTTCCTAATGTCTGGGGAAATGGGCTATTGTTGAATCCTATTTGATGAGGTTGGAGTAGAGATGGCAAGAATAATTGGGGAAGTGAGCCTGTGCACTTTTTCGGAAGACAGATGGGTGCATATTCTATATAAGGAAAGTTAAAAAATCAAGTGTATGGTCCCAGAATATGCATGTGTATGGTGGGGTGGGAGGGTGGAGGTTGGAATAAGATGCAAGGAATGAGGGTGTAAGATAAGTGAATCTAAAGGGAAAAGGAAAGGGAAAGCTCGGAAACCAAATGACACCGACACAGGCAGAGATGTAAGGTTGTGAAAGTTGCTGCGGAAACAGTTTAGACGAGTTGTTCTCAAACTTGAGGGTACATCGGAATCCCCAGGAAGGGGATCTGTGCAAACAGATTGTTGGTCACAAGCACAGAATCTCTGATTCAGGGGATCTGGAGTGGGTCCCAAGAATCTGCATGTCTAAGAGGTTTCCAGATTATGCGGGGGCTGTTGATCAGGGGACCACACTTTGAGAACCACTGGTTTGGCCTCTGCTTCTATGCATAGTCTATATATAGTATTGAATCTCAACAAGAATGTGATGAATGACATTTGTGTTCGTTTCTTACAGATGCCTTTTCTTATGCAACCCTTCCATGTCTTTCTCCCCCTCCTGACAGGTATCCAGTTTTTCAGCTTTAGGTATTATTATTATGCACGATCCTCCCTGTTGCTCAAGAATACTACCATTTGCTATTTACAGAGTCTCACCAGGGTGCTCCACATTCTTAACATGTATGCCAGTCACATGTTACATCCAATACTTTTGGGAAATTCTTCTAAATGCATCATTAAATGAATTTAAAAATGAAAGATATTCTTAAATGGAATTGGGCTGTAGGTGTCACCTTAGACAGTTTAATAACAGGCAAATATTGCAAGGTAAAGGTAAAGATCTCAGTGCAAGAGCTAGTTTGGGACAATGTCCTCCCTTTCTGAGGTTTCCCAAACCCTCCCAGGTATCTAACTGTGTCTTCTGTCATCATATAAGGCCAGTCCTATATGCGCAGATGGACAGAGAGCGGGGATTTTGGCAGTTAGTCCTGTTTGCATATGCATAACCATTAAGAGTTTTCTTATCACCTCCTCTATCACTTATTTGTTGAGACAGAGCAGGCTCAGTGTCTCCACAGCACTGCCCAGTGATGTTCCTGCCTCACTCCCTTCCTCCGAGGACCTGTAGGTAGGTGCAGCCTTTCCTGACACTTTTGAACGCAGCAGTGGCAGGTATGGTGGTATCTGCACAGATCCTCCTTCAAGAGAGAGCCTGCTATGAGTGGCTCTTAGCTGATAGTTTCCAGTGCTAAACCTCTGGGATGTCTCAGCATTCACACCAAGGGTGTGTGGCCCTGGCTGCTCCCAACCAGTGGCTGAGGGACTTAAGCAGAATCATTTCTGCCTGTTGTGAGGATCCTCTAACAGGCGGCATTGCTCTGGGCCCAGCACCTGCTTGGCTGACACTTTTTCAGGACTGCTCTGAAGTTTAAGCACTTCCTCTCCCATCCTCATCATCCCCTGTCCCATCATGGGAGACCTTCCTCTGGCCTGAAGCTTTCCTTGCCTACTCCTGCCTCTGGTCTGAAGCTTTCCCCGCCTACTCCTGTTCTTTCAGCTCTACCTTCACAGGCATTTCCCCCAATGAATTTCTTGCCTTTCTTTTTTCATTTTTTCCATCTTTCTCTCTTTTTCTCTATTTTTATATTTTTAATTTTAATCCTGCAGATTGGGAAGGCACAGCCTTCACTACAAGTGAGTGTGTTCTCCCTATTTCTTGCCTCTCTAATTCTCTCTTGGTATCTTGGACCCAAACTTATACCATGACCAAATCCTGTCATACTTTTTAGAATCAGATTCAAACTCCTTATCCATGCCAGACTGACCTATCCAGAACTTCCTTTTTCCTCCTACTCCATTCACCTACCACAGTGTCAACCCCTAACCATGCTCTTCATACATACACATACCCAAATTTTTAGCTCTGGATTAAGGCCTGAACTCTTCCAGCATGACAAAAAAGGCAACTCTGTTCATACCACTACAGAAAGGTAAGGAAGGCTCTCCAGTAAGCATAGGCAAAGCTATTATGAATCAGGAAATGCAGGATGTAGTCTAAGTTTTGAAACAGAGGTGGTATGGGTGTACCACTCTCTATACCTATCCTAACTGGAGGCACGTGAAAATGGGTGAAGGTATTTCTGGAGATCGCATTGATTGAGGAGTGCTAATATCACTTAACATGTGCAGCCAGAAACCCCAAATGCATTGTCCAGAGAAATCTCATATATCAAAGAATTGTCCTGGTCACAATGCCTGAGAAAGTCCACCATGAAAGGCTATGTAACTGCGAGATTATTTAGCATTTTTAGGTCTTGACATCTACAAAAATAGGAATGTTAAAAATACTTGCTCCTAAGACAAGGTGTAGCATACAGTAAACACTCAATTAACACTACTTTCTATTTTTCTCCCTTCTTTTCCCTACTGTATCTCACAGATTGTTGTGAGGATCACATGTGATAATAAATGTGAAACTACTGTGTCATCAATAAACCTCTACACATGTATCCTGTAGTTACAATATGGATGGCAAGCTACTTAGTATAATCTTATTTTAGAGAAAAGTCAGTCAAACAAACACATAGTTCTGGTACATTTCTCAGATTCAAAATTTTGCTATGAAAGATCCTTTTTAAAATAGATTGTTTCATTTATGCACAGGAGTGCAGGCTTTCCAACCATCACCTGAACCTATTTTTGCTGGATATCATAGTAACTTTCCTCAGAGCCCAGCACTGGAATCCAAGGGCATGCCAAGGCTGTTCTGATGAATGTATTGTATGCAGAAAAGGTTAATGTATTCAGTTCCTATTTAATTGAAAATCCCCAAGGAACAAGTCATCTTTTGTAGGAGGAGCAAAGGGAAACAGAGGAAGCAGCTGGGTATGTTGAATTATTTCTCCTGTTTTCCCCTGCCTCTTCCCCTATCCTAACCAAGAACAGTCCTTACACTTCTTCTAATACCTGTCAAAAAACAAATAATTGCATACAGTTATGGAAAATAGAAAATACATGTATATACTCAGAAATCTGCTTTATGATTATTTTCTTTACCCGAATCACCTGCATGGGTTTTACCTTGTATGGACGTGCACTTCATTCTGGATTCTCTTCTCTTTTCAGACTTGGTGGCTACTTACAGCATCAGAACTATAGTGCTTTTTGCTGGTGAAAACAGGCTGTGTACTTGAACAATGGTGTTAGGATACCACTTCCTGAAAGTTACTGGATGCTTAATAAATATCGGAAGAATATAGTTGAAATCCGGTAATTTTTGGGTAAATTTGACTTTTCAAATTTCTTCTTTCCCTTTACCACTTCCCTGCCAGATGGCAGGAACTACATGTCTGAGAGAGAGAGAGAGAGAGAAAGAGAGAGAGAGAGAGAGAGAAATAGAAAAGGAGGGAAAGCGAAAGCGAGAAGTATGTTTTACACACTAAAGAAAGAATATATCTTTTTAAAGATATTACCACAGATATATTTTAATTGCTGATTATAGTTTTTGCTAATTTGCTCACTGCAGACAACACTATTGTCAAGATTTTTCTGGTCATCTGTTACAATACCAGGCACAGCTTTATTAATAAGGTCTTTATGATGACAATAAAAGGATTGCTTGAGAATAATTGAACATACCCCATAGAATAATAATGATGAACTATATAATTAAATTTCTTGTGATTATATAATACAACAAACTACTAACCCGAACAGTGTTTGTCTTCTTTAGGGAATTGAGAAAAACTGTAACCAAATGCAGTTAAAGAAAATGCCGCTATTTTGGTCCTATTTGAATGTTCTTTCTTGTTCCTTGTCACTAACTTACCTCTATCTTATGGTCTTCTTTTTTCAGGCACAGGCACATGGGATGTTATTGTTACTGATACCACCTCACTTTAATTAGACCATCTTCATCAGTGGCCAGGTGCATGTGCTCTGGAGCCTAGTTTCTCAGTTCAAAGACTGGTTTTGTCATTAACAAGCTGTATGACCTTGGGCAAGTTACTTTAGCTGTTTATGCTTCAGTCTTTTCTTCTGCAAAAATAGAGTGATAATAGGACCTACCTCGTAGCGTTGTTGCAAATATTAGAGTTAAGAATCATAATAATCAAACAGTGTCACAAACTGAATGTTCCATGTATTTGAGTTATCTTTCTTATTTATTATGTTTTGAGGTCTTGTCTAATGTACATGTCTGAGTGATGCCTAGACCGGAGATAGAGCATCTTTCATTAAGTGCTTTAGCTTGCTGGGCTGCAGCTGTGTGTTACCCTGGAAGGGTTTTCCCTCAAGCTGTGGTCTGACTGTGCTGCCTGCCCTATCAGTTGTAACTCTGACTTCTCAATCCCTCTTTTGATCTATAAAATAGCAGGAGAAGATTCGTTTCCATTGTGATAGGGCAGTGGGAAGAGTCCAGATATTTTCTAGCTTTTGATGGGGGTAAAAAAAAGCATTCCTTAGTTTTAATTCAATCTGGGGATGCTCCTTTTCTCTATTTACCTCAAAACACAACAAACAAAATTATCCAAACAAAAATACCTATTCACTATATTTCCTAACTAAGCAATTGAAGATTGCTGTCTGACCACTTCATGACCAACTAGGCCAGATCATATTATAATGCATAGAAGATCAGGCCTACTATGGTAAGGTGACACATATATCAAACATTAGATACCGTGATAGGCCATCTCTAATATGGTCTCCAATCATCCTTACTCCACTGTTCATACCATGGTATAATCTCCTCCTTGAGCCTGGTCTGGGCATAGTGAGAGTGAACTGCTTCTAATGAGCAGAATTTGACAAAAGTCAAAGAATTATGGATTATGTTATAATAGACTCTGGCTTCCATCTTGTTCACCCCACTTTCTTTCTTGCTTTCTCTGGTAGAAGCTGGATGCCAAGTTATAAGGAGCCAAAGGAGAGGTCACTGACCAACAGTGAAAAGCTCTCAGTCCTACAGCCTGCAAAAAAGGAGAATCTTGCTAACCAACCACTGACTGAGCTTAAGAGCAATTCCTACTCCAGTTGAATCTTGAAATGGTTATGGGCCTTGCTGACACTTGATTGCAGCTTTGTGAGGGAGTCTGAGCTAGAAAACCTAGGTAAGCCATACTTAACTTCTCGACTCACAGAAACTGTGAGATAGCAAGTGTGTGTTGTTCTATGTCTCTAAATTTTGGATTAATTTGTTACACAGCAATAGATATCTAATACACTTTCATTAGTCAAATTCTTGGGGATTAGGAGGAAAGACAGAAAATATCTTAGTAATAAAGATATTATTATATCTTTATTTATATTTTTATTTATCTTTATTTATTTTTGTATTACTGCACTTAGCAGTAATAAATTTTTAACTAAAAGCTGACCTTAGAAATAGTTTCATGGGCTGGGCGTGGTGGCTCACTCCTGTAATCCCAGTACTTTGGGAGGCCGAGGTGGGTGGATCACCTGAAGTTGGGAGTTTGAGACCAGCCTGACCAACATGGTGAAACCCTGTATCTACTAAAAATACAAAAATTAGCCGGGCGTAGTGGCACATGCCTGTAATTCCAGCTACTCAGGAGGCTGAGGCAGGAGAATCACTTGAGCCCGGGTAATGGAGGTTGCAGTGAGCTGAGATTGTGCCACTGCACTCCAGTATGGCTGACAGAGCAAGACTCTATCTCAAAAAGTGATAATAATAATAATAATAATTGTGATTATTTTAATCTTGACTCAAGTATATAAACTCATTAGTTTGTCTCAGTAATCTTAGCCTAGTAAATGTAATTAGATTTGCATTTATGATTAAAAACCTGGCAAGTCATCATTTAAAGTTAAATTCTTACTTCACCATCATGATCATTGTTACCATTATCATTATCATTACCAAAATAACATAGACTTATTGTGTACCAGGCTCTGTTTCAATTATTTTACCTAATTAATCCTCACAACAGCCCTATGGGGTAGGGACATTATTGTAATCCCCATTTTATGGTAGAAATGCTTGACTTACAATGGGGTTACATCTGATAAACTCATCATAAGTCAAAAATGCATTTAATACTCTGATAATCCCATTGTAAAGTTGAAATATTATAGGTTAAACCATTGTAAGTCCAGATGCCCCTCAACTTACAATGGAGTTATATCCCGCTAAACCCATTGTAAAGTTCGAAATACTGAAAGTCTAACCATTGTAAGTCAAGGAACATTGATATAGGAAACTGAGGCACAGAGAAAGCACAAAACTTGCTTCAGGCACAGTGATAGCCTGTGGTAGAATTAGCACGCAAACTTAGGTCATTAGGCACCAAGTCTGAGGCCCTAACTACTCTGCGATGCTGCCTCTAAGGATTGCTCAGTGTTGAAAAAGGTTGAGGAGGTTTTTTTTTGAGAAGCAGTTTTGCTCTTGTTGCCCAGGCTGGAGTGCAATGGCATAAATTCAGCTTACCGCAACCTCCGCCTCCCAGGTTCAAGCAATTCTCCTGCCTTAGCCTCCCGAGTAGCTGGGATTACAGGCATGCGCCACCACGCCTGGCTAATTTTGTATTTTTAGTAGAGACAGGGTTTCTCCATGTTTGTCAGGCTGGTCTCGAACGCCTGACCTCAGGGGATCTGCCCGCCTCGGCATCCCAAAGTGCTAGGATTACAGGTGTGAGCCACTGCACCCGGCCTTGTTTTGTTTTTGGTAAGCCTTAATATTAGATGGTTTTCTTGTGACTCACCTTTCTCTCTGAAAGGTCAAGAATCGCAAAATATTAAAGTCATTCTTTTCTACGATAAAATGTATCATTAACATCATGGTTCTTTTACTAAGTATTGATCAACACCCTTTCTTCAGTGCCTAGAATTGTGCTTACTTTGACAAAGGAGATCTGTAAGCACTGGCGAATAACAGAATACCTGATAATGAAGATAATGATGATGATGACTATGGTGATTATGACAGTTGCTTTTCATTGACTATGTCCTCTTGTTACATTGTATGTTAAAACTTTCTACAATTTAGGGGCTAGATGCATCTTTTCATCCCAGTTATATATTGTGTGAGAATGTGCAATAAAGTAGTTTCACTGAGGTCAGATCTTGGAGAATTCAGAAAATCAAACTGAAGGAGTTAAATCTTTTTTTAAGTATAGTAGGAAAATAAAGGGAGTTATTATTTATGAAAAAGTCAATAATCTGTATATCACATTATAAAGTAAAATTTTGGACAAATTAGCACACATTTAGTCCACCTAATCATCTACTCTTAACTTCTTCTTAATTTAAAATCAAAATCAGAGCCAAAAACAAATTTACTGCTCATATTATTTCAGCCTCCAGAGGCTTTTACCATGGCTTTCTCAGGAGTACAGTTTATCAATTCTTTCTCACTTTAGAAAGAGTACCCTAGCTCGGGTTGGACATTTTACTCTGAATATTTGTGTGTTTGCATGCTCTGCTTGTGTTAGAAAATTTTGGAATCATTCATAAACATTATTAACCCCATTATGTCTAGGAAATTCAAAAGCAGCAAGAAGGCAGATCATATAAAGTGGCATATTAAATGGGTACACATCAGCTGAATGTGTTTTATGTATGCATGATTCAATGGATTGTCCTTAGTGCTTTGTGAATCTTTATTTAAAATGGAGAACTCTCTGTGGGTTTGCAAAGAAGACCTCAAGACAGCTTTTGATTCATGTTACTCCTCTGATTGTAATAATTTATTATCAATAGTTAACAGTCAAATATGGTTCGATACAGTGTATAAATACACTGTACAATAAAGTTCAGTGAAAGCATTACATTTGATTTAACATGGTATTTCTGTCATTTGACTCATACTGGTTTTCAAAAGCTAGATATACTTTGATTTACATCAACTTGCCATTAACTTTTAACCATATGATTTTACAAAGGCATGACTGACAATCCAAGTTATTTTACTTCTGTATTTTATTTTTAATATTCAATTGTGTTACACCTGTTTACAAAACCTTGAGTACAATTATAACAAAATATGTAGAATTACAAAATCAATAAAAAATTTTTAAAAAATTCTATTTGGAGTTAAAATACAAAACTTGAAATGATAAAAACGAAAACAAAAACACAACAAAAAACGAGCACCACCTTCAGAGGGAGAAGTTAATAATTAGATCAAAGCAGCTACATTGTCTGGAGTATATACCCTGGGGTTCGTAGTTGCCCGCCAGGAAAATTTAGGACAGGGACACACACGAAGTGTTTGAGAGCGGAGGTTTAATAGGCAGAAGAGAAAAGAAAGAGAGACAGCTCTCTCTGTGGAGGGAGGGGTCTCAGAGTGGAAAGGACCAAATGGGTGGTGGATGCACTGAACTTTGTAGTCAGGTTTGAGGAGGTGGTGTCTGATTTACATAGGGATCACGCATTGGTTTGATCAGGTGTGACGTTTACAGAGCTCTGGGAGAAGGCTGGTCCACCCATGCCAATCTTATTTTGCTGATCGGCTTTCCAGTTGATAGGCCATGTTGTCTGCTTCTTACTGTACACGTGGCTCACAAAGAGAAGGAAAGATGGAGCTGCCATCTGGCGGGCGCCTGTAGTCCCAGCTACTCGGGGGGCTGAGGCAGGAGAAAGGCAAGAACCCGGAAGGTGGAGCTTGCAGTGAGCCGAGATCACGCTACTGCACTCTGGCCTGGGAGATAGAGCGAGACTTTTGTCTCAAAAAAAGAAAAAAGAAAGAAAGAAAGAGAGAGAGAGAGAGAGAGAGAGAGAGAGAGAGAGAGAGAGAGAGAGAGAGAGAGAGAGAGAAAGAAAATGTCTAGTCCTTAGTTCCTGCCAGCATTCACCATGCAAGCTCCCAGCTTGCTTGTCTATGTCTGCAGCTCGACTTTATAGGCTGCTCTTTGTTAGAAGATGATTTGTGGCTGCTTTTTATTAAAAACAAAAGCCTTACCGAGGACGTCCATACCCTCACTATTGCGTAAGTGATTTCTTCTTAACTTGTGCATCAATATTAGGGGAACTGACCACATAGCTTATTATGAGCTTCCTGGTGGTCAAAACAAACGCACTCTAGAGGGGTGACTCTATCATCTTTTTATGTTTGTGATCTGAACTTAGAACTTCATGTTTATTTCTGTTGAACTGCATCTTCTTGATTCAGTTCAGAATTCAAGGATACCTGGATATATGATAAAATATTCTCTATTCCCAGCTGATTCTATCAAAATATAGAAAGATAATGCATGTGAATATTACATCAAGCTAATTCTTGATCACCTTGGAAGGAAGAGGTCAAGGCCTTGACAGAAGGAGATACAGCATATGGGAATTTAATTTTAATACTGGGCAAAGGTAAGGCAATCTGGAAGGCTAAGTCCTAGGAGCAGGGAATGGGTGTTACACATCATATATTATTGATCATTCTTTTACTCAGTATTGATCAACACTCTTTCTTTCTCCAGTGCCTAGAATTGTGCTTACTTTGACAAAAGAGATCAATAGGCACTGGGGAATAATAGGCAAAATAGATCAATAAGCTCTGGGGAATAAATACCAGATCATGAAGATAGTGATGATGACCCTTGATTACAACAACTGCTTTTCATTGACTCTGTCCTCTTGTAACGCTGTATGTTTAATGTATCTTGCTTGCACAGATAGCAGTGAAGACAGCTAAAAAGGCAGAGGAGAATGGCACGTTATGTGGAAAAAACTTTAATATTCAGATGGCTCATTATTACACTCTAGTTTTTCACTTGGTTTAAATTGCTACTGAGAAAAAACAAAAGATGGGTTGAATCTGTTGGCTTGGATGATTCATGAATATTTCCTCACCGAATCCACTTTGGGAGCTGAATTGCCTAATTCTGTTAATGTTATGGAGAATCAGAACAAACACTATCTGATGTTTTATCTTTCAAGCTTCTGAGATATATTCTTAATCCTGCTATGTCACCACTAATTCCTAATCACCAGGCATTACAAAGTTGATGTAAATTTCGTGTTGTAACTCATTCATTACCCTTATGGCTGGTCGTGACAGATGTCATTAGTTTAATGATTATGGTTATCCATTAATATCCATAGTTATCTATGATGATCACCTACTGAGGTTGGAAGGATCATTGCTTAATACATTAAATTAGGCAAAAATGTCATGGCTGAGCACACAATATCACCCATTATTTTTGAAGATGAGTAAAACAAATGTTTCTCAATAAAACAGCAATGTAGATATTTTGGACTTTTAACTTTTTGAAGAAATCTTAAACAATGGCATAAAATGGGAGTCTCCTAAGCTCAGATGTTGGCCATTATGACCAAATGAAAGCTCCCCTGGCATCCATCATGTTTTACCATAGAAGCAGTTTTACAACCATGATGCATTATGTCTGTGGATCCACAGTATGGAATCATGTTTCCAGGTCCAGCTTAACTACCACGCACTTACATTCCAAAACCTTTTCAAGAGGTGATCTGTATTTTTGTTGTCCTACTAAAACTTTTCCCCAAACATTTTTTTTTTGCAATTTATCATATTTTTAAATTATTAAGCCCTTTAAAAAACTGTATCCATTCAATTCCCATAAAAAATCATAAGGTAGTTATCTTTTTTCCTTCTGCATCTTTCTTGGGAATTTGTCAGTCATTTCCTGATGTCATTTACTGGATGCTTGTTGGATGTTTGCTATGTGAAAAATAGCTCCTGATATTAGCAATTCCTGCCATGTGCAGATTATATCCCTGCACAGCCTGGCACTAATTTCTCCCATTGCATTTTAATTTTTCAACCTTTGGAATTACAGACTGATTTCTACTCCTCATGTGTCGATAGGAAGTTGAAATGAGATAGACTATTTTGCTTGTCTATTGAAAACGGATGACTGCAAAGAATTTATTGGTATTATTCTCAAATATCTGCATAGACCCAGAGCTCAGGTTTGCTAAAATTAAATTAACTTTATTAGAATATTCACTAAAATTCAATGTGCCTTTTGAATTCATTTATTCACTGATTTATTTAAACATTTGCTCGTTTGTTCATTAACTATTCATTTAACAAGAATTTATTGAATTCCTACCATGTACCTGTAGAAGAAGTATGGAGTTAAATAAGATCAGTACATATTTTAAAAAGTTTTAGTTCCTCTGGGTTAATCACAGCCTGTCAGAGGAAGCAGTTATATGGACAGAAAACTATAATATATTGTGACATGTACTATCATAGAAATTAGTCAGTGACTGAGAATACACAGACCACAAAAAAAGATTAAGCATGAGAACTATGAAGAAAGATTTCAGAAAAGTGGTGTCATTTATTTTGAATGTTGGTGAATGAGTGAGTTTCTTAGAGAGAAACAATTATGAAGAATATCATATTCAGGAAAATAAATAAAAAGTATAGTTGTTTAGCTACAGGGCACATCTATCAGAGAGAAAAGGCTCCAAGTACAGCTTAGAAAGGAGGCTGAGACCAGGTAAGTAAGGATCTTACAAGCTCTGTTAGATATCTTAAAGATGATTCCGTAAACCCTTCATCTTTAAAGTAGAGTACTTGACCTAAAAAATATTTTGTTCCACACACGAGTTCATTGATTATCTAGGTACAAACTATTGAGGTATTGTAGAGGTTTAAGAAGATATATGTGTGGAGAATAAATAGAATATACACACATATATATAATATATACATGTATATTACATATAATATGTAATATTAAATAAATATATAATAGTTATGTAATATAATGTCATATAAATATATAATATTCATATATTATATAAAAGTATATTTATATATAATATAAATATATGTATAATATATAATATGTATATATAATATATAATATGTATAATATATATAATATAAATATATAATATATAATATAAATATATGTAACATGTAATATAATATATAATATACATAATAAGAAATATGAATATAATATAAATAGATAACATATAAATATATTTTTGTATAATTTTATATGTTTATATATTTTTATATATGTAAATATATTTTTACATATACAATATTTTATATATGTAAATATATTATAAAATATATAATTTGTATATGTTATATATTTGTATATAATAAAAATATATAAAATTATATATTATAAAATAGTTATATGTATTATAATATATATTTATTTACATTTAATATTTATATATTATATTTATTTTCTATATATTTATATTTTTCTATATTTATATAATACATAATATACACAGATATATCTTCTTAAAAAATATATGTATCATATTTTATCTTCATATAAAGTATTGTGTGTGTGTATCTATTTGTGTGTATATAGCACTATGTGTATATACACACACATGCACAAACACATATAAAAATACATATAAAAAACACATATGAAATGCAATACAAGCATTTTCAACAGTTTTCTATCTAGCAAAATTTTTGAAAGAGAAAGCCAAAGTATGCCACTTCATAGTAAAGAAGATGCTTTAAATGTAAGAGAAAAATCACTTTTTCAACATGGAAAAGACAAAAATAATTGGAAATATTTATTGTTATTTGACTTTTGCCTCTAAAAACAATATAGATCTATAAACTATACATTCTTCCAGAGTTCTCCTCACAAAGAATTTTGGAATATAATTTTCAATCTGTATAAAAATAAAAGTTATAAACTTTCAATTCGTTTTCAAGAATAATTGTTTGTATAATGATAAGGTCGATTTGCTTGTTGAATTTGCTTATACACATCTTTGCATAATTGGTGAATAAGATTACAGAATACAGTTCATGACGTGAACCAATGACCAAATTTTTCATTTAGATTAATTTTTAATGAGAGGCACATTTTCAAATATATAGTTATTAAAATAAAGTATTATAATGTACTGGACTTAGAAACATACGTCAATTTAAAGTAATCTAAAGGGTTACATGAAAATTTTCTGGAATTAAATAACCATATTTAATCATATAGTTCTATTATATATTTGAATTGTATTCTAACTTTTTGGCTACTTCATTAATTCATTAAGATTTAATTCCCAAACCATAAAATTCACCCACTTCAAGTGTGTAATTTAGTGGTTTTTAGCATATTCAGAGTGGTACTACCATCACCACTATCTAATTTTATTTCATTTACTTATTTTATTAATTTTAATTTTGTAAAATAATTTTTGGAGTACGAAGTAGGTGTATATATTAATGGGTTACATGAGAATTTTTGATATAGGCATGCAATGTGAAATAAACATATCATGGAGAATGGGGTATCTGTCACCTCAAACATTTCTCTTTTGAGTTACAAACAATCCAATTACACTCTTTAAGTTATTTTAAAATGTACAATTAAGTTATTATTGATTATAGTCACCCTATTGTGCTATCAAATAGTAGGTTGTATTTGTTCTTTGTAATTATTATTATTTTTGTACCCATTAACCATTTCTACCTGCCCTCTCATCCCTCCACTACACTTGCCAGCCTCTGGTAATCATCCTTTTACTGTCTGTCCATGAGTTCAATTGTTTTGATTTTTAAGTCTCACAAATAAGTGAGAACATGTGATATTTGTCTTTCTGTGCCTGGCTTATTTCACTTAACATAATGATATCCATCTCCGTTCATGTTGTTGCAAATGACTGGATCTCACTCCTTTTTACAGCTGAATAGTATTCCATTGTGTATATATACCACAATTTTCTTCATTCTTTCATCTGTTGGTGAACACTCTGGTTGCCTTCAAATCTTAGCTATTGTACACAGTGCTGCATATAATATAGTAGTTCAGGTAGCTCTTCAATATACTGATTTCCTTTCATGTGGGTATATATCCAGTAGTGGATTGTTGGATCCCATGGTGGCTCAATTTTTTTTTTTTTTAATTATACTTTAAGTTCTACGGTACATGTGCACAACGTGCCGGTTTGTTACATACGTATACATGTGCCATGTTGGTGTGCTGCACCCATTAACTTGTCATTTACATTACGTATATCTCCTAATGCTATCCCTCTCCCCTCCCCCACCTCATAACAGGCCCTGGTGTGTGATGTTCCCCTTCCTGTGTCCAAGTGTTCTCATTGTTCAATTCCCACCCATGAGTGAGAACATGCAGTGTTTGTTTTTCTTTGTGATAGTTTGCCAAGAGTGATGGCTTCCAGCTTCATCCATGTCCCTACAAAGACATGAACTCATCCTTTTTTATGGCTGCATAGTATTCCATGGTATATATGTGCCACATTTTCTTAATCCAGTCTATCACTGATGGACATTTGGGTTAGTTCCAAGTCTTTGCTATTGTGAATAGTGCCACAATAAAGATACATGTGCATGTGTCTTTATAGCAGCATGATTTATTATCCTTTGGGTATGTACCCAGTAATGGGATGGCTGGGTCAAATGGTATTTCTAGTTCTAGATCCTTGAGGAATCACCACACTGTCTTTCACAATGGTTGAACTACTTTACAGTCCCCCCAACAGTGCAAAAGTGTTCCTATTTCTCCACATCCTCTCCAGTACCTGTTGTTTCCTGACTTTTAATGATCGTCGTTCTAAGTGGTGTGAGATGGTATCTCATTGTGGTTTTGATTTGCATTTCTCTGATGGCCAGTGATGATGACCATTTTTTCATGTGTTTGCTGGCTGCATAAATGTCTTCTCTGGAGAAGTGTCTGTAGATATCCTTCGCCTACTTTTTGATGGGATTGTTTGTTTTTTTCTTGTAAATTTGTTTAAGTTCTTTGTAGATTCTGGATATTAGCCCTTTGTCAGATGGGTAGATTGAAAAAATTTTCTCCCATTCTGTAGGTTGCCTGTTCACTCTCATGGTAGTTTCTTTTGCTGTGCAGAAGCTCTTTAGTTTAATTAGATCCCATTTGTCAATTTTGGCTTTTGTTGCCATTGCTTTTGGTGTTTTAGCCATGAAGTACTTGCCCATGCCTAGGTCCTGAATGGTATTGCCTAGGTTTTCTTCTAGGGCTTTTATAGTTTTAGGTCTTTTATGGTTTTAGGTCTAACATTTAAGTCTTTAATCCATCTTGAATTAATTTTTGTATAAGGTGTAAGGAAGGGATCCAGTTTCAGCTTTCTACATATGACTAACCAGTTTTTCCAGCACTATTTATTAAATAGAGAATCCTTTCCCCATTTCTTATTTTTGTAAGGTTTGTCAAAGATCAGATGGTTGTAGATGTGTGGTATTATTTCTGAGGGCTCTGTTCTGTTCCATTGGTCTGTATCTCTGTTTTGGTACTAGTACCATGTGCTGTTTTAGTTACTGTATGGCCTTGTAATATAGTTTGAAGTTAGGTAGCGTGATGCCTCCAGCTTTGTTCTTTTGGCTTAGGATTGACTTGGCAATGTGAGCTCTTTTTTGGTTCCTTATGAACTTCAAAGTAGTTTTGTTCAGTTCTGTGAAGAAAGTCATTGGTAGCTTGATGGGGATGGCATTGAATCTATAAATTACCTTGGGCAGTATGCCATTTTCACAATATTCATTCTTCCTATCCAGAGCATGGAATGTTCTTCCATTTGTTTGTGTCCTCTTTTATTTCGTTGAGCAGTGGTTTGTAGTTCTCCTTGAAGAGGTCCTTTACATCCCTTGTAAGTTGGATTCCTAGGTATTTTATTCTCTTTGAAGCAATTGTGAATGGAAGTTCACTCATGATTTGACTCTCTGTCTGTTATTGGTGTATAAGAATGCTTGTGATTTTTGCACATTGATTTTGTATCCTGAGACTTTGCTGATGTTGCTTATCAGCTTGAGGAGGTTTTCAGCTGAGACAATGGGATTTTCTAAATATACAATCATGTCATCTGCAAACAGGGACAATTTGACTTCCTCTTTTTCTAATTGAATACCCTTTCTTTCTCCTGCCTGATTTCCTGGCTGGGAACTTAACACTGTGTTGAATTGGATTGGTGAGAGAGGGCATCCCTGTCTTGTGCCAGTTTTCAAGGGAATGCTTCCAGTTTTGCCCATTCAGTATGATATTGGCTGTGGGTTTTGTCATAAATAGCTCTTATTATTTTGAGACACGTTCGTAATGCGAATTTATTGGCGTTTTTAGCATGAAGGGGCTGTTGAATTTTGTTAAGGCCTTTTCTGAATCTATTGAGATAATCATGTGGTTTTGTCTTTTGGTTCTGTTTATATGTTGGATTACGTTTATTGATTTCGTATGTTGAACCAGCCTTGCATCTGGGATGAAGCCCACTTGATCATGGTGGATAAGCTTTTTGATGTGCTGCTGGATTCGGTTTGCCAGTATTTTATTGAGGATTTTTGCATCGATGTTCATCAGGGATATTGGTCTAAAACTCTCTTTTTGTGTTGGTAGTTCAACTTTTCAGTTTTTTGAGGAACCTTCAAATTGTCCTCCACAGTGGTTGTACTAATTTACATTTCCAACAACAGTGTACAAAGGTGCCCTTTTCTCCATATCCTCGCCAGCCTGTGTTATTGCCTGTCTTTTGGATATGAGCCATTTTAACTGGGGTGAGATGATATCTCATTGTAGTTTCAATTTCCATTTATCTGATAATCCATGATATTGAGCACCTTTTCATATGCCTGTTTGCTATTTGTATGTCTTTTGAGAAATGTCTATTCAAATATTTGCCCATTTCTTGATCGGATTGTTAGATTTTTTTCCTATAGAATTTGAATTTCTTATATATTCTGGTTGTTAATTTCTTCTTAGATGGGTAGTTTGCAAATATTTTCTGCTATTTTTGGGTTATCTCTTCAATTTGTTGATTGAATCCTTTGCAGAAGCTTTTCAACTTGATATGATCTCTCGTATATTCTATTATTAAAAAGCTTTTTTAGTGTTAATAAGGAAATCATTTAAAATATTTATTTTATCTTTTAATTGTTTTAAAATGTTGATTTTAATGTCATATAGTGTTATAAATGTATTACATATGTAAAATGAGATAATCCTATATTACAAATTATTTAAATTTTGTAAACCAATAGAAGTATACATTTTTGGTGTGCCTGGTAATGTTATTTCATAAACAAGCCTGTGTAATTAAAAACATTTGGATTCTGCTGCTCTGGACAAGAGAAGTCACCTGCATTTTCTATGCAGGACTTGGTGCTAACTTAGATAAATCCTAATTTTTTATACATGATATACTGTATCTGTTGGTCCACAAATTACCTCTCCTTTTTTTTAAAAAAAAATGTTTTTTAAGATATATTGTTAGATATTTTTAAAAAGTAAGAAATATCTATAGACCCACCATTCTGAACAAAAGCTAGGAACTTGACAATAGCCTGCCTTGAATCCTGTGCTTCCATGGGCATATTTCCTGTATCCCCATATCCATAGGGGTCACACATCCTGAATCCTATGTTTGTCCCTTCTTGCTTTCCTTTTAAATGAGATTTTATTGTTTAGTTATATTTTCATTTTCAACTAGAAATATTTTTAAATTTTATTCATTTCACACTTTAGAGAGAGGATATCATATTTATGGTCCACTTGGGGATTTTGCTTTCCCCCTTAACATTGTCTTATGAAGGTCCATATCATTGCATGTTGCTGTAGTTCATTTGTTTTGACTCCTAGAACATATTGCATTGTTTGATATGCCACAGCTTATTCGCCTACACTCCCACTGAAAGGCATTTTTGCAACTTCAAGTTTTCTGTATTTTGATCAGTAGCTCTAAAGACATTAGCATGGATGTCTCCTGATAAACTAAGTAAACATTTCTCTTGCATAGATAATGCTGGGTTATAATGTAGGTAAAGAATTAATTTAAGAAGGTGTTCACCCAATTTTTTTCTGTTGATCTATCAGGGTTTTTCCCATTTTATCTTGACACTTGAAGCATTTTTAAGAAAAATTTCCTTGTTATCTCATGCCTAAACAAAAATTCTGGAGACAACATTATACTGAAACAAAACAAATCATATGATGGCAAACGGCTTAATAATCTCTGCCTCTATCTCTACACTTTCTCCCCAAGGCAAACATAACCACAGTCTTGTATGAAGATTCATGCCATAATATTTAACTTTTCTCCAGTGACACACTTCCCTATGGGCATTAAATGGCAACATGTAGAAGAATTTTCAAAAATTCTCTTTACTGAAAATTTCTTTGCAATAATCTTGGAAAAGAACTGTGGCTCCCTTAACCCACAACCTACCGCTGCATGCCATTTCTTGCTTCTCTTTTGCTCTGGCCCAGAATGCTGGAGATATCCTTGGGCTCATATACAGTTTATCTGCAAATTTGGTTGGTTCTTCCATCAAAATATATCTCCAATCATGGCACTTCACAGCCCTCCGTTGCTGCCACTCAGCTCCAAGTTGGTATCATCTCCCACTACAGTAGTATGATAGAGGTATCTCTTCTTCTATGCTTGTGTCCTACAGACTCTTCTCACATAGGAAAAATAATCCTTTACACACATGAATTTCATTACTTCTCTTCTGAAAATACCTCAATGGGTTCTCAATGAGTTACCATAAAATTCCAACCCCTTATCATGGGCTTACAAAGACCCAGCTTGCTGCAGCCTTTAACTAACTCTGATTGCATCCCCTATCACTCCATTCTGGCTTCCTCCTCTCCTGTCTCAGTGGCTTCTTTAGTTTACCTGAAATGAGTCAACAATGACTCTGCCTCAGCACATGTGAGTTTCTCTTTACTCTGAACATCCTTTCTCCAAATATTGACATAGAGAGCATTTTTTCCACATATTAGCATACCTGCCTCACTTTAAGAATGTTACTATTCAAATGTCATCTCCTGATGCCTTACCTTACCATTCTTTCAGAAATTAACCTCTTCATTATCACATTACCTCATTTTAATTTTCATCAAAAAATCTATCACTCTCAGACAGATCTCATAAATACATTTGCTTATCTGTTAACTGTAATTCTCCCTGACTACAGTCTAAAATCTCTGGGGCACAGATTGGTTCTGTCTTGCTCAGTATAGGATGTCCAGCACCTATTAGAGTATAAACCATGGTACTACATTAAAAAAAAAGTCTTGAATGAATCCATAAGTCTATCTGTTTCATCTAGAACTTCCAGAACTTTCTAAGTAATTTTCTCTATACTTCATGTTTTCTTTCTTAAGATTTTAACTAATAATTCAACAAAACAAGTTTCTGCCAAGATATTGCTTTTTAAAATCTGCTTTTCAGTGTTGGGCTTCTGTGAAAAAGTTCTGTGCATAATTTCATTTTTATAAAGTATTCTGCTGAAAAAATTAATTATCACTGTCATATATAATCCTCTCAGTAACACAGCTAGGATTGTACTATATGCCGGTATTATTGATCATGATATTAGACCTCAAAAGCTTTAAGTAATTTGTCCAAATCACATAGATCTTAAATGCTGTGACTCAAATGGGAGTCATTTTTGCTTCACTGTAAAGCTCGTGGTTTACCCAAATATCCTAGAGTCTTTAGGTCCTCATTATACTGAAGGTAAGTGCATTGAATGTAAGATGTGATACAGCACCAGAGATAAATTAAGTATGTTTATATACAGAGATTATACCATTATTTTCAAATAATTTCTCAAAGAGCTATGTTTAAATTGTTAAAATAGAGGGACATGGGAAATACATTGACGGATGTTGTATAAGAGGCTCTGTTTTATATTAACAGACATCACATAATATTTGTCTGGAAGGCAGAATGGTCATTGGATACCTGGATTTCTTTCCTGATACTTTAGCACTCTGAATGTCAATCTACATGCCATGCCAAGAACATTTCTCTGTAAATGACTAAGAGAATGGGATATCCATGATCCTGCTGCCAGAGGTGACTCAGTTGCACCATTTGATGCTGGCTGCTGTTCACACAACCTTACTGTATGAACAGAAAGATGGGGGAAGGGAGGATTGATACATGGCGATAGGAAGAGCTACATCTTATTTGATTAGGTATTGCCATGTTTTTCCCTAAATAATGAATGTGAGAATATTTTCAGCCAGTAAAAAGAACAGCAAAAATAATAAATGCCCATAAAACAAAATTCAAATCCCTTAATGTAAAAGTTGTGTATAAAATTAACCTGTAGACAACAGATAAAAGCCAACAACACCACTGTGTATTATCACAAAACTACTTAATTGCATGAAGATAACAATCAGGGAAAATAAATTTGAGGAAGTGCAATTAAGACTAACTTTAAACAAATTGAATTTTATTTCCTTGTTCTAATTAAAAACAAGCAAATAAAAAATAAACAGCTGTTGCAATTACTTGGCTTCAGTTAAAAATATATATATTTGGACTTCTTTTCTTTCATTTATACTTGACATATTTACCTTTCAAGGAAAGCTGACCAAATGTGGAGAGTCAGAACTGTTCTGTAGAGTGTCAGCAAAGTGCACTAGTAATTAAGACACCAAACACAAATTAGTAAACTTTGAAGCTCAGCCAAGATCTGACTATGAGGAAAAATGCAATTATAAACAAAACCAAGAAACTTTATTATGAAATATAAATATTTTAACTGTCATTAAGGACCTTAAGAAATAAAGAAACCTCCAAAGAATTTGTTCTGACATTCTTTTTAGATTCTTAAAGTATTATTTTGTTTCTCAGATATGCATTTTTTGTTTGAATGTTCTTTTTATGTGGTATAATATAACAGCTTTACACAACCTAAATCACAATAGTTCCCCCCATTTAATTCTGTAAGGTTAGCTTGAGGGTAAGGTCTTAGTGTTCTCTGAGTCATGCCAGACTGGAAACATTTGGAACTCAAGATGGGATACACCCACATATGAATGACGAGGTCAGTAGAAACGTTCAAGTACAAGCAGTTTACTTGTTTGTCTAAGAGAAATACCAGTAAGATGGCACAATTGGCATCTAAGAAGATAGAGATCATTGTCAAGTATGTATGGTGGTGGGACTCTCAGCTTTGTCAGAAAATTGGTAAGAGCAAGGTGAGAGATGGAAGGAGGAGGGGAGAGAGAGAGAGAGAGAAAGAGAGAAAAATGTGTCACAGAGAATCTTTTTTACAAAATCAAGGGCTCCTACACTAATAAACAAGCTTTTTACATCACAATTGACATAGTGAGCAATTATCTGGGCATCTGGGTTGTTTGAATCTAAATGTAGTGGTTGTCAAAGTTTGGTGCATATTGGAATCTGAATTCTTTAAAAAATTCTAATGCTTGGCTTCTACTTCCAGATATTCTGATGTCATTGGCATGGGATAAGGGATAGGCATTGGGGTTCTGAAAGCTGCCCAGGAGAGTCAGAATATTATGCAGTAAAGTTTGAAGAAACATGGGGTAAAGGTCAGGATTCACTCCAGAGATTCAATGCAGGGTTGATAGGTAGAAGGTAGAGATTTATGTCTTTATCCATTTTGTGTTAAATTTTTATAATGACTTTGGGCAAGAGATAGGAGTCTAGTGTCATTCTTCTGCAAATGGATGTCCAGTTTTCCCGGTACCATTCATTGAAAATTGTCTTTCTCCCGGTGTATATTCTTGACACCATTGTCGAAAATGAGCCTACTATAGGTGTGTGCATTTGTTTCTGGATTCTCTATTCTATTCCATTGGTCTACGAATCTGTTTTTAGAACAGTAATGTGCTGTTTGCTTACTATAGCTCTTTTTTTGCTTAGGATGATTTCAACTATTCTGGGTCTTTTGTGATTCCATATAAATTTTAGGATTTTTTTTAATATTTCTGTGAAGGATGGCACTGCTATTTTCATAGAGATTGCATTGAATCTGGAGATTGCTTTGGGAAGTGTGAAAATTTTAACAATATTGTTTTTTTTCAATCCATAAACATAAAATATCTTTCCATATTTTGGTGTCTTTAATTTTTTTCATTGGTGTATCATAGTTTTCATTGTAGAGATCTTTCACTTCTTTGGTTAAGTTCATTCTTATATATTTAATTTTTATTTGTGGCTACTATAAATGGAATTACTTTCTTAATTCCTTTTTCATATTATTCACTGGTAGTATATAGAAATGCTACTATTTGTATGTTGTACAACTATACTGAATTTGTTTATATATTCTAATAGTTTTTTGGTGTAATCTTTAGGTTTTTCTAAATATAAGATCATATTATCTGCAAACAAGAATGATTTGACTTCTTCCTTTCCAAATTGTATAACTTTTATTTCTTTTTCTTGTCTGATTGCTCTAGCCAGGACATCCAGAACCATGTTGAATAACAATGTTGAAAGTGGACATGCTTGTTGTGTTCCAGATCTTACAGGAAAGGTTTTTAGTTTTTCCTCATTCAGCATGATACTAGCTATGGGTCTATCATATATGGCTTTTAGTATGTTGATGTATGTTTCTTGTATACTCAGTGTTTTTCTGGGCCTTTTATCATGAATGAATGTTGAATTTTATCAAATGCTTCTTCAGCATCAATTGAAGTGGTCATGTGGTTTTTGTCCTTCATTCTGTTCATATGGTGTATCACATTTGTTGATTCACATATGTTGAACTATCCCTGGATCCCAGTGATAAATCCCACTTGGTATAATGAATGATCTTTCTAATGGATTGTTGAATTTGGTTTGCTGGCAGTTTGTGAAAGATTTTCATGCCAGTATTCATCAGAGATACTGGCTTGTAGTTTTCTTTTGTTGGTGTGTATTTGTCTGGTTTTGGTATCAGAGAAATATAATACTGGCCTTGTAGAATGAGTGTGGAGGTGTTTCCTCCTTCTCTGTGTTTCAGAATACTTTGCATAGGATTGGTATTTGTTCTTCTTTAAATATTTAGTGGGATTCTGCAGTGAAGCCATCAGGCCCCAGGCTTTTGCTTACTGGGAGAATTTGAATTACAGCTTTTTTCTTGTTACTTATTATTTGTCTTGTCTAGGTTTTGGACTTCTTCATGGTTCAATATTTATAGGTTGCATTTGTCTAGGAATTTGTCCATTTCAGCTGTATTTTCCAATTTATTGGCATATAGTTGCTCATAGTAGCCACTGATGATCCTTTGCATTTCTGTAGTATCAGTTGTAATGTCTCCTTTTTCATCTCCTATTTTACTTAGATTCTTCTCCTTTTTTTCCTTTGTTAGTCTTGCTAAAGTTTGGTCAATTTTTTTTTTTTTATCGTTTCAAAAAACCAACTTTTTAATTGATCGTTACTATTGTTTTCTTCATTTCGAATTCACTAATTTCTGCCTGGGCATGGGGGCTCATACCTGTAATCCTAGCACTTTGGGAGGCCAAGGTGGGCAGATCACCTGAGGTCAGGAGTTTAAGACCAGCCTGGCCAACATGATGAAACCCCATGTCTTCTAATAATAAAAAAATCAGCCAGGCATGGTGGCAAGAACCTGTAACCCCAGCTACTTGGGTGGCTGAGGCAGAAGAATGGCTTGAACCAGGGAGGTGGAGGTTCAGTGAGCCAAGATCATGCCACTGCACTCTAGCCTAGGTGACAGAGCAAGACTCTGTCTCAAAAAGCAAAACAAAACAAAACAAATTCACTTATTTCTGCTCTAACTTTATTATTTGTTTTCTTCTACTAATTTTGGGGTAGGCTTGTTCTTGCTTTTCTAATTTTGTAAGATACATCATTAGTTTATTTTAAGTTTTTCTTCTTTTTTGATGTAGGCACTTATAGCTATAAGCTTCCCTCTTAGTACTGCTTTTGCTGTATTTTGTATGTTTTACTATGTTGTGTTTCCATTATAATTTGTTTCAAGAAATTATTCATTCTCTGTCTTACTTTCTTCATTGATGGACTTTTTATTTAGGAGCATACTGTTTAATTTCTGTGTATTTGTATAGTTTTCAAAATTCTTCTTTTTGCTGACTTATAGGTTTATTCTATTATGGTCAGAGAAGATGCTTGATATTATTTCAATTTTTTTAAATATTCAAAAACTTGTTTTTGGGAACCAACATTGGGTCTATCCTTAAGAATGATCCATGTGCTGAGAAGAACAATGTGTATTCTATACTGTTTGGATGAAATATATTTATTATGTCCATTTGGTCCATAGTGCAAATTATGGGAGATCTTCCCTCTAGGAGATATTTCCAGTGCTGAAAGTAGTATGTTGACATCCCCAGCTATTATTGTATTGGAGTCTATCTCTTTCTTTAGCTGAGATAGTATTGGCTTTATATGTTTAGGTGCTTCAGTATTGGGTGCATATATATTTATGATCATTATATCCTGTTGCTGGATTGACTCCTTTATCATTATATGATAACCTTCTTTGTCTCTTTTTATAGATTTGTCTTGAAATCTATTTTGTCCGATGTAAACCAAGCTACTCCTGTTCTTTTCTGGTTTCCATTTGCATGGAATATCTTTTTTCCATCCTTTTATTTTCAGTCTGTGTGTATTTTTATAGATGAAGTGTGTTGCTTACAGGCAAGAGACCACTGGGTGTTGTTATCCATCCAGATTCTATATGTCTTTTGATTGTAGAATTTTCATCTAATTTACGTTCAATTTTATCATTGATAAGTGAGGACTTATTCCTGCCATTTTGTTATCTGTTTTCTAGCTGTTTTGAGATCTTCTCTTCCTTCTTTCCTTCTTTTCTGTCTTCCTTTTAGTAAAGGTAATCTTCTCTGGTGGTATGTTTTAATTTCTTGCTTTTCATTTCTTTGTATCCATTGTATTTTTTTATTTGAGGTTACTATGAGGTTTGCAAATAGTTTTCTATAACTCACTACTTTAAACTGATGACAACTTAACACTGACTGCATAAACAAACATGCAAAAGAAACTCATAAAAACGCTACACTTTAACTTCATCCTCCCACTTTTTAACTTTTGTTGTTTCTCTTTATTTCTTATTGTACTATGTCTTGAAAAATATTCATAGTTATTATTTTTGATTGGTTCATTATTTAGTCTTTCTAGTTAAGAATAGTTTATACAACATAAATATGGTGTTAATAATATTCTGTGTTTTTCTGTGTGCTTACTATTACCACTGAGTTTGTACTTTGAGATGTCTTCTTTCTGCTTATTAAAATTCTTTTCTTTCAGATGGAAGTACTCCCTTTAGCATTTCTTGTAGGACAGGTCTGATGTTAATGAAATCCCTTAGCTTTTGTTTGTCTCAAAAGGTGTTTATTTCTCTTCCACGCTTGAACGATGCTTTGTCCAGATATATTATTCTAGGGTAAAAGTTTTTTATCCATCAGTAATTTAAATATGGAACGTCCTGGCCTCTAAGTTTTCCACTGAAAAGTCTGCTGCCAGACATATTGGAGCTTCATTGTATGCTATTTATTTCTTTTCTCTGGCTTTTGGGATTCTTTATTGTTAACCTTTGGGAGTTTGATTGCTAGATGCCTTGAGATAGTCTTTGGGTTAATCTGCTTGGTGTTCTATAGCCTTCTTGTACTTGAATGTTGATATCTTTCTTTAGGTTTGAGAAGTTCTGTGAACATCTCTTTGAATAAGCTTTCTATCCCTATCTCTTTCTCTGTCTTCTGTTTAAGGACAGTCATGCTTAGATTTGAACTTTTGAGTCTATTCTCTAGATCCTGTAGGTGTGCTGCATTGCTTTTTATTCTTTTTTCTTGTGTCTCCTCCGATGGCATATTTTCACATATCCTGTTATTAAGCTCACTAATTCTTGCTTCTGCTTGATCAGTTCTGCTATGAAAAGACTCTGATGCATTCTTCTGCATGTCAGTTGCATTTTTCAACTCTAGAATTTCTACTTGATTGTTTTTAATTATGATAATCTTTGTTAAAATATCTGATACAATTTTGAATTTATTCTGTTTTATTTTGAATTTTTTGAGTTTTCTCAACACAACTATTTCGAATTCTGAGTCTGAAAGGTCGTGTATCTCTGTTTCCCCAGGATTGGTAGCTGGTGACTTATTTAGTTCATTTGTTGAGGTCATGTTATTCTGATGATTTTGCTGCTTGTAGATGTTCATCAGTTTCTGGGCATTGAAGAGTCAGGTATTTATTGTAGTCATCATAGTCTGGGCTTGTTTGTGCCTGTGCTTCTTGAAAAGGCTTTCCAGATATTAAATGGGACTTGGGCCCCAAGACCAATAAGATTATTTTTGCAGACTTGCAGAGTTACTGCTTTGGTGGTCTTCAATATGATCCAGATAAATTCTCTGGATTATCGGGCAGAGACTCTTCTTTCCGTCTACTTTCTCCCAAACAGCATCTCTTTCTCTGAACTGAGCCACATGGAACTGGGCATGCAAGCACCCCTTTGGCCACCACCACTGTGACTACTCTGGGTTTAACCTGAAGCTGGCACACCACTGGATCTTGCCCAAGGCCAGCTCTAACCACTACCAGGCTACCACCTTTGTTTACTCAAGACCCTAGGGCTCTACAAACAGCAAGTCATAAAACTAGTCAGGTTTGTGTCCTTCCCCCAAGACAGGTCTAAAGATACTGTCTGCAAGCCAGTGATTGGAATTTAAAAAACCTTAGAAATTTATTTGTCTCTTATGTCTTTCTACTGCAGCTAAACTGGCACTCAAACCACAACAGAAAGTCCTTCCCATCCTTCCCTCCTCTTGCCACAGGCAGAGGAACCTCTCTCTGTGGTCACCACTATCACTGGCCCATGGGGGATTCTGCCAAACCACCACTGACGTTCACGTAAATCCCAAGGCTCTTCAGTCAGCTTATGATGAATTTGCCAGTTCTGGGACTCACTTGTCGGGACAGTGGGCTCCCTTCTGGTCCAAGGCGGGTCCAGAAATGCTGTCCAAGGGGCTAGGCCTGGACTTCGGACCTCAGTGGGCTGCTTGTTGCTCTGTTCCACTGTGGTTAAGCTGGTACCCAAGGGTACAAGACAAAGTCTCCTTTACTTTTCCCTCTGCTTTTCTCAAACAGAAGGAGTCTTTCACTGTAACAAACACAGCTGGGAATGTACTGGGTCATACCTGTGGGCAGCTCATCTCAAAGCCCATGGTGTACTACTTTGGTAACACTGCTGGTTATTCAGGGCCAAAGGGCTCTTTAGTCAGCAGGTGATGAATCCTGCCAGGAATGAGTCCTTCCCTTCAGGCAGCGGATTCCCTTCTGTACCAGGGTGTGTCTAGAAATGTCATCCATGAGCTAGGGCCTAGTATGGGAGCATCATGACTGTGCCTCTTGCACTGTTAGCTGTGGCTGAGCTGGTATTCAAGAGGTGAGACAGAGTCCTCTCTTTACTTTTAGCTCCCCTCTCCTTAAACAGAAAGAAGTCACTTTCATTGCAGTGAGCTGCACCATCTGGGTCTCGGCGAGGAGTAACACAAGCATTCCCTTAGCCACCCTGACTGGTATCTCCATAGGTCAGATGGCATTTAGGAGTTGCCTAGGAATTTGCAGTTTTTGTGTCCTAGACTGCCTTTCAAATTTACCACAACATCAAAGCACTTTGGCCTTTAATGGTGAGGCTTGCCGAGAATCTGAAGTTCCCACCCCTGGGATGGATGATTTCCCTGTGGCTAGGCCTGGTCCAAATGCTCACTTCATGTGTGGCTGCTGGCTGAGCCCAGCACACTTTACTCTTTATTGTGACAGAGCAGCACTGAGTTCAATATAAAGTTCCCCAGTCACTGTGCTCTCCCACCCGCAACTGCAGAGACTCTCCATGCCCATGGCTGCTGCAGGGGAATGGAGGATGGATGGTGTGGGTTATCAAAGAGTTTCTCTCTGACATGCTTCAATACCTCTTCAGCAATATGAAGTTAAAATCAGGTACTATGATTGCTCACCTGATTTTTTGTTCTTGTGACATGCTTTTCTGTGTGCAGATAGTTGTTAAAATTTGGTGTTCTTCTGGAGGAATGAACAATGTAGGCTTCTATTCTGTTATCTTGCTCCCTGAGCCCCTGTATTGTTTACAACCGTAAAGGTTTGCCAGTTGGTAGATTTCAGCAGATTTTAAAGTAAATTCAGAACCTATAATACGGAAGTATGAAAGTCATTTTTTGTTGCATAAATTATTTTAGTAAATTTTGGATTTCCAATTGGGTCAATTTTTGGACATTGATTTTGGTTTTCCATTTCATCCTCCTATATGTGATTTCTTCTTCTGTCACTGTCTTCCTCTCTGTTTTTTGTATATACTTTTGTGGGGTGACAAGGTCTCTACTCAGCTCATATTTAGAAGATTTTTTTTTTCTCCAGAGAATCTCTAATCATTGTCATCAGCATTAGGGGCCTCCTCCATTAAAATGGTTGAAGTAGCCCCCTGATTGTGCCACAAATATAGGTAGATAATTTTACTTATAACTTGCAGATCTACATCTGTTTTGATGACATCTGTTTTGATGAGGCATATGCAGTAACATCAGTAGTAAAGATATTTTGTAAGGTTTTATTGTGCCATCTGCTTTCAAGAGTGTGGATCTTGGCATGCCACCTAGTAACAGCTCCTCTTCTGGTCAAAGTGAGCCTATGTATTTTATAGGGTATCAGTCTTTCCCCTGATGACTCTATAGAATGGAAGTCAGTGCCTGGTTAGGACACAACCAAGAGTCACAGGATGAGAGTCATTCTTTGCAGCGTAAAGTTCTGCCACGGTGTATGTTGAAATTGAGACACACAATGCGTCCAGGCTGAGGCTGAGACACACAAGCCAAGGCCACTATAAGAGGGGGCCTCAATTTCATATGACTCATAACAAAGATTGGGTAGAGCTCAGCGAATGCAGCACTATGCAGCACAGCTGAAGGCACAAACTTGCCTGAAGGCAGCAACACTGCTCAAAGAGCTTGCTAGCCAGCAAGCAGCTGATCAAAAGGATTGCTCCACTGGCAGGCAGCAGAGCCAGTCAACAAGCCAAAGCAAGAGAAGAAAGACCCCTGCTAGTGGTGGATATCATCTAGACATCCTGCTCACAGCACCATTGTCTCAGATATTCCACAAAAAGAAGACAGCCTCTCTCAACACTCAAAGTTTGAAAAGCTTGCTACTTACATAAGGGACTTCCAGGGAGAGTGAGGTGGCACAAACAGACATAGATTGGCTTGAGGGATGCAAAATGAATGGATCAGGCCTTATACTGGATAGAAGTTTTCATGAGCTGGAATGTGTGAGGTTTGAGTTTCTAGCAGGCACCAAAGGAGGAGACATGTGCAGGATTTCTTAGCCAAAGGAGGAGACATGTGCAGGATTTCTTAGCCCATCTATTTAATAGACGTCAAACCAAAAGAAAAGAAGAGGGAGAGGATTAAAAGAAGTCTGCAGTCATACATCAAAAATATGCAGACAGGCCTTTTATTAGTTTTTAATAAATTTTAAATGTTGAACCTCGAGAAAATATTACACATTCAAAAACTAAATAAAACCCTCACCCTCCTTTCCTCCCCAAATTGAAAACAACAAGGAATCACTATAGGTGATAGAAACTATTATTTTCTATTCATAATTCCTTCCTATCTAAATTATTTCTCTATGCATTATTTTCTCACGAGTCTCTTCTCTTGTTAAAAATAGGATCTAAGAGGAACATAAACAATTATTCATAACAGGGAGAAAACTTAGAAATTCTTTCATCTAATACCTTTCTGAAACAGGTTTTGAAACTACTTCTAGAGATTTAGTCTAAATGCCCAAAGTGGGATTTAGAATTAGTCTTATCATAAATAATTGTTTTTGTTTCTTAGTTTGTTTTGGGAGTATCTGAAACTAACCATTAACATCTGCATTTCCATAAAGGTATAATTTTCTCATAATTCCTGTCTTGATTTCTCCACATGAGTTTCTGTCTTTAAAAAGAGTTTTTTTCTTCTGGAAAAGGAACTGAATTTCAGTTCATTTGGATAGAGTTTTGATTCCTCATCAAAAGCTTGATAATAAAACACAAGCTTATCCTTTGTCTCCACGATGGTATTCATGACTAGTAACTACTCCAAAGATCACACCAACTGTGTCCCACACCACACCTCAGTGACGGCTGTCTGAAGATTTCTGTTGCCTAGAATCTGTGTTGGCTTAGACAAGTTGAATTTTGCTGTATTGCTTTGAGGCCAGTTCTATCTCTCACGTGAAGTTCTGCTTTTCTCATTGGCTTTATCTGAATTGTCAACAATCCTCAGAGCCAAAGCTTATCAGTGTTATAACTTCTTCTAATACCTTATTTTCTTCATATTCCATTCTTTAGTGGGACAGGAAATTCGTATTTGGAGACATTTCTGAGCACATGAGAATATGATCCCCCTGCTTCTACATCTCCTCTTCTCTGTCTCTGTTTGTATAACTAAAGAATACTCAACTCAAATTATTCTGCATTTTCACAAAAACCTCCTTTTTATCCAACTAACTCAATCTAGTATAATTTTGAGTACTTATGATACACGCAGGTTTAAGTGTAGAAACTGTCTTTTAACTTTCTTTTCCTATCACTCACTACAATGCCTGAAAGAGCAGTCAATAATACTGGCTTTATAGAGGTCATACGATACAGTTGTTTAGAATGTCTGAGTTATTTGTATGCATATTATATGCTCAAAATTTTGATAGATACTGCCAAATTGTCATTCTAGAAGTTGTACTGATTTGTAATACTTTTAACAATAAATATAGATGTCCATTTCTTTCTCTTCTTTGGGTTCACAGTATATAAATCTATAAAATACATTTTCTTAAATTTGCATTGTTGATTACTAGATAAGGTAAGCATCTTTTCACAAGTTAAGTGGTTCATAATTATTTGTACATTTCTTTATATGTCTGTCTTCTCAGTGATTTGGGGTAACTATTTACTGATATGAATTTTAATTGTCTTATTTCTAAGCTGCACAAATTTTAGAAGTCTTTTCCTTAAATTTTGAGTTAATTTGAGATTTACTTGCAGTTTTAAGAAACAACACAGAGTAATTCTGTGTACTCTTTACCCAGTTTTCCTCAATAGTAATATTTTGCAAAACTGTAGTATAATATCACAACCAGGATATTGATATTTGGGATATTGACAGTCAAGATACAGAACGTTTCTATCACCACAAGGATACCTTATGTTATATACCTTATGTTGCCCTTTACTAGGCAAATCTACTTTTCTCCCTCCCTTACTCACTCTGTAACCCTTAGCAACCACTCATCTGTCCTCCATCTTTATTATTTTGTAATTTCAAGAATGTTAGGTAAACGATATCATGCAGTATGTAATATTTAGGGATTGGCTTTTTTCATACAATATAATTACTGAGATTCATCTATGTTGTTGTACTAATAATGTATTTCTTTTTATTTCTTAGTAGTATTCCATAGCGTGGATATCCCACAGTTTTTTTTTTAACTATTTATACACTAATGGACATCTTGGTTGTTTACCAAGATGTTTGGGGCTGTTGTGAATAAAGCTGATATAAGATTAATGTGTAGGTTTTTGTGCGTACATAGCTTTTATTTCTATTTTCTTTGAAATTTTAAAATAAAAATTTATAGAACTGGTGCTATTTAAACATTTGGTAGAATTCTAATCTTCTGGGCCCAAGATTACTTTTTGGGGGAAGTTTTAAAATTACAGATTCAATTTCCTTAATGGTTTTAGGACTATTCATACGATCTTTTCTATTTTGGCTAATTTCACATTTTTAAGCTAGCTTATAGTTGGTTTTTAGTGATTGTTAAGTTTTTTAGTTGAATTATCCTACTGATTGTATGGATTTATCCCCCTGGTGAGATGGTTGTCTTGTCTTCTTTCTCCTTAGGGGCAGTTTTTCTCCCAAATGTAGGACTAATTGATAGACTTGCAACCTTAGTTTTGTAATAGATTCCAAAAAAGTCACTAATTTGCAATTTGTCTAGCTTTTTTCATATAGTAAAGGTAGAAGTGTTGCCTTTGCCACTTTCTGTATTATTAAGCTAGGTCCTAAAATAGCTTCATTTGATATTAGCATTTTCTTCTATAAGTATATACTCTTCTGGCTTTGAGCAATAATAATAAAATGCAATACCTATAAGGAAAATTTATATTTTAAAATTTCTTCCACATGTAGCCTTATTTTTATACTTCATGTCAAATTTGGAAAAAAAGTGGTGAAGTCATTAACCCAAATTAATCCAGTTAGTCAGTGACACAGAAGGAAAGGAAATTAGAACTTCTAAATCCAAGCGTGTTGCTCTTTCTTGTGAATGGCCTGTCCTTTGTTCACCATCTCTTCTTTCCTGGTACCCTCTTTCTCCAAAATCTGTTACCTCCAAGGAGATCTTGGAACACATGGCATAATCTCAGTGCCGTGGTGGACAATCTGAAACACAGAAGAAATATGAAGTAGTGGAATGAACTGGGCCCCAATCAGAAACTATCTGCCTTTACTTCACACTTTGTATGCTTTGAAACAGTGGTTCTCAAATTGTATAAAGTGCATAAAGAATCACTTGGAGAGCTTGACAAAAACATAGGCTCAGGGGTTCTCCTTCAGTAGGTGGTGGTAGCACTAATGCATTTACATTTCTAAAGAGCTCATAGCTGATCCTGATGCTGCTAATTCTAAGGACCACTGTGTGAGCAGCACTGTCTTAGGCCTGTATTTTCTTTAATGTGTTTATGGCTCATTCACATCCAAATCACCTGAAGTGCCCACTCCTGACCTACTGAATCAAACTAAGTGGAAGAGGGAGCCATGAAGCTAAACATAGCATGTCATGATTTCTATCTACACTATTGTTTGAGAAACTACACTGATGCAGGAATTTTTGCTCCTTAGCTCCACTAATCTAGGTTCTTGTCTCATGACCAGGAAGAATTAGTCATGCAGACACATTGACAAGTGAGGAGGGCAGAATTTATTAAGTGAAAAGAGAACTCTCACCAAAGAGGGAGTGTTCTGCAAGCAGGTTTTCATCTCCCAAATTGAAAACCAGGACCACAACCAACGAGCTGAAGAGTCCAGGCCACACCCCTGCATAAGGTATGAATTCCTGGTGTTTCTACCCCATTTCCCCAGTGCATGTGGGCTTCTGTCTGCTGTGGGCATGCCCAGGCAAGCCCCCTGTGCAGGTTCCCTCATCTGTACAAAATATCTGGTATAAACACTTGTGGGGTGGGTTGGAGATTCTCCAGGGACCCTTCCCTATCTGCATAGGCCTTTCTCTGCCTCCCGCTTCTGTCAACACCATGATTCTCAAACTTTGCTATGTATTGTATTTCCCTGGCAGTATACTTCTAATGCTTTTATCTCATCTCTACACATTCTAATTTAATTGGCATGGGGAGCAAGCAGGGCATCAGGAATTATAAAAGCTTCCCAGGTGATAATAATATGCAGTGAAACCACGTGTCTGAGACATAAAATTGGAGCTGTTCTAGAGAATGTTAGTTATCACCACTAAGCAAGTTGAGAGATTCTTCAGGTTTTTTGTAATTCAGGGTTAGAATTAGTTAAATCTATTTTGTACCTAAAATTGCCATGTTTATTCAGTAATAAAAATAATTCTCTTCATGAAGTCCAAAGGCCTTGTTCTTAAAAGAAACACATATTTAATTCTGGAATTTAATGAAGTCCACCATTTATACAGGATTTTATTACACAGTGTTTTAATTGGAATTTTAGTTGATCTTTTGCCTTTTTGACACAAATCTAAAAGTCACAGGGAACAATTAAAACAATGTCATCATAACCCCAAGATTTTACATTAATCTCTTAAACTTACTGATAGGGACATTCAAATATTCCACTAATTGAGAACATGCAAAAAGGGTAAAATGCTGGGTGACATTTTTTTCTTTTTAAAGTGAGTGTGTATTTGTGTATGTGTTTCTGTGTGCATTTTTGAATGGTCTGTTTCCAAACACTATGAAACATTTGAAAAAAGATATGCCAAATCTTCTATCAGTGTAGCTCCTTTTAAATTATTTCACTACATTTAATTGTTTTAAGAAGGAGGGATTGGTATGTTTTCTATTTGATGCAGTCCAATGGACCAAAAAACTTTATTTAAAAATATTTATATTTGTATAGACTCTACTTTCTCTCCCTTTTGTATATTTAGAAACTATTTACCTGTTCCCACATTCACCTAAGCAGTTACAGTGGTTTTAAAAGGTGCCTATTCCCTCCAATTTTCAGTGATTCTTCACGCTTTAGAGTTCAGGATTTTTTTGCTGGTGTAGATATAGGCAAATAGAAACAGATTTTCTCTCTCTCTCTCTCTCTCTCTCTGTGTGTGTGTGTGTGTGCGTGTGTGTGTTTGTGTGTGTCTTTCTCCCCACATCATCTTTAACTATCTTTAATTACTCGATTAAAGGAATATAAGCAAATTCTAATGGTTGGTGTGGATATAGACAAATAGAGATATAGATATTCTCTCCCTGTGTCTTCCCCCCACCCTCTGGGTGTCTTTCTATCTCCCCACATTGTCTTTAATTATCTTAAATTACTTGATTAAAGAAATATAAGCTAGTTCTAATAGTTGGCATTATCTATATCTAGTATCTTAGGGGAAAAAAAGCACAAAATTCCTGGACTAAAATCAGAAAAAATCAAGAGATACAATGTGTAGCATTAAAATAGCTAAGGAAATACAGACTTTCATTATAATTAGCTTCTGATGGTGGGTTTTTTGCAAAATCTTCCACTTTTCTAATAAGACAGCTTGAAAAACCCAGGACAAAAGAACAGTTTTTAAAACTAAAAAGAATAAAAGACTGACAGAAAAACATTACTATCTATGAGACTTTTTTTTCTAAGATAAGAATGAATTTGGAGTAAGAAAAATCTACCTTTTCCAAAAACAAAGGCCAGTTTTAAATGTGGCAAAAACATAAGAGAAGGCTTTTGAAAATATCTAATTTAGTGGTCTTATGTGAATTTCATACATCATTGTATCTGGCAAAAGGGAGAAATCTGAGAGTGGAAAATATTGACTGAAGATGAAATGCATAATTATTGAATAAAAAACCCAATAGAGGGATTAAAAGAAAATTGAAAGCTAAATAAAAAAGCAAAACAAAAATCACATTACTAGTTTTAAAAAACCTCCCAGAACACAGAGAAAAACTAAGAAAGAGATTAAAATGAAGTATAAAAGCTTATGTGCTAAGAATATCAACTAAATAGTAAAGTAGGTAACTCCAAGCACAAGCAAAAACTGCCAGTCCACTTTGTCAGAACTCAGGAAAATAGAAAAAGATCTATAATAGCTAACTGAACATTGAATCAAGAAAAAGATAATTTATAAATAGTAGAAATATTTCATGGTCTTTTTTACTTACCCTTGTCCTATCCCCTTTCAGACTTGATGGTGATCTTGAAGATTGACGCTTACATTCTCACTGTGGACCTCAGATTCCCTATTTCTAAGGAAACAGAACAGATCTTACTTTTAAAGAATTGTTTTAGTCTGTTTCAACCTTTTTAAGGCCTGCCTGAAAGACTGAGGCAACATGTGCTACCTTTGTTTAGCAAATTATGGAAATCATTCCTCGTGTAAAAGTGTAAGGCATTTCTTGACAACATTGTAAGGCAAACACCCAACCCACAACCACCTGGGGAAAAAGATTACAACTGAGGCAAACAATAGAAAGCCTAAAGCCTAAAAGGAAATACTAGGAATATACTCTTTGAGAAATCAGAGCATTCAGAAGGGCTCACGTATACTAGGGAATTTAGAAACTTACATGTATGCCCAAGGCAGAGTTCATACTTGGAAAAGTCCTAAGAAGACCTCGAGCTTGCACCTCTGGGTGATCCTAATTCCTAGCCTCAGTGTAAGCAGGAGGGGCAGTCTAAGAGTTGTGCCTGGCTGAGTTGAAGGAGTGGTTTAGCACAATGGCAATGCGTGAAGAAGTGGAAGGTCACTTCCCTCCCCTTCCTTCTCTTTCTCTTATTCCTCCCTCCCCGCTCTCTCGTATCTCTCTGTAAAATATGAGCACAGCATAAGCTGAAGAAAAAGAGGGATGGGCCGGGCGCGGTGGCTTAAGTCTGTAATCTCAGCACTTTGGGAAACTGAGGCGGGTGGATCACGAGGTCAGGATATCAAGACCATCCTGGCTAACATGGTGAAACCCCGTCTCTACTAACAATACAAAAAAATTAGTCAGGCGTGGTGGCGGGCAACTGTAATTCCAGCTACTCAAGAGGCTGAGGCAGGAGAATGCCGTGAACCCGGGAGGCAGAGTTTGCAGTGAGCCGAGATCGCACCACTGCACTCCAGCCAGGGCGACAGAGCAAGACTCCATCTCAAAAAAAAAAAAAAAAAAAGAAAGAAAGAAAGAAAAGAAAAACAAAAAGAGAAATGGGCACGGTGGCTCACACCAGTAATCACAGCACTTTGGGAAGCCGAGGCGGGCAGATTGCCTGGGATCAGGAGTTCACGACCAGCCTGGGCAATGTGGTGAAACCCCATCTCTACTAAAATACAAAAAATTAGCCAGGCATGGCCACGTGCGTCTGTAGTCCCAGATGCTTGGGAGGCTGAGGCAGCAGAATTGCTTGAACCCAGGTGGTGGAGGTTGCCAGTGAGCCGAGATCGTGCCACTGCGCTCCAGCCTGGGTGACAGAGTGAGACTTCATTAAACAAAAAAGAAAAGAGAAAATAGAAAAAAGAAAAAGAAAAAGAAAAAAAGAGACTTCAGATACCACACTTGACACAGAATACAGACTTCACAAAATAATTTGGAACTCTCACTAAAAAACAAATTTACAGCCCACAGCAAACAATAAAAACAAACCTTGAAGAGGAAGAAGAATCAATTTCCATAGTTACTACATTATATGTAAAGAAATGTCCAGTTTTCAACAAAAATTGCAAAGTATACAAATAAAAAAATATGACTCGAAGAAATTATCAGAAACCAAGGAAGCTTGACATTGGATTTACTAGAAAAAGTTAACTATCTCAAAGAGTTAAAGAAAACTAAGAGAATAATATCTGAGCAAATAGAGAATATCAATAAAGAGATTAGAATTGTAAAAAGGAACCAATCAAAATCCGGAGCCTAACAATACAATAACTGAAGTGGCAAACTCACTAGAAGGTTCCAGTGGCAGATTTGAGTGGGCTGAAGAAAGAATCTGTGAACTTGAATAAAAGTCAATTGAAGTTATCCAATCTGAGGAGCAGAGAGACATAAAAATGAAGAAAAATGAAACTTGTATGACACCATTAGCATACCAATATATACATCATAGAAATCCAAGAAGAAATATAGGGAGTTAAAGGGACAGAAAAAATAAAGAAAGAATGCCCGAAGACTGTAAATTTGATAAAAGACATGAATCTATACCTCCAAGAAGTTCATTCAACTTCAAGAAAGAAAAACTCAAAGAGATCCACAAAGGAACATATTATAATAAAATTGTTGGAAGGAAAAGCAAGAGAGTGAATTTTGAAAGCAAAAAATAAGTGACTCATAATATAAAATGGATCTTCAATAATATTAGCAGCAATATTCTCATTAGAAACCTGGAGGCTAGAAGGGAGTGGGATGATGTATAGTTCATTTTTACACTGCTATAAAGAACTACCTGAGATTGGGTAATTTATGAAGAAAAGAGGATCAACTGACTCAGTTCTGCAGGCTTAACAGGAAGCATGACTGGGAGGCTTCAAGAAACTTACATTCACGGAGGAAGTTGAAGGGGGAAATAAGGACCTTCACAGGGTGGCAGGAGAAAGAGAGCAAGAGGAGAATTGCCACACACATTTAAACCATCAGATCTCATAAGAACTCACTATCATGAGAACAGCAAGGGGGAAATACACCCCCCATGATCCAATAACCTTCTACCAGGCCCCTCCTCCAATTCAACATGAGATTTGGGTAGGGACACAAATCCACACCATATCAGATGGCATTTTTAAAGTGCTAAGTGGAAAAAAAGCATCAACCAAGAATTCTTTATTCAACAAAAGTAAGTTTGTTTCAAAAATGAATGAGAACATAAGACATTCCCAGATAAACAAAATGTTGTTACTAATAGAACTATCCTACAAGAGATATTTATGATGGCCTTTCAAGCTGAAATAAAATGTCACTTGACAGTAATTGGAAGGCATATAAAAAATTAAACAACTCCCATAAACATAACAACATAGGTAAATGTAAATGCCAGTGCTATTGTGTTTTTGGTCTGTAACTCCTCTTTTTATTGTCTATATAATAAAAGATAAATTTATAAAATGATAATTCTGTCTACATTGATGGGTATATAGTATACAGTTGTAATTTGTGACAATAGCAAGATAAAGTAAGGTGACAGAGCTGTAGGTTAGCAAAGTTTTTTGTATGCTATTGAAGCTTAGTTGGTATAAATTCAAACTAGATTTTTATAAATTTAGAATGTTAATTGTAGTCATCCTGATAACCACTTAGAATATGGCATATATATATACTAAATGAGAAGGGTATCAAAATGGTACATCCAAAATAAAACACAAAAAAAAGTCAGTAGAGGAGGGAATAGGGAATAAGGAACAACAACAACAAAAATAGATATGACATAGAAACCACATGACAAAATATCAGAAATACATTTTTCCTTATTAGAAACACTTTGAATATAAATAAATTGAACTCTCCAATCAAAAGGCAAACATAGAGAGATGGATTTAAAAACACAATCCAACTATATGCTATCTACAAGAGACTCACTTTAGAACCAAAGACACAAACAAACTGAAAGTAAAAGGATGGGAAATAACATTCCTTACAAATAGCAACAAGATAGATAGGATAGTTATACTATTATAGGACAAAATCTATTTAAGTCAAAAACTGTCACTAGTGACAAAGGAGGACTTCTATTTTCTGGTCCAGTGTGTAAGAAGCTTCGAAATTGGTCCTAGTAGTAAATTAGAGGCTGAACAAACTGAAAAATTAACAACTCTTCTTATATCCATCAGAGAAGTGAGGTCACAGGGCAAACCACTGCCTGCAAAGTTGGAAATGTAGACAAGCAAATACAGATACTGACAACTTAATAGAGCAGCAAATCCTGAGTAGAAACCTTCGTGGGATCTAGGATTAGGGTAAAAACTTGAACTGTAGTGAGAGAATTTGTGGTGGCTCAGAGTGGACAAGTCTGAGGGTTAAAAGCTCTATGGAGGACCAATCATAGGTCTTTATCCCCATTTTTATGAGTTTTATTTCCAGGATTCTATTAGGTTCTCACAGTGAATATTAGAGAAAAATATGTTTGTGCTTTTGGCAGAGGCAGGAAGAAAGGAACAATTTTGAAATACACCAGAACATTCTATTTTTCTTAGTAAAGACTGCCCTATTTACCACAGTTCCTTTTACCTAGTATATCATATATGGCTATCCAGAAAAAATATATATAACGTATACTAAAAGTAAAACAAAACATAAGAAAAAAAAAACATAGTTTGAAGAAACAGCAAGCATCAGAACCAGACTCAGATATGGCAGAGGTGTTGGAATTATCAGACCAGGAATTTAAAACAATTATGATTAATATACTAAGAGCTCTGTTGGATAAAGAAAACAAAGGATGACATTATATATTAATAAAAAAGTCAATTCATCAAGAAAATGTACCAATTTTAAATACATAAGCAACAAACAACAGAGTCCTAAGATATGTGGAGCAAACATTATCAACATTGAAAGGAGGAATAGATAATTCTGTAGTAATAGTTGGAGACTTCAATAACTTATTCTTCATAATGAGTAAAAAGTCTAGACAGAAGTTTAAGAAGAAAACGTAAGAGTTGAACAACTCTATATAACAACTAGACTTAACAAATATATAGAATAGTCCACCCAACAACAGCAGGAGATATGTTATTTTCTAGTCACGTGAAACATTCACCTGGACAGGTCATATTTTGTGCCACAAAAAGTCTCAATCAATTTAAAAAGGTTGAAATAATAAAAAGTATCTTCTCTGGCTACAATGGAATAAAGCTAGAAATCAATAGCAGAAAGAAAAATGTAAAATTTACCAATACGTGGCAAGAAAACAACAAATTCTTAACTAGCCAATGAGCCAAAGAAGAAATCACATGTGGAATTTGAAATACTTTGAGACAAATAAAAATAAAAACAACATAGAAGAACTATAGAATGCAGAGAAGGCAGTGCTCAAAGAAAATGTATAGCTATAAATACCTACATTATAAAAGAAGAAAGATCTGAAATCAAAAATCAAACTTTATACTTCAGGATCAACAAAAATAAGGGAAAACTAAGCCCAAAGCTAACAAAAGGAAGGAAATAATAAAAATTAGACCAGAAGTTAATTAAATGTAAAAACAATAGAGAAATTAATAAACTCAATGTTTTACTCTTTGAAAAAATATACAAAATTGACAAATCTTTAGCTGTAATGACTAAGAAAAAAAAACAGAAGACACAAGTAACTAAAATCAGAAATAAAAGTGAAGACATCACTATTCATCTTGTAGAATTAAAAGAGATTATAAGATAATGTTCTGAATGATTGTATGCCAACAAATTAGATAAACGATGAAATAAACTATAGGGAGTATTCAAATTGCATAAAATGAGCCTAGAAGATCTTAGACCTATATTAAGTAAATAATTGAACCAGTAATCAAAAACTTCCAACAGAGGAAAGTCGAGGACCAGAGGATTTGATTGGTGAATTGTAACAACATTTAAAAAGTAATTAACACCAAATTATCTCAATCATTTCCAAAAAATAAGAGTTGAAAGCACTTTCCAATCATTTTATGAGGCCTGTATTACTGATACCAAAGCTAGACAAAGACTATTCATTATAAATATAAATTTATCCTAGGAATGCAAGAGTAGCTCAAAATAAGAAAATCAACCAGTTATAAGACCTCACATTTATAAAATGAAGGAAAAATCCACATGATGATCTCTATGATGAAAGAAAAGCATTTGACAAAATTCAGCACCCTTTCATGATTAACACACTCAGAGAACAAGAATAAAAGCGATCTTCTTTAATGTGAAAAAAGGTATTGATGAAAAACCTATAGCTACCATGATAGCCAATGGTGAAAGACCGAAAGCTATACTGCTAAATTGAGGATCAAGGCAAATACGCACATTTTTACGAGTGCTATTCAATGTTGTCTTGGAAATTCTAGCCAGAACAATTAACTAGGAAAAGAAATAACAAATTGGAAAGTAAGAAGTAAAACTCTATTTGAAGATGATATGATTGTATATATACAACATTTTTGACTTTCCACAAAAAAGCTACTATAGATAATAAACATTCAGTATGTTGTAGTGTACAAGATCTATATGCAAAAACCAGTTGTATCTATATACCAGCAATGAACAATGCTGTAAGAAAACTATGAAAACAATTCTGTTTACAATAGCATTCAAAGAATAAAACAACAAAAAAAGCACAAGAAAGTGAAAACTTGTTCGCTGGAAACTACAAAATAGTGCGGAAAGAAATTAAAGAAAAACTAAGTTAATGCAAAGACATCTCATGTTCATGCATTGGAGCACTTAATATTGTTAAGATGTCATTACTAACCAAAGTGATCTACAGATGCAATTCAACTCATATCAAAATTCCAATGACCCTTTTTGCAGAAATGAAAAAGCATATCCTCAAGTTCATGTGGAAATACCAAGACCCCTAAATATCTAAAACAATGTTTTAAAAGAAATACAAACTCATGCTTCCTGATTTCAAAACTTACTACAATGCTACAGTAACCAAAACAGTGGAGTACTGGCATAGAGTAGACATATAAACTAATGGAATGGAATTAAGAGTCCACACATAAAACCATACGAATAAGGTCAATTGATTTTCAACAAGAGTGCCAGGATGATTCAGCAAGAGTGCCAAGACTCTTTAACAACTGGCACTGGGACAGTTGCATATTTACCTGCAAAAGAATACGGTTTTACTTTTACCTTATGACAAATATGAATATGAAATAAAAATAGGTCCTTGGCTTAAGGAGCTAAAACTACAAATTACCTAAAATAAAATGTAAGAGTAAATCTCAATACACTCAAATTTGGAAATGGACTTTTGGTATAATGCCAAACGTATGAGCAACAAAGTAATATATACATATTTTATATATATGTGTGTATATATATATGACTTCATCAAAATTAAAATTTTGTGCATTAGGGAAACCATCAAGAGAGTAAAAAGAGTACGCACAGAATGGAGAAAAATATTTGAAAGTTGTGTATCTGATAATGGTCTACCATCCAGAATATATAAAAAATACCTACAAGTCAACAACAAAAAGACAAGCAGCCAAATTTTAAAATGGGCAAAATACTTGAATACAGATTTCTCTAAAAATATACAAATGGCCAGGGGCACATGAAAAGGTGTTCAACATTGTTTATCACTAAGGAAAAGCAAATCAAAACCACCATGCAATGCCACTTCTCATTCCTGAGGATTGCTACAGTAATAATATAGTTTTTATTAAAAAAAGGGGGAATAACAAGTACAATTGGTTCTCCATATCTATGAACACCACATGCCTGGATTCAATTAAGTTCATGTAAAAAATATTTGGAAAAAAAATTCTACGAAATTCTGAAAAGCAAAACTTGAATTTGCTTGCATCAAGCACTACGTTGAATCCACGCAATTAAAGTGCAGTGTAGGCATTCTATTCAGTGTCATAAATAATCTAGGGATGATACAAATACATGAGACAATGTGCATAGTTTACATGTAAATATGGTGCCATTTTATATAAAAGACTTGTGGATCCCCAGAATTTGGTATCTGGGCAAGGGGTGGTGGGGCAAAGAGAATTGGGGCAGGTCCTGGAACCAATCCCTCACAGATATCAAGCAATTATTTCATTACCAAGGATGTAGAGAACCATTAACATTGCTTGTGGCAATGAAAAATGGTGCTGCCACTGAGGAAGGTATTTTGGGGGTTCCTCAAAAAGTTAAATATGGAATTATCATATGATAATTATCAAAGCATTTCTACTTTTAGGTATATGCCCCCTGAAATTAAAAACAGGCACTCAAATACTTACTTGTACCTGCATATTATTGGCAACGCTATTCACAATAACCAAAAGATGAAAATAACCCAAATGGCCATTAAGAGATTAATGGAGAGAAAATTTTAGAGCTTGAGCCCAGGAGTTCAAGTTCAGCCTGGGCAACATAATAACATGATGGAACATTGAATGTATTTAACAATATGGCCTAATGTTTCAAGAAATTTCTTATTCCTCTTTAAGGCCAGAGTCTCTGACCATGGCTCTGGTTTATTGAAATCAAGTCGCTTAGGGAATCGGTAGTCCCTTAGAATATGATTTTCTCCCTCTCTGTATTTTATTATTTCCCCTTTCTGCCTAACCCCTGTTTTTTGGAATAGCCTTCTCTCCCTCATGTTAGAAAAAAAGCTCATTCATTTGTTCTTCCTGTCCATTGGTATTCACACATTGATTTATTTTTCTGTGTATGTGATTTCCTCAGTCAAAAATTAAAATCAGTTATAATCCTTGGCTCATGACACACTATCATTATGGACACATTATATATATTCAGGTACTCAGTTATTTATTAATTATTGGAACCCACTACCCCAAACAAACACTTGAAATTGTTTTATTTCATTATATAATAATCCTTTAGTAACATATCCTCCAGGATCCACCTCCATCTAAGTGAATGATCACCAAAATCCCATGTTCATCTTGCCATTACATTTCTTTGTATATGTTTCTTATTGCATATGCATGTGCCCCTAAAAATACTTTTTTGTAATTTAGTTTTTTAATTTTGCAAAAAATAAGTTATATGTAATCTTTTGAGAATTATCTTTTTGTATTATATAGCTAATATTTAACCATATTGTCATATGTGCCTATAGTTTATTTGTTTTAAATGTCATATACTAATTTCATTGTGTGAACACAGCAAAGTTCATTCATCCACTTAATTCAACCTTCTGTTGAAGAGTATTGTATCGTTTATCTTTTTAAAAATTATAAACTGTACTGTTATGAACATTCTTGTGCATATCACCTATTGTACCTGACATTTAGTTATTCGTGTTATGCATATTTGTTGGGTACCTACTAAATATAGGCATCATACAATATGCTGGAGGAAGAATGGAGATGAGAAGAAAGTAGATTGTCATGTAATTTGCATTGAAGAGAGGGTTCTCTCTGACCATAAATGTTAGGTGACACAATAAGCTTATTATCTTTAGAAAATTTGATTAAAATATTCTCCTTGTGTTGCATGAAAATAAAAGAAAAGATAGAAAGAGTGAGAGATAGGAAGGAAGAAAAGGAAGGAAGAAAGGAGGAAAGGAAGGAAGGATGGACTGAGGGTGGCAACATTTAACTTAACCAAGCTAAAATGAATTCTCCTTAGCAGTTATTTTCCATTTTTCTTTAGCTGTAAAAATTTTTGTGAATGAATTTTCTTATTAATCTCATAGCATATTATATAAGCAGCCAGACTATGACCTTGTAAAGTTCATCAGTACCTAAGTTTACACTTTTAAATGTATCTTCTTTAAGACTTAGTACAGGTATTTTTTTTTTCAAGCCATGTTGTAGATTTAAAAATTTTTATTACAAGCTGTTAGCAAATCAATGGACAGTTAGGCACACTGATCCAAACTGATAAACTGGAAGGAGTGCTGCTATCCCTGTGGAATTTCTTTCAAGTAGTAAGAAAAACTTGCTGAGAACATTTAAATCCTCAAGGACAGACTAGGTAGCTGAATATGTGACTTATATTTTTTCCAATATATAAAAAGAGCATTTCCTGGCAAACTTATCATTTCAAATGCTGCCAACCAAAATCTTAACTGTTCTTTGTTCTTTTATTGGAGAGTAATAGAAAGAAAACTGAGTGGAATTAGGGTATGCGTAGGAAGCTGCAGTAAGTCTTTTAAGGATCCTCCTAGGAAGACCCATAGTTTGCCCGAGGAATGATTCTGACTCTCTCTGAATGCTTGTGTAATTTATCCAGGCAGAGCAGATCAGTGATTCTTCTCTTTTCCTGTAAGGCTTGTAATAGCCTTCTCTCCCTTATGTTACAGAATCCGTTCATACATTTGTTCTGTCTGTCCATGTTAGTAATACACTGATTAATTTTTCTGTATGACATTGTCCATCTAGCTATATCTACATCTATCAATGTCTATTTATATCATCTATCTGTGTATCATATCACATCATATACATCACATATCTTGCATTCTCATGTGTTAGTGATCCTGTCTAGAGTAAGAGTTTCTCAATAACAAAACTCATGACTTGACCATATTTTTATTTATTTCACTACTTTACACTATTCACATGCCTACCTTGTCTAACATTGGGCTACATTTTAGTATATAAAGCTTGTAGGTTTGGCTTTGTTGTAGTTAGGATTCCATTTCCTACATATTTAATCATACATTTCTTCCTCTTGTGGTTGGGCCCTCACTGCCTCCTCTGATCAAAACTTGCCTGATGACAGCCCCACCCAGACCAAAGTTAAGGAAAAACCTTACTGGGAGGCATAAAGTCTTACTTTGCCTATATAAGATTATTTAAACCTTGACAGAGCTGGTGATTTCAGAGAATGAAGACTGCAAAGCACTGACTAAAACCTCTCAAACAAATATTTCAGAGAACATGGTTGGGAAGAATGCTCTAAGGGAGAAAAGAAAAATAAGTCCACTTCTAACATTTATGGAACACTTTCATGTTTGCAAAGCATTTACTGAGTCCCATGTTATATATAGATGCTCTTTGACTTATGGTGGGGTTATGTCCCAATAAACTCATCAAAAGCTGAAAATATTGTAAGCCAAAAATGCATTTAATACATCTTACCTACAGAACATCATAGCCAAACCTACCGTAACTGTGCTTAGAAAACTTACCTTAGCCTGTTACAGTTGGGCAACCATCTGGCAATACAGTAAACAGTAGCACACGGTGGTTTACCATAGTGATCGCATGCTGACTGGGAGCTGTGGCTAGCAGTCTCTGTCCAGCATCACTAGAGAATATGGTACAGTATATCACAAGCCCAGGAAAAAATCAAAATTCCAAATGTGAATTATGGTTTGTACTAAATGTGTCTTGCTTTCACGCCATTGTAAAGTAAAAAAAAATATCATAAGTCAAATCAGTGTAAGTCAGGACAATCTGTAGTTCTTCGAGGCAAGGGGAGGGAAACATTCCCATTATATAAAGGAAAAATTTAGTTTTATATTTGACAAAATACTATCTTGGCTAGAATATAAGTCTACCCATTTGAATTCCAAGACAGCTTCTAAGGCACAACTTTGTACTCAGTGTCAATTGTGTTGAACTTTTCCCTTCCCCAGGAGAATTATCTCCTTAAGCGTAAGTTCAGCACACTGGGATAATCACGGAGTGAGGCAGATGCAGAAAGAACTGTGTTCTGTTTTGTACAATCTACTTGCTAATCTATGTGAAAGAGAGTTTGAATTTAAGAACCATACAAAATGCTGAGTAGATAAAACATGTTGCGACATCTGAGAAAAGACTCTGGACAGGTGAATTCAGGTTATTCTGTGGCTCCTATAATAGCAATTCATTATGAACTATTATAGTACCAAGAAAATATTTGATTGCAAAAGCTGTATTTTAAAACACCTGAGGGTAGAATGAGCCGAATAAAGTCAAAACAGAGTTAGCTCAAGAGAGTCAAGAAACATTTTACTTACTTTTTCCCCAGAAGATAGGCTTTGAGCGTAGTTCTGCCTGTGATTTTTTCAAGGCTATGGTCACACACAACTGGAAGGGATTGGGGAGAACATTAAGAGGCCAAACCCACTGATTCAAAAAGTAAGACACTAGGGCCAAGGGAAGATAGCTTGATATTTAGAGTAACTTAGCATAGTTGTCTTAAAGGCCTTTTGTGAATATTTAACTACCACACACATGCAAATACACAAACACGTGGAAAACAACACATAGGGATAGGTCACATGTGGTATCCTACAGTGTCAAAGACTTCTAAGGATAGATTCCCTCTCATACTATACTGACTTGGCTGGTTCTAAACATTCTACGATTAGGCCATTTTGACGCTTCCAGGTTCTGATCAGATGTAACAATAGAATGTTGTGCTATTTTAGATTGGAAGACTCTTCATCCAAATTGGGAAGAAAGATAAATGGATTCTTTGTACAAAACATTACCAAAAGAAAGATAAAACAACCAACTATGTGATACTAAAGATATTACTCTGCCCTGGGGTCTATGGGCTCTGACATTCCTCAGAAAAGCATAAGGATCTCTTGGATACAATCCTGTTCTCTATTCTTTTAATATGAAACAAAGAGATGTATTTGTTATAAGGCAGTGTTTTAAATTTCTATTTATTGTTTACATATTTTTCAATAAGTAGAAACTTTTTATCAAACAGTTTTTGCTTCGATGAAAGTCCAGTATGTATGACAGAAAGAAGTACAGCTCGTTTGGTTGAAGCTGAGAGAGGGCAACCATCAAACCCCACCTTCTCGTCCCCTTATCCGTTCATGACAGTCTCAAGAGTGGATCTTTTAGTGCAATGGTGAGCAAAGTGCAATTCCCAGATAAGCCGCATTACTGTCAGCTGGACACTTCTTGGAAAAGCTAGACCTGCTAATCAGAAACTCTTGGGGTTAGATCCAAAACTCTGGGTTTGTATAAGCCCTCCAGATAATTCTGATGCATATTTGGGTTTGAGAAACTCTGTCTGATGTTTCAAAACTCGGTTACCACTGGTGTAGCAAGTAGAATCAAATCCTGGACTAAGAGGCAGAGGATATAAAATATAATTATGGATCAATTAATCTATAATATGAACTTGGGCAAGTCATCGAATCTCTTTAGGCCTCCGTTTTTGTGTACTATTAAGTTGGTGCTAGCTTTCATGTCTTCCTTATGGATAGTGTGAGCATAGTAAAAACTCTGAAATTTTAAAAGTATTTTACATGCAAGAAATGTCAAATACATCAATGTTTTAGAAGAGAGCAACTAGAAACAGACTCATCTTTATATAGGAATTGCATATCATTTGTGTGATTTATTCAAATTGATGTATTGGGGCATGCATTTAAAGATAAAATTCATAATTTTAAATACATAATTCAAACAATGAATACAATAAAAATTCTAGGGCTCTTAAATATTTAAGCATAAGGATACTTAGTTTTACTTTGTGTACTTCAAATATTTATTGAGTAAATTCAATGTACCAAGACAGAATAAAGTTAATATTTATTGATTATTTATATGCCGAAATGCATACATTATTTGTTTAATCCTCACTACTAATGTATTTGTTAATTATGATTATTATTTATGTTAGGCAGATATGAAAACTGAGGCTTACATAGGTTTTATAATATGCCCAAAGACACATAACTATTGAGTGGTGAACACCAGATTAAAACAAGTCTAATTTTATGCAAGTTTTATTTATAACTGCTTTGTGTATAAAATTATAGAGTCTAATTTGAGGAAAAAGAGCTTTTAAGATTTTAAAATTTCTAATTATTGAACTGATTGACCTTGAACTTGGGGAATTTAAAAATAGGAGAAAGAAGATGCTTTGTAATAAAACCCCAAAACCCAAACACAAGAAAGACTACTGGTATATAAACATTCAATTTTATTTTTATTTTTTTTTATTTTTATTTATTTATTATTATTATACTGTAAGGTTGTAGAATTTACATGTCACCAAAACGTGGAGTTTGTTACA